>NC_133205.1:25484821-25567321 GCF_958299795.1 Porites lutea | reverse complement strand
AGCCGGGCAGTTTTTAGCTGGGCAGGACAGGGCCAAAATTACACCAAAATTGGGAAGGGTAAGCCAGAGATGAAGAAATTGTGGTCACTAAAATGGCACAAGCTGTATTGATATTAGGGCTATCCCTCCCAGTGCCACTGTTGGTCTTCGACCCTCCCTACTCCTCCCCCACCCGATGTCAAAAACTAATCTTGATCCCAGGCCTCTCTTCTATAAGCTATTTTGGTCCCAGACCCCCAACGTTCAGGTCTACCCTTTTTCCTGAGCTTTCCGGATTTAACAGAAAGCTTATGCTGCATTGCGATACCACATCGCCTGAACGTCCCAGTTCCCTTAATAACGCCAGCCCCTTACCCCTAAAGGAACTGGAGGATTGAGGTTCAACCACTTGGTGATCGAAAATGAAGGACTGTTCTCAATCAACTTCAGCTCTGACAAGGGGAACAGAATCTCTCCAATGATATCATCACCATAACGCTCTTTGAATGTGTCGTGAAAATTGACAATTCTGAACTTCAGTTCGTACTCTTTGATTCTGTCCTTTGAAAAACCCGAAATAACAAACGTTTCGTTAAATACAGGATCCGGAGTCCCCTCGATGACCTTTGTTCGCTGCCAACAGAACTGCTGAGGAAGCAATGATAATTTCACCATGGGATTGATACCCTCTTTATTGTCTGTAATTGGAAGGTTGGTTGCTTTGATAAT
Source organism: Porites lutea (assembly GCF_958299795.1). NCBI lineage: Eukaryota > Metazoa > Cnidaria > Anthozoa > Scleractinia > Poritidae > Porites > Porites lutea. The sequence goes on along the minus strand of NC_133205.1, from coordinate 25,566,613 downwards.
ATTCACTTGTAGTTCATTTTTTAAGACGTTATAATGAAGTGCAAAGCGGATTCTTCCCCGGCGACCTTCTGTATCACTAGGCGATGGTGGTTTATTCTCTGATATTAAGCCAAACTCTTTGAGATCTATCTCTTTTGAGCTGTCATGCCCTTGTTTTTCTGGAGTTGCCTGTTTGTTTTCTTTCTTTCTTTTTGCGGGGCTATTCTCTTCACCAGAAATGCCAGAATCCTTCTCGTTTTTTACTCCCTTCTCTTCTCTATCTACTTCATCTTCCGATTTATCCAGATTATCCTCAAGTGACGCATGCGTACTTGAGTCGGTTTTCTCAACATCCGGGGAGTCAATTGTTGATTTCTCACGTGACCTGTTCTCAGTATCATCTTCGGATATGGAACTATCATCATAGTTGGTCTTGACATCGCCATTTATGGCCTCACCAGTAAAATTACATAATCTGTGGTAGTAATATCTCGCTTGAGCTGGGCCAGAAAAACCTCGATTTTTCGTTTCTTGAACATTCAAGGAAACGGTTTTTGGAAACGAGGAGTCAACAAGCCTTTCTCCCAGCACTACTTGGATTTTTTGCGCTTCTTTTTCAGCGTCTGTTTTTGACTTTTCCTTCGTCATTCGTTTGTAAGCGCTGACACCGAGAACTATAAATCCATAACCGATAGCAAAGCCCAGAAGAACAGGGAAAATAAGAATTCCCAGCAAGCATAGTAATCCTGTGTTATTGGATGCAAAGCGGGATACATAACTGGATGATTGTGGTTTACTTCGGGGATCAAAATCTGAAATAAACAGATAAACACATTGTGAGTGTTAAGTATTTGCAGAGGAGATTTTGTTTTAGCATGTTTATACTTTAAGAGAGACAGAAACAAATTTTGTTTGTTTAACATAAGACAACTGTCATTGGTTCATAATCATTTTTCCACATTCATGTCCGTTATCGAGTTACTTGCAACTGTTCCGAGAAAAAATTACGTCAGTCTTAGACGCACCATGGACTGGCTCTAGTCAATGACAACAATTGCACTTAAGAATTGTAAGGTTTCCTCCCGGAGCTGATTTTTTTTAGTTTCAGTTTGCAATTTAGCAAGAGGTAAAAATCGTTAAGCCCCGTGCAAACGGACGCAACATTGTTGAGAGATGTTGCGTCAGTTTGCACTGGTTTCAAACTTTGCGCAACCAACTCTCAACAACACGCAACAAAATGTAACAGGGTGTCCAAACTCACGCAACATGCAACATCCAAGAATGTTGGGAGTTGTTGGCCAACAATGTTGCGTCCGTTCGCACGGGGCTTTTATAACTGCAGTTTTCAAACAATAGAGGTCCTGGCCGATCACGTGATGGTGTAATTTGAGATTCTGTTTCTAGTGTTCTATTTTAAGTTTACCATTCGCTTTCTCCTTAAACTTTGATTTCTGGAAAATCTGCTTAAGAATAACAAGTGATACAGCACCATGCCTTAATCGTCTTGAGCCATGCATGGTTTAAAAGTGTCACTGAACTGAATCTCAAGCGTAATAAAAGCATCTGAGAATGTACTAAGGAAATCACTAAATGTAGCGATAAGAGAACAACAACGACAACAACAAAAAACAAAATGAGTAAGACGAAACAAGGTTAAAAATATCGGCAATGACTCCTTGAAAAGCTTATCTTATGGAATTAACCCATAACACGATTACACCTGAGCAATGTTACATCTGAATACGATAAAAAAGCAGTATACACAAGCCGGAGATTATATGGTGGTATCTTAATCTGCCAGAACTTTCGTTTCAGTCTTATTGGTGGCTGGTGCATTACTTAAAAACCGGCGAATTTGCTTAAAATAGGTATTAGCAGTTTTTCAAGGTGTGCAAACGGCAGTTAGATTTGACAAACAAAATATATATTCTATATTTACATCCTGGCTGTTGCGATTTTGATATCCGCTGTTATCGTTAAATTCAGCACGTCTCTTGAATACATTTAGAATTTTTAGACTTAATTTGTCGAACATTGGTTTTAGCAAAATATCCCTACATTTATCATCCCTATCTGAACCGTAAAAGAAAAATTATCCTCTATTTTCCTTTAGTAAATCATTAAGCGGATTTCATATCTCTCCCGCTGTCGGGTCTTCGACAAAATTTTAATCGGCAGAGAACTTCGAAATCAAAGTTTTATTACCGAAGAAAAATGAACAGTAGCAATTGCAATGGATTATATAGAAGTGGTTAACTGATATAAGAACTAAATTTCTTACCACGCTTCTTGCGATTATTGTTTTCTCCTACAAAGGGCTTGTAAAGTTGCTGTGCCTTTGGCAAAATTGGTGCCATTAAAGCTCTTCGAACATACACTAAACTATAATCCCAGATTTAACGCGAATTTTAACTTCAAGACAATGACAACCAGCTTCAAAGTCTTCCTTCAACTTTCCAGTAATGAACAAGGTTGTTAAAACCAGACTTGAACTTCATACTACAGGTTTAAATTGATCAGAATCCGTGATAATTTTGCGAAATTGCCTTCCTGTGATTTTGAATATTTCACCATATATTTGCATTTGAATAGTTTGACGTGTCTGTTTATTTTTTAACTCAACTAAAATATTTTATTGCACTGATTTATACAGGTGGAATTTGCAAACGGAGATTTTAAAAAGAATTTAATAACAAACTGAATAAATAATAAATGCCCTCTTCTGAGTAACAAGAAATAACAGTGTTGTTTCTATTGAAGCCTGACAAGATTATTCAGTTGCTGATTCAGGTTCTAGTTCACTCGGTTCTCTATAAAAGGTGGTTTGACCATTAGGACTCCTGAAAAGGGTGTTTTCGGCTTTACACCTTAACGGAAGATATCATTGCATTGGCTGGAAGGCCGCTCGATTAAGGTCTTTTCTCACGATTAATGCTAATGAACCGTTGTTTCTGTACTATTGCCTTCAAACGCCCTTGGTTTGCAACTGTTTTCATGGTTTTAGGGATCGGGTGCAGTTTTATACGCTAATAAATGCATTCCATGCATGTAAACTTTGCACAATTGCGAGTGCGGCTGGGCTATTAGGACTTATTTAGTGTCTTGCAACCAAAGTCATATATAATGATCACAAGCCATAGACGCGCACAATGATCATACTAAAACCCCAGGTGAATACAGGTTGTCTCTTCCATGGAAACAAAGGTATAATACAGGAGCGGATCCACCCCGGTTTCCAAAGTTCTACGAAAATCTGTCATATTTTCCATAATAGATATATTCATTAATGAATGAAAAACTTGCCAAGTTTCAAGGCTTCACTCAAGGTGAATGGAACTGACCAATATCCTCTCTGAATGACTCGGAAACCCAGGAACGTGGGCTTAGGGAGTAAGAATCTAAAAAACTTCCCTGGGGTGCATGTCCCCCAACCCCCCCAGAAGTTTGCGCCTTCGGCTGTCGTTTAGGAAATCGGTCAGTATTTATCCTAGATCCGCGTCCAAAAGGCATCTTTCCAGTTGCCTGTGAGCTTTAAAGTACGAAGTATTTGAGTGACATAAATAATGCAAAAACGCATATTCTCAGAAAATTTTCTGCACAGTGGCCTAGTAAGTCGACTGTTTACGCATGTGTCGTTTGCAGACTTTGGGTAGTTCACTTGCACAGCAATGAAAGATTGCAAGTTTTCAGCTCACGACAAGGCTGCCATGTTGATTGATTAAATTTCTTTCAGCTGGGAACTTAACTGTCAAAATTTTTATGGAAATTCTACGGGAAAAATTTTGTATTGTCTTGTCAACCAATATGGCCGTCTTGTCACGTGGTTGAAGACCAAGTAAAGGCCGGGCCATTTCCAACTTGCCCCAGGCCTCTGTTTTAAAGGGAGACCAAGCGAGGCTAAGTACAAAGCCATTTATATAAAAATGATTTTTTTGTTTTCATGCAAATATCACTCATTTTCACGAGAAAGGTTTTGCACTTCGCCCCGTTTTGAAAGTGACAGTGTTTGGAAGTCGGAAATGGCCGATTCTATCATTTGTCCTATTAGCGCTTCGGCTGTAATGATGTGAGCGCATCATCATTGTTTTCTACAGTTTGGAATGTGCGATTAAAAGGCTAACAAAGAAAGCTTCCCATTGCCAACTGTAGAACAACTGGCACATCTACTTGCGTCCTCGTTTTCCGAGGAAGCCGCCGTCACCTACATACACTTTTGTCAGTGGTAGAGTAAGGAACTGTGCTAACAAAACATAGAGACCCAAAAGTTCACAGCCTCTTAATTAGGGAACTTAAGAACCACGACGAAGTTCACGACAACGACGTCTGCTGACTGGGAAAAGACTGGAACGAGAACGTCAGTTTCGGCGGGAAAAAGGAAACTTAAGATGCAGTCGGTCGGTAGGTCGACGACGACGACACTGAATGTAAACACAAATGTAAAACTGTGATGTTCGTTCGCAACAAAGTTAATGCAAGATCTTTTTTTTTAAGCCGTACGTCTAATTTCATTGACGATGAAGAATTTTTTGTGTTGTCTGACCTCTTCGAGTGTAAAAACACCTACTTTCCGCACGAAATTATTCAACTTTCAACTTGAATCAGATGACCGAGTCCGAGTGTCTGTCAGAGTTTAGATTTCGAAAAAGAGATATTCTGATGTGATAGCTGTTTTCCATATAAAGTTTATTTCCTCTATATGAAAGATATATGATTTATCTTACCTAAATACGTACAAATAAATTTATCACTTACGAGTCTGCTCGCTCGGCCTCCACAGCTGTTGTCATTCTTCGAAGTAAAAATCAGTTCATTAGTCGAATTTTCAATCAACACCGCTTGTTAGGAGAAAAAAGGAACGATACCTGGATTTACGAGGAAAAGAAAATGCAAAGGACTTCAAAAATCGCTTAAAAAAGTGGATTAAAACCTGCCGAAGCTTGTGGATTACAGGACGACGTGACTCTACTTTGTTTGGCGTCGTCGACGACACCACGACGACGAAATTTACTAGTCGCGCTTGCGCAGTACACTGTAACTCACTTCCGGTCGTCGTCGACCAAGCCGTCGTCGTGGTTCTTAAGTTCCCTAATAACTGGTTGATCGAAAACGTCAGGTGAAAAAGTATGTAGAGAATCACGTTCTGCACCAATAAAAAACGAAACTAGAGTGAAACGGTTGAGCGCATTTTCACCTGAATTTCGAAACATGTTTAGTTAAACAAAAATGAGTTAAACGACTCAATAAATTAAGTTGTCAAAAAGGTTCTGTTCAGCAATTATCAGCGGCGGATCCAGACCCTCAGATGGGAGGGGGGAGGGGGGGAGGGGGGAGGGGGGAGGGGGGAGGGGGCGTCAGCTTCCGGCCCCAGTTTGGTCTAAAAATAAGTGGTCTGGGCCCCTCCCCTGGATCCGCCATTGATTTTGCACACAATTCAGTTACTCCAAAATTACGAGAAATTGGCTACATTTTTTTTCAACCCTTACAAACCTTTCAACCCTGCCAGTAGCAATCAACTGAGATTACTGTAATGCAGGTTTTACCGGGCCCGGGAACTGTTTCCATTCATGTGGAGAGTCAGTTTAATTTTAAGGGTGTTGATTATCAGTCAAGAAAACAGATTACTAGACATCCATCGACCACAATAAATATATACTTAAAACCACTGCGATAACTCGACAGTTCGCCACTGGATGGTTGCTTCTCAAGCTTTCATATGATCTCAACTGTAAATTCATTAGCGGACTAAACGGATCAGTTGGAAGCCAACTTTTAATCTTTGATCTCTAACCCTTGCTTTACTCTTTCCTAGATCTCTTTCGTCTTTCACCCTTCAATGCTTCTTTGCAAACGAGCGTAAATTTAAAGCATCGGATCATTGCGGAGTCAAGACACTGGCCGTGGCTGGCTGCACAGGAAGTTTTGCGACACTGAACCAAAAAAACGCTAGTCTCTAAACCCAAATAAACTCGCACACACGGAAAGGCTATCAGATTGAAGACTAATTGCCAAAAATAACATGCGTGTCCTCAAGGACTACTTCAGCTAATGCGGGTTGTCTTAATTTCTCTTCTCGGCTGTAATCAAAGTTGCTAAACTGGATCTGTCATCATCTAGCGAATTCAAATTAAAGCAAGTGTGTACACGTGACTAGGATCAAGCCAACAAAGAACACAGGGCATAAAAAGCAAACAAAAGAGAAAGAGGAGATCACTTACAGGGTTTAACTTGCGTTTTATATTATGACTTCAAATCAGCTATGAATTCAGGAAGAAAAATTTTCATGCCCCATTGTTATGAGCCGAGAACAATTTGAAACACAGCAATAAATTGAAATATCTCTATTTGAAAGCCAACAATTTGTACGATTTGCGCGGGATCATCTTTTTGGTTGGTTCCCTGTTTTAAATACTATGCTTGATTTTGGATTCAAACCTGTTAACAGTGATGTATTTATAGAGTGTTGAATGATGCGTTTCCTACCTCGAAATGTTGGTAACGTCATACTTGGTGAAACTAAGGCCTGACGCCATTTCAACATGGCCGCTTCCGCCACTGAACAGGCCACCGAATCCGTTTTCCACCAGTTGTGACGTCATTAATAAAACCTGCTTAAAGTGGCGGGTCCTGCTGCTTTAGTTTCTTAGTAAGCGCGGGAATCTCTTAGAACAATCGAAAGTGAATATGGACACATTTGGTGCAAACTTATGAAGAAAACACTAAAATCAAAGGACCAGTTATTCAAATGGAGTTTAGCTAGTGTTTATCAAAACTACTTTCAGAGCCATTTTCACTTTGCCCAACTCTTTTATCTTAACACCATTTATCGTGAACAGTTTCATGATAACATATGGCGCAGACTAGTAAAGTATTTATCTTCCTAAAAAAACCATTAAGGAAGATAGCTGGAGGTCCAAAGATTTGCTAAACTGCTGCCTAAGTTAGACTTCGTTTAAATAATCGATCCAAAGGTTCGCATTTAGCAAGGATCAATATATCTTCAAACTATGCGCTGCTTAACCCATGTCTCTAAAAATTTACACTGCAAAATTTTTTTTCTAGCCAAAGGCTAAGGTAACTTGGGGCTGTAAGTATTTCAGAGTAGTTTTTTTAACAGTCTGTGGATTACAAGTATTTCCATCAGAAAAGAAACGGAGATCTATACAAAAAAGTCGATATTTTTAGGTCGGTTTCAAACCAGCTCAAAAGGAAGAGAAAACTCTCTAGTAAGCCACGGGAAATAAACAGTCTGAAGTTCGATGGCATGTACATAACGTCACTAGCTGTATCCGTGGCAACGTTGCAGCTTCTTACACGAGGGAGTCAATCTCAAGTGGAAGATGCTTGTGGTATTAAGTTGAAAATCTACCGGGGTGTTTCCCTTTGGATTATGGAAATTTTGTCAAATGGGACAACAGAATATGTCTTGAGTAAGTAAAACTTCTGCATTTTGTGTTAATTCAAATGGGAACGGAATTGATAAGTAAAAACCATACGTGGTATTGGTAACATACGCTATGTCAAAGTGTTTGTCGGAAAGGCGGTGCATAGGAAGAAAATCTCTTAAGGCCTTTTGCTTCTTTGACTTCTAATATTAACTTTTTTATGTGTGTCAGTTAAATGCTCATTTACTTCAGAAATCTGACACTTTTTAGTGATAAAAAATGATATGCAGCATCAAAGCATAAAATGTATCTCAGAGGGCCGATTATGCTGCCTGTCAGTAAAGCCATCTTTTTTATTTTTCTTTCTCTTTTACGTTTCGGGGCTGATATAAGCACCTTGTATATCCAGAACTAAAATAGAGCAACTATTTATTTCCAAAGTGCATTTTGTACGCGCCGAGCTGTGTAAAATATCGTATACTTTCTCTTTTATCAGACAGAGATGTGTACGCCCTGTACGTTAGGGGTAAAATTTCTTTACCGAGGGTGTGCACTCAAAGGTTTCGATTTCACGTGAGACCAAGGAGTTCACTCTAACTTTAAGCCGAAAGAACAGGTGTAAAACAAATCAATTAATGGTGATTTTCAAACAAGCGTTTCTGTCCAAGTTTAAAATATGAAAGATGCAATAAAAACTGATCGAATACATAGAGTTTTGTCTGCCATTCTTGCGTGACGTCCTTATTAAACGACAGGTGGAAAGACAGGTGGCAATTACAGAAGTTACTTCTTTGAAGAATAATCGTGTCGAGTTGCCTTTTGCCTTCAAAGGAAAGGGGCATGAATTCTTCAATCCTTTTTGAAATGAATGAAATTTAACTACAAAACGACTACACAACTGGACACAAACTTTGTTCCAGATTTAAAAGTTAATTTTATCACTAAGTTAATTGGCGATGATCAAATTTACCCCCACCAAGAGAGTTTGAAAGCTTATACGTTACGAGCGCTGGGTAGCTCTTTGCCAGAACGGATTCTTTTAAGAATCACTAGCGCTTTGTAGTACTTTTTTCGCCGAAACGCATGCAGTCAGCTTAGTCCTAAAAAGAGGACACTCGTCAGGCGGGCATCAAGACATCTTATGCTTAGAGGGTTTTTAAGCATCTTTCTGAGGTGCGGTAGCATTGATTTCATAATTTACTCGACGCGAGTTGCATTTAATTGTCTCTGATCGTACCCTTCACAAAGTAGGCATGCATCTTTCCAAGGACAGCCAGGTTATACCTAGAGGTTTTTTTTTCGGAAAATATTTAAATATTTAATTAATAAGAAAAAAACAGGTTAAAGTTGTTGACAGCAATAACTGATTTCTTTCAGATTTGGCAGACCAAACGCCTAGGGAAGCTGACGTTACGACCCAAGGAGAATCTACAAACATTACACCATTTCTTCTTGCCTCCATCGGCGCCCTGCTAATGCTCATGTTTGGTGGGGTGTTATTTTCAAGCGGAGCGCCGCTGTGCAAAACAAAAACATTTTCAGATAGCAAGTATAAAAGAAAGTTTGAACAGCAATATGGTCGCCGGAAAATACGCTTTCACAACGTGCCAGAAAAGATTGCTCTAGAGCCGTGTCCAGTTTTACAACAAGAGAACAATGACATTGTCGATGCTGTAAAGAAGGAGTATCAAGATCTACCGCAATACCAACCCGTCAGCAGTATAGTTAGCAACATCATAGGACTGCATGGGCAGACTTGCGCAGTGAGCTTTCCTAAACCTGAGGTAATAGAAAGAGGAGCTAGTCCGATTCATCTCACTGAGAACGAGAGCACCTTAGATTGTGAACGTCCTTTCAGAAGAGATAAAAGAACCTTTATTAGGTTAGAACATGATGACAAACCAAAATGCAAAATACTCTCCGCTACGCTTCATGATAAATCTTCTAGTATGAAAGACAACAACAGGCAGAGAGTACCGTCGGCTTCTAGCGGAATTGGTACAAATTCTCAAGAAACTTTTGAAATTGACAGTTTAGAGGACTTTCCTTTGAGTGAAAACGGTTCAAAACTCCTCGATGAGACTGTGATGCTTGATTCAAATGATAAAGTGTTTCCTTCTGACAGCACACCCAAGACGATTATATCAAATATCGACCGTGGGGTGTACAGTGGGGGGCGTTTAAGTGTTCTGCAGCTTGAGCGTGCGCCTAGTTGCCTGTGCGTGAAGGGCTGTAACTGCACAACTCATGGGACATATTCTGTTAAAACAGAAGCGCTCCAGGGCAGCAAAGGGATGACTGATGAGCGACTCACTTGGGGTGATATTGCTCTTACTAGAAACAGCACTACAGCACCAGGGAGTCAACGCTATAGGGACCTGAGCGTATGTGCGGACACTCTAAAACCTCAAACGCCACCAGCGGACGTGTCTTGGAAAATGACAACAGGGAATGCAGCAGAGAGAAGCCCATTACGGCGCGCAGATTTGGAAAAATGGTTGCATGATGTTGAGGAGTCTAGAAGAGAGGGCGATCAATCTTGTACTCAAACTTTGTTTGAGTCAATTGATACAGAAACCGAAATACATCGTAAATATGTTTCCTTCCCAGAGACGACAAAGCCAATTTCTGGGCAGAGGAAGATGAGTGCGCCATTGCAAGAAAGTTTAAAACTTTTGAAGAGATTGCAAGTTATTTGTGAGGAGGATTTGCAACTTGCGCAAACCGAATCTTTAGTTCACCGTGGTGGCCGAGAGAGTTGCTTAAAAACGGTGCGCGCACCAAGTTCTTTGTGTGTTTGCGGAGAGAATTGCAAAGCGCGTTGCCAAGTTGAGGCAACTTGTGAACAGTTGTCAGCGCCAACTACTCTGTTTGGGAATGATACAATTCATGCGGATGCTTCCGGTATTCTGAACACTGAACAGGAGCTGGCTTCAACAAGAACAGACCGGATCGCAAGAGGTGGCACAGAGACTAATTTCAAATGTATTCGCGCATCTAGTGAAATGTGTATTCATGGTCCTTCCTGCCAATTTCACTGTCAGAAAATGAAGGAAGAGGCGGAAAATACGAGAAAAAGAGAAATGATGGGGCGAAAACACCAAGAACTCGGTTGTCACAACACAAATTCAGAAACAGATGAGTTTCGAGGGGCCAGCTCTTTTGGTGACGAACAATATTCATACAAATATAAAATAATGCTACAACAAGGTAGTGAACCGAGTGCTTTTAGTGATGACAGCTTTCTTAAGGAGGAATGTAGAGTCAGCAATATTCGTGGAGCCAGCTCGTTTGCAGGGTCGGGCATGACAAGTACCCAACATATTTTCCCTGGTGATGAAAATGTGAGAGGCGCAAGTAGTTTTGCATTAAAACCTGCGAACGACAGCGAAATGAAGTCGGACGAGTTAAGGGGCGCGAGCTCCTTTGCGCCGCTGGATGAAAGTATCGCAGGTACATCAAGCGTCACGTTGAGCCTCGCAGTTGAATCTGAAGGAGAAAGTTTTGTTCCTGATAAATCCCTCAATAACAGCAAAGGAGACTCGACTTTTAATCCACGAGCGTGCGTTGATAAACTAGGGGATACGACACGAGTTTCCAAAAAAGTAAAACAGGGCTTTCAAACTAAGTCATCGGGATCGACGGAAAGTTGTGAAGAGGAGTGCCTTCTCGATCGTAATAACAATAATCGTGTTAAATACCTTTCCGAGAAGGAACCGAGAGGTGGAAAGACAGAAGGCAGAGAATTAGACGACAGGGGAGTAAATACTCGAAATAAAAAGAAAGACGAACTAAGGAAAACATCACATAAACCTACTTTAAAAGTTGGAAAAGACTTGACTATGATGAGCACATTATTACATGCGCTTCAGAAAAGCGGAGAACGAAGGAAACCAGAAACCTTCAGTCGCAATCGCCGAGCTAGCCAACGTGTAAACAAAGAGAAAACTGCGGAAACAAATTGCAACGAGGGCTCAGCTGGGAATCTTAAATTCGCGGTTTTCTACAAAGGGGCCAATTCTTCCACGCCTTTGCTTTACGTCAGCGTGCTGGGTCTCCAAGAAGTTCCAGATACGATAATTACTAATCAACACAGAGCTTACGTAAGGTTTTGCTTATTCCCTAAGTTCACAACATGGAGAAGAACTAAAACGCATAATGTATCCGGAAAGGTACTGATTATAAAAGACCATTTCATAATATCTGATATAAAACCATCTGATCTGGAAAAAGCGATCCTTCGATTCGAAGTTGTGTGTGTTAAAAAAGAAGAGAGAGTTATTGGTCAGGTGGAAATCCCTCTTGCAGAGCTTACGTCGCGTGACAAGCTAAAACGGACCGCCGCACTTCAGTCACTTAACGCTTAAAGTGACGGCGGAATTGTAGGGAGATCACATCGTCCCCATTAGAGACCGTGCAGCCTCGATCTCATGATGTTTTTGGGGGGAGGTCATCAAACATCCTTCTGATATTAGCCTGTTCCAGGCTCCTTGATAGAAGAGAAAGCGCATTGAGAAACGGGGAAGAGGAGCCTGCAAGCATTGTTTCAGCATTGTTTTTGTATGCCTCAAAATTAGTCAACTTTGATCGTTTACGTTTACACCTTCATAGAGAGCGAGTGAAACCCTCCTACACCGCACGTTTTAAAAGGGTCTCCCTTTCTCTCAACTTGCCATTTTCACTGATCGCCCGTTTATTTCGCAGTCGTCTGCACTGACCAAGAGCCTGGTACAGTCTATACTGATAGTAATCAAGTACAGTTTACAGTGATCATGAAGATAGCTAAGGGAGATTTTAAGTACAGTGCATCCCGTAGCAAAGGATATCTGCGCTGTCCTTTGCTAAGCAGGAAAAGCAGATATATAGGCTTTTGAACTTAACAGGAAAAAGACTGAAACTAGCAGAGATACTTAAAAATGATTGAGAATATCTCACAAGCATTAATAGTAAATTGCCTTTCGGACCCATAATTTCCGCATACACATGAAGCATGCGCTGTAACAAAAGGAGGCATCATCGATGATGTCACCTAGCTTTATGTCACACGCTTGAAAAAAATTGCATTCTTTCAAAAAGACGGATAATACCCTGAATACGATATTGCCTTACGTCAAGTTTGACTGGAGATTAAAACAGCGAAAAACATTACGTCTACTGAGTTTGACTACATAAGACTAACAACTACCACTAGCTAAGGGATTCTTTCCCTAACTAAAACCTTTTCCTGTTTTGTATGCAATTCAACATCCCCAGCAGTAAAATGAGCTGCTGCAATAGTCGCTGTGAAATTGCTGTAAAACAACTTTTTAATAAACCGTATTTCGTCTGTTTAGCCCCCCACTGGGAATGATTTGTTTTAATTGCTTCCGGACCTAAGGGTACCGTATTTGCTCGAATTAGCACCCACGCTCTAATAATGCGTCCTCCCCCGAATAAGCGCCCACCCGCTAGGCCATGATATCAAAAAAGCGCCCCTCTCGAATAAGCGCCGCCCTCCCCTCATCATCACTTTCTTACCGTGGTAGGGATACAAGAAGATGCGACGATCTGATTATTATCGACGAGAATGATATCGGGCACAATGACATAATCCGCAATATTTTATAAACGCGCTTACTGATACATTAGAATGGAGCCAACTAGGCGGCTTTTTCACGCTTGATCACCAACAACTGTTGAAAGACGTTTAGATATTAACTTAAAGTTTACATGGATAATGTTGTTCTTTTTGTTTTCCTATTAAGGACTTAGCCAAATAATATTAAAGTTCTTTCAGAAAGGAGAAACTAACTAAGCGCCCTCCAGTTCCAATAAGCGCCCCTGCTTTTAGCTGAAGGACGTAATAAGCGCCCAGAGTGGCACTTATCAGAGGAAATATTGTATTAGAGGTCGGGGAGTCATCACGATTCCGATTAGAGATGGGGACCGGCTCAATAATTTTCTAAATAAATTTCAATTTTTGGGTGAGAAAGGAAGGTTAAGTAAAGGCTTGGGGATTATGTAATTGTTGGTGCCTGGTACGTAGGATTAAGAAGGATTTTATAAGAGGATGGGGGCTAAAAAGAGAAAACATTGTAATCTTCCTGCGCTTGCTTAGTGAACTTACGCAAACGGACTGCAGACAAAGCATGACAATCTTCATTTCGGCATTTTAAAAAAAATATATCACAGGGAATAAGGTAGAAATGTGATTTTAAGAATCTGGCCTTGAAGGGAGTTTAACTTTATCTATGCATCAGTACATCACAAGTTTTGATGAAAGGTAACTTTTTTTCTAAATGATGATTAAAGACGATCATGTCAGGTTTTTTTTGAAACTTTTCATGATATCAATGATATTGATAAGTAATTGTGTGACGTCAAGACAACCAAATTGACCTATCTTTAACAATTATTGACGTAAATAGAGCAAAACAGTTATGTTTTTTATAAAAATGATCCAGACACCGTGTTATCTTTAAAGTCCCTCGAAAACAAGGCCTAAAATGTCCTGGAAATTAATAAGATGACTTGAAAAACAATCAAAAACAGAAGTAATGAAAATGAATGATCTTCATGAATTGTTTGAGAGTTTTCACTTATTGGCTAAGCAATTTTTTACAGTGGAACCTCGATATAACGAAGTCCTCGATATAACGAACGATGTTCTTTACCCCAGTAATAAGTAAAATAGTAAAATATATTTAGAACCTCGTAAAAGCGAGTAAAATTTGCCAGAGTCTAGGCCTTTGGTGATTTCTAGGGTCCACTGTACTTTGGTTTTGCTTTTTAGAAAGCAAACTGGAGAGTGATATTGGGGTCGTCATTAAGCCTCTTGTTCATCCTTACTAATAATTCAACTTTTTAACCAAACGAATACTAGCATTACAACAGACTCTGTTTATATTTTTGAAAAAGAATGCCCTCATTTAGCAAAATGAAATAAAACAGAAAAGAACAAAACTAACAAGCGAGTGACAACAACTTATAGAAGTTTAATTTCTGTTTGTTCCGTTCAGAAATCCTTTACGAAATTTTGTGCATCTGTTTGATATTTGAAAAATTTCACCTGCTAAATCACCACTCGTCATTCATGATCAACTCATCAAGAGAAACTTTTTGTCATCTTAAAGAATACTCAATCTACGCAAAACAATGGATGACATAACCGATAAAACCGCCTATTATCTGCTTCTAAACACCAACAGTATATTGATAAAACGCAAATTAAGTTTTGTGCGTTGGAGTTTGTTGAACAAAGTTTTACATATTATATAAGCTGGAAAATAAATGCGCTTCTTCTGAAGGATAAATTTTTTTTTGTCTATTTACTGAACTATATTGCATCAACCCTTTTTTTACCCGCATTCCCTTGTCGCCTTGCCAGCTTACCCTATCGTACTATGAATGGCAATCAGTGACATAACCAGATAATCTCTTATATTATCTATTTCACACTTTGAAAAGTCTTTTTGTCAAAAAGGCATTGAGCGTTGGCTGATTGCTTTACTGTTGGGAGAGTCTCTATTTCCCCTTTTCCTTAATGTACGGAAAAAAACACAAATAGATTACAAGACAGGTAGATAAAGCATCTCTATTAGACGAAAGGTTAACTCTTGAAAGTGAGCGATAGTCGAGTGCTGTTTACAGTGATCAAATGTTCCAGACCCTCATTAAAAATTTATGTTTGGGAGAATTAAGTAATGACCAGCGGAGAGTCAAATTGAAAATCGAAAAATACAATTTGGCACTGATAAATCAGTGGGTTGATTTAAGAAAAAGGACTTAAGTATTTGACTTTGTTTTCAGCATGAGGGCTTCTTATTCTCAGGTGACGTAAAGGGTTCCTGAGCGGGGTTTTATTTAGAATCACAACAACATTGTGGTCACGCACGAGTGGATATATGTCAGATACAATGAGATCATGATTACTTTCATTTAAATTCAAAACTACTCGACCCCGCGAAACATTGAGGTTGGTGAGTTGTCGACACGTTGCCGGCCAAGTTCCCTTCCGGTGCTGAAAAATTTTCCTTGTTATCGGACAACCGTTAACAACGACAAAACCGGCAAAAAAGAAAGGAAAATGACATGAGAACGAATGGGAAATGACGGTAAGTTTTCATTCGAAGAGGGCCTTTAAACTGATCATTTTGTGCCTTTAAGATAAATTTGAACTTATTTTTCTGCATTCGTAATTTGTTTCAGGACTCGAGTGTTCTTGGCGTTGTTCTTGGTTCAGTTCTCGGATTTCTGGCGGGAGGGATAGTGGTTGGTGTGGCATATCTTTGCTACACAAGACGCTCGAAGTCGTATAATACGCATTCACAAAGTGATGAGCGCCCGATGATCGATCATTACTACACGACAAGCTCTGAAGGATATATGATATCGCAAACTCGCCCAGTTCAGGTGCAGCCTAACGTCTACACACTGGCAAAGTCCTCGACTGAATCATATCCAGAAATTACTGAGTTTGTCAATGGGGAACAGCAGCGCATTCGAGTAACGGAGCCATATGAAATTGGGGCGATTACCACGATACAAGAAGATGGCGAGGACGTGGAAGACGGAGCGTCAAGCCCTGGCAGTGGTACCAGTGATCTCGTCTCCAAGGGAAAACCCAAACTGAGCAAGAGGATGAGCCTGCCTTCCAGTTTGAAATCGGACGGACTAGTCCATCCAAGTGCGGAAGATTTTTTCAGAAAGAAAAGTTCGGGCGAAGAGGAATGCCGTCTTGAGTTTTCGTGTTTCTACGACACGGCAAGTCGCGAATTGCACATCACTGTGATACAAGTTGCTGGAATTTCTACTCCGGATGAGAGTTTTCTTCGCCCGCCAAATTGCAGCGTGAAAATGCGAATTCTGCCGGAAATGTTATCGTGGCAGTGGACTAGGAAAATATCTCGCACAAATAATCCTGCTTTCAACGAGACTTTTATTGTGCCTGGTTTTGTACATAACAAGCTTCGAGAATGTACAGTTCATTTTGTGGTCCTCGATTTTGATCATGTCCAAGATAACGTTTACGTGATCGGAGAAGTCTTTATGCCTCTGTCAGAATTGCGAGCGAACAGGCTCGAAAAAATAATTAAAAGGGTAAACCCGTTATCCTTCTAAAAATAATTTCTCGACATTTATTTTCAGAAATTCTTGGCGTGAGTACATAGGAACAAATTTTAGTTCGTGACAAGCAATATGCAAAATAATTTTCTTTAAAGCAAACAGGAAAAAATTCCTTTAAACTAGGCTCGTCATTGCGTATCATAGTACTCGTTGGTCGAGTGAAATACAGTAGCATTCCGGTACTTACTATGAAAAGAAAGAAATTTAATCACTAACAATGTAAAAAAACAGAAAAGAAATACAATTTTGGATCGAATTTCTGTTTATATTTTCCAATATCCATTATCTCTAACCGTCTAAAAAGTATGTGATGATATGTAAATATCATTTTCCCCTTTGGATTAGTAAACCAACTAAATCCTCCGCGTGTAATTCTTTTTCGCGATTTCATTTCTGACCTATGTATAAATGAAAAAAGACGTAGGTTGTGGCTGATTTTGTTAGATGTCTTTTTTTCCAGCATTTGGTTATGTGGCAAATTTGCCAAATTTATAGCTCTAAATTATATGCGTATTTATGGTATTATGACGGACCATCACGGATCGTAATCATGAAGGGCTTATATTTCATTATCAACAGCAAATAAAGGTTTGTTGTTCAAGAATCGTACTGTGTGATTATATGAAATTTTAATCTCGTGTGAGTTTACCCCTTTCGACTGTCTAGATTAAGGTTATGGTTATTCTATCATAATAATATGTGGGTTGGGAGTCAGTCAGGCATATTCGTTAAAAAATGATTAATTGGAATTTTCCAAACAGCGTATAAATAAAGATAAGTTTTAATTTGGCCCATAATTTTCTTTTTCCTCTTTTTATTCTTTTTTTCCTCCGCATATTTGTGCTCGCTTTTTAGTTTGCGGCGAAAGCCAGCGCAAGAAAGAAGTCAAAAAAAGTACGAAGCAAAAAATGATAGAAAAGAAAAGAAAAGAGACTGGAAAAGAAGAAGAAAAAGTGGAAAGAGAGAAAAGCTTGTAGGTGTTAAGTAAAAATATTCGAAAGACATTCCCTCATTTAGATCGATCGGGAAAAAACAACTTGGGTTTTTGCAAATTGGCAACAACGCGGGGCTGGGGCTCCATCGATCACTAGCTCAATCTCTCTGGTTAGGGTAACCACTTGTTTATCAATGCAAGTTCATAAAACCTACTTTTGGGGTGTAAAAGAACGTCCATATTTGTAGTTTTCTGTCGGACATTTCGAAACTTGAAAGTTATGGATGAGCGGACACCCTAGGCCTTGACGCAACGTTGTTGACCAACAACTCCCAACATTGTTGGATGTTACATGTTGGGTCCGTTTGCACAGCCTATTGCATGTTGTTGCGTGTTGTTGGGAGTGATTGCTCAAAGTTTGAAACCGGTCAAACTTTCAGCTACATGCAAACGGACGCAATAACTCCCAACATTGTTGGGCCAACAATGTTGGAAATTATTGAAAGAAGCGAGTCATCGCAGTTATAGACGCAACTTTTGCAGTTGCGAAATGAAAGCCTGAAAAAAATTCAGGCTTGTAGTACAGGATTGGAACCCTTGACCTCTGCGATACCAGTGCAGCGCTTTTACTAACTGAGCTAACAAGCCAACTAGCTGAGAGCAGGTCCTTGAATTGGCTTGTTACAGGTGCCGATTACCTGCTCGTTTTAAACCCGTGAAAGGATGATGATGAAGTTGCGTCCGTTTGTTTGCACTTAGCTTTACACGGGAATGAAAAAACAGAGTTTGTACATGTATGGGAGACAGGAGTTGAGAAAAAGGGGTTTTGTGAAAGCCGTATAAGTAGAGCTGTCCTGTTGCTAGAGTGTGCGTTAGAAGAGTTTCCTCTGTATTACTTTGTGACCTTGTTTATAAAATTACGGGAGAAAAACAAACATGATTTTGGATATCGCTTTTGATACTCGAGCCTTTTTTTAGATACCGAGTCCGCTGATAAAATAGTTTGAAATAGATTTAAAAAAACACTCACCATGGGATATCCGTCTGCTTCAGTGACACTCGCGCTTTTTTTAGGTACCGAGTCGGCAGATATAAATAATGGGATGTTCTAAACATAGAATTTTATGAAACGGTAACCTGTATGCAATCAGAAAGGGGCGGCGACCCTTTTTTTCTTTCCCTTGAGAAGAGGGGAAAAGACAGAGTCCTTTCAGGGGCACCCAACGAGACTACAGTTCAAAACCACTTAAACATAGCATTGTTAAACGTATTTTAGTATTTAAACGGTAGATATAGGCATATTTTTATCCCCTAAAAATGTTTCATCCTTTCGGATTTCCTAGCTGAAAGGAAAGTCTAGTGATCCGAAAATTATAGGGATCAAAACTTACCTTTTCGGAAATTTCAGGCAGAAAAAAGGCTCCCGAAAATTAGGGTAAAAATCCGTTAAAAATGGGCAGTTAAACAATTTTTTGAAGTTCGAAAATCCTAGGAGAGGCAGGCAAGCAAGAAATTTTACAACAAATGTTACGAAAATTCTAGATATCAAATCGTTTTCCGAACAGATATTTTCCGAAAATTGACGTTGGGTGCCCCTGACCTTTAGATTATTAGAGACCTTTAGATTCGAGGGCGAGGACGACTACAAGGACGAGATTTGACTTCAAAGTTTTTTTAGAATATTTTTAAAAATTAGACACTTATTAGTCTGCTACACAGCCGTTTTTAGTGTCGTCACGAGCGTTGTTTGACGACACTAAAAATGGCTGTGTAGCAGACTAGACACTTATATAAAAAGTTTGAGTTTAATTTTTTTTTTCATCAGAAACAATAAGACAGTTATTTTTTACTGAAGAAGGATAATCCCTCTCTCGATGGCAAAATGATAAAACTTCTCAGTAACATTTGATAGCTTGATTCCGTTACTAAGACATTTCGCTAAAACCCGGTAATAGAATGACGACGGCTATCACGCTTTCTCGCCAAAATGACGCTGATTCAAGCGCGCAAAAAATTATCGCCCTCGAAGTAGTTAAGTCCTCCTCTCTATTTTCTCTTGAGGGACCGTCCAGCGCGCATAGAACAAGAAATGAAAACAATGTCTGTGTCCAGGCTAAAGAGTATTACTGAGTTGAATGAATTGTTGATTTTAAGGTGAAGGATCATAAACTGATATTGGAGTTTGCACGCCCCCCCCCCCCAGGGGGGGAGGAGCAATAATAAACCAACGTTTTATACAGTGAGGAACAGCCCTGAGGTCCAGCCCTTTACCCTTTTAATTTTATACAAGAGAATATAAAGTTTAACGTTTTTGACAGAAAAGGTACTCTATTCGTGTAACTCCTTTCTACAAATTGAACCCCTTTCACAAGCCTGGTTTAGAACGTTTCATCCCTTTTAACTGTCGTGCACTGACTGTTGTGCACTGTCTTCCCCAATTAAATTTTTAATATAATTGCTGAACCAGAAAGTTTTCTTGACTTTTTTTATAGCCATAAAATGCCGCTGATAGCCCAGTTTTGACTGAAATGACAGATTTCCCTACCGTTTCACTCCGGCATATACTTCAATGGTGAAATCCGCCTACTCTTTCATATTCCTGAAACCTGAAAATTGTACCCCTTTCGGGCGGAGCCTCCCCATATAGGCCATTATAGGGAGTACATTCATTTCATTGAAAAAAATGGATCGTTTTCACGATAAGGAAAACATATCTATACAATCTATACTCGGCTTGGCCTGAACTTGTTTCCGCATTGATGTGCCAAAATTTGAGACTCGATCATAGTGAACAGACACGAAGTTGTTTTCACCGGAAAGTGAGGGAATCAGTTGAAAGTTTACCGAAATGATTGCACTTTCTGAACTAAGGTTTCACATGGTTACTGTGAGGCTTTCGAAAATTTTAACTAGGTCGACCAAATTCGTGAAATTCAAGGAAAGAGGAAGCTGAAGTCTGCCGCAGTCACCTTATCTTCCAGTGGACGAAGGAAAATACAGGACTCTAGCTATGATCGTAAATGGGTAATAAAAAGACCTTTATGGAGGAGTGAAAAAACGTGGCCTGCGAACGCGTGTACTCTGCATGTAAAAGCAATGTTTTCCTGGTCAAGTGCGGCAGATTATCATTAGCGCGCTAACAAAGTTTGTGCGTGTTTCTGACACGTCACAATTCATACTTGATAATCAAGGAAAAACGTACAGGCACTCACTTGATGCAACAATCTACTAGTTTCGCGCTGCTTTTACAAAGTGTCGGGAAGCCTCAGGGTCCTTTTTGCGTTTTAATATACAAAGAACTGCTCACCGGGGGAAGAACTAATCTAATTCCCTGTAGCAAATTAAAATCAATAAGATAACTTTAAAAAAAAATTGTTTCAACCTGACTTCCAAGGGACAAAATGATCAAGTCATGATCTGGTCGGCTCACAACGAAGCATGTGAAAACGCGTATCCTGTTGTCATCAGAGATGATTGTTATACGCGTGCAGTCCACTGATATATAACTTTATTGACTGAATGAGACGCAATAACCTTTTACAGTTTTCTAACTTATTGCCCTAAAAAACACAAGTTTTGTAATTGGAAAAATATACAAGCACAATATAGAAGTAAATTTACCGGATACTAGAATACAATGTCGAACAATGAGTTCTAGCTGGCGGAATTGTTTATATTGAACGTTTTTTTAAAAATAAATAAAGTATAATGGGAATTTTCGAAAGATATGAATATATGTGATCAATGGAAAAGCGTTTAAATATGCAGCATTGAAAACTTAACTGAGAAGTGGCTGGCACTACATGAAACAGTTACAACAAATAAAATAAACGCCGTGCTTTATTACGATCACGTGACGTCAAGTCCGCACGTGTTGCGTGTCTCAAACCACTCCTGTGAGAGTTGAAGATTTTTCTTTTTTTATATGTAAACGCTTTCTTTTGTAACAATAAATTTGCATAGGTGCAGCTGGGCACGTGAGTAAAAACGCTCCATGGGCGTGTGACTTAACAGGGATTACGTAAATTAGACTCAGGAGGAGGGGATAGAATTTAGAGAGTCGGATAAAGGCAGAGAACTAAGCATTAAACGGAACTCTTTTGGGTCGTAAGTACGATCATTTAAAAGTGTAGTAGCTCTAAAGGCCATACCCAGAGAGTTGTGTTGGCATGGCTCCTTAAGGCACAAAGGGAGGATTAAGAAAGGTTTTTTGTGCAAATCTATTTTTGAGCGTTTGGGAGCACACGGATTAAGGAGTACGTTGAAAGAAAGGACATTTTCCTGTATCTAACAAGATCAAACAACAGCAAGAGAGAACGGGGATTCACTGTAGTTTAGAGAATAGGGGAACAAAAGGCCTGAGAGAGGTCGGTATGCACAGCCCAGCACGAAGTTCTTTTTGGAGACGAAGGAGTCTCAGTTTTATGTCAAAAAATGGTATGTGAGTGTATATTAAAAGGGTAAGGGGTTTGCCTCCCAGTATTTGTCTAGTACCCCCGGGGGACATTTGCAAGCCTCGGTCCAGTATCAGTTTATAATCCCATTTCCAAGTATCGACATTTCATACAACTAGTAATACTACTTTCGACATTTCAAGAACGGCTGGCGCGATCTTGCCGGCCTCACTACACCAAATTGACGGTAGAGTCTTTAAGAAATTGGACTATGCCAAAATTTTTAGTGTAAAATGATAGAACAACCACGCAAATAAAAGAGAAAGCACGCAAATAAAATAAACACGTAAATCAATACAAATAAAAAATCAAACACGCACATTAAAAAAACCACGCAAATAAAAGAGAAGCCATGCAACACAAATAAAAAAGAAAACACTCAAGTTAAAAGGAAACGGTTTTTCTTTGCGTTTTCTATTTTAATTTGCATGTTTTCTCTTTTTGGGGGTGTTTTTTTTCTTATTTGTGTGTTTTCTTCTTTATTTGCGTGGTATTTTTTTGTTTGCGTGGTTTCTTTTTTATTCATTTGGTTTCTTTTAAAAATCCCATTTACACGCGCTAAAAAAATCGGCACGGCACGCCAAATTTTTGGCACCGTGCCTCGTTTACCCGTGCCGAGACTACCTCCGGGAGGTAGTCTCGGCACCCCTAAAATCGTCAGCACGGTGCCAAATTTGGCGTGCCGATTTTTTTAGCGCGTTTAAATGGGGTTTTAGAGTCGGGCCCAGCAGCGTATAGTGTGTCCCATCAAAGAGGCGGAAGAAACCTTTAATTAGTAAGATACTGAATGTAGAACTAGCTGATTGCGTGAAGAGTGTTATATAAAAGCTTGAAATGAAAAAGAATAAAAAACAAACAAACAAACAATCAAATCAGCAAATAAACCAACCAACAAGATTACCCGGCTGAGAGACTTTTTCGTGACTCGAGCCCCGGGGTCAATCTAATTGTTAATGTTAGAATGAATTAAGAAAAAAGAAGGACGTCGGTCCATGATAGCGAAAAGCAAGTATATTTAATTATTTTGCGGTGAACTTCGCCTTGGGCCGGTCTCAAAAGGGAGCCTTAATTGGATATTATATCTCTTGACTCATCGCCGTAAAAAACATTCAGAGAGTGCTTCAAAATTGCGCAAAAACTTCTTGTTGCTGCGAAAAAGTAAAACCTTTATAACCGAAGGCTTTGCTTAAAAGGTACTCAAACTATCAAGTAATTACCTCACTAAGTGCTCTGAAAATGAATTGATTTTTATTTTTAGACATTCATATCTAGCCCTCTTCGCTTGAATTTGAAAGAAATGTATGCACCACTTTTCGGCAACATGTTATTAATTTGCTGAAACTGAAAAAAATAAATAAATAAAGGAAAGCCAACGTTCATAGACATCTTCATAGTCGACCAATGTACCCCTTCCCAGCTTCGCCAAAAAAACTTCCCACTTTTAAAAAGCACCAAAGTTGCTTCTAAGAATTTAATTTTACCAAGAGCCATAATGGGATATTATGGCTCTTGATTTTACGTGGAGGAAATAATCACGCTTGAGGAAAAAGTTGCTTGAAGTTGCTTTTTTGATTAATACAGACTACAATCTAGATACGTCCTTGAGTAGTAAATATAACGGAATAATTGGCTTCGAGGGCCTTTGGCAAGAGATGAAGGGTGTGATCGCACACAGCCAGTTTACTGCATAAACACATCGGCTGAAGTGCTTAGAACTGCAAGTGTGGTATAAGCAACAACTCAAACTGTTTGCTGAAAATATTGAATGATTGAACTGCCTCAGTAGCCCAGTTGGCTTTGCCGAAAGGCAAATTATTAGAACACAAGGCGTACAGTGACTGGGTGATATCCGCTTTTAATTCCCGACATATCGCAAAACGACGTAGTCAGAATTCCTTAATTGGGCCTTTGAATGTAATCATAGGATAGAAAGGCCATCCCGCAAAGCCAGTGACATCAGTATGATCGCAAAAGCGTATACCATTAGCGCTTTTCGCATAAAAAAAAACGATTATTACACAAATCTGATCTAAAAATAAACACATCTATATGGATCTTTTTCTCCGACTGAATACTGAAGCAGTATTGGAAGGTTTCCCTTCAATATATATAATTAATTAATTGGGCGGGAAAGGCTAATTGAACGGAATGTCCAACAAGTTACTTCCGGTGACAGCTTGCGTGACCAGTGGTATTGCCGAACTGGCGATTCTATTGGTTGTCTCAACAGGAAGTCAGACGTTTTATTAAACACGTAAAAACGGGAAAAGAATTTTATTTTTGCGCTGACATCTACTTCGCGGACACTCCAATATTGTAAGGAGGAAATGTGACGAAGCGCTTTCGAAAGTTTCTTTGTGCCTCTAATCATGAAATAATTTCTCTTGCAACGGCGATGCAGGAGGATGTGAATATATGGAATTTTATTGCGCTTGAAAGGACTGAACCATGGTAAACCAAGGTAACAAATTCTTATTAACTCTGAGACAATATTTACCATTGATTGCATAGCAGCTCTTTAATCCATCTTGATCCGTTATTTTTATTTTTAGTTGTCCTGGCTGTTGGATTGGGAGTCATTACAGGATTGGTCGTTGTATTAATCTATCTCCTGGTGCAGTTTCTCCGTCGACGCGCTTCACGCGAAAAAGGATATAAAGAGCTGCCAGCTTCGGAGCCAAATGTAGGAAATCGTGCGATACTGAAAAGCGACATTCCAACATTTTATATTCCCCAACCTGTACCCGTTCAATTACAACAGCCCATAGATCAAGAGGCAAAGCGAACAGCCAGCATCAGGAGGGAGGAATATCGAAATGGTCGCACGCATTTACCGTCAGCAGCTCAAAGTTTGGATGGGCGTCGTGGAACTTTTGACGAGTCAAGCGGGATAAACCTAGGTTCCATCAATACGAAATCTATTTGTTCGCCTCCTCTTCCACCGGGTAAATCACCAAGACTAGACCGGAGAAAATTACCAGAGAAAAGAAAGCCCTCACCTCCTCAAACGTATCTTCCCGGGACACCCATACAGCGAAGGAAGGTGGCCGTTCCCACGAAGAAACCTGAAAGTAATCTGGGCAAGTTGGAGTTTTCCCTGTACTACGATGAGGCATTTCGCTTGCTGCAGGTTTATGTCATGCGAGGAATCAAAATCGCGAATTCAGAAGACGATATTTCACCTGACGTTTTAGTCATTGCATCGTTAACTTTTAACGAGAATCATATATGGGAACAAAAGACCAAAACAGTGAAGAAGACAAATGATCCGCAGTTTAATGAAAAGTTGGAGGCACATAATATTATCGCAGCGAAACTTCGCGAGAGTGTCTTACACTTCCAGTTATTCGACGACCGAACGCACAAAATAATCGGAGAAATCGATTACTCCCTCAAAGATATACCTTCAAACAAGTCAACAAACCAAACACTTCCGTTGTTTCGTGATGAAATTGTGGATTCTGGAGACGAAGTTTTTAAGGTACGTAAAGAGCACTCAATTAAAGTTTATCTTTTTGTTGCGTGACAGTATTTCTTCTCTCAAGTGGAGTCAATTTCACAAATTACGAATGTTCAAAAGTTTTTATATAAAACAAACTTAGCTAGTATTCAGTTTACGAAGAACAGATATCAGAAAACAAATAGGTAGATTTTAATTAGTCTCTTGAAAGTGACCTAATTCAGCAAACGGGGAATGCAATACAATGCTACTGATGCTCTTTTTTCCTCGTTCCATAAAAAACAAAACAAACAAAAGTTACGAGCGCCTGTGAAGATGCGGATAGACGGTTCATTGAGCAGGTCCACTTTAGGAACAAAGGCTATACTTTCCGTTCAACTTTAACCCTTTTTTTCCACTTGTACTTTTACTTGAATTTCCGTTGATTAAGAAAGTTATCTTGTCTTTTTAAACTAAAAAACTTTTGTTTTATCGTGAGACAGAAAAACATGAACATGCTGACACTTAAAATACAGTTTTCATTGCGTCCTTGGCTACTGATGATCACTTGTAGACCTCGCTGAAACGTTGCTAATAGACACTTTAAGTACTCATGTCAGTCCATTTTGAAAAATGGAATTTTTAAAGGATATTGGAACTGTAGGAATACACGTTATTATATTACAATTGAATGAACGCTTTGAAACGTAGTATGAGACAAACCGGTTGCGTCAGAAGCATTAAAATCATGACGCATTAACAGTGAATTAATTTCTCCGTTCTAGAAAATTAAATTGCATCTAATCTAAATACCGTCAGGTGGCCTTCCTTCCAGAACGACGCAGAGCATCGGTTCTATTGTATCTGGATCTGAAAAATGAAGTTCGTCGAGGATTTCAGTTTATAAAACAATATCCATATTTTTAATCCTTTCTTTATCAAAAGATACGTTAATAAGTATTAAAATTTACAACTATAAATATTTTCAAAAAAGCTTAGACGTCTAGATCGCTGGCCTTTCGAAAGCGTTACGCATCATCACAGTTTCTTTAGAAATCAATTCCTGTTTTCTTTTTTCATTATCCTTTTCGATTATATTTTCAGTTAATGGGAAAGCTAAGCTAGGGCGCGAAACCCTACAAGCCTGCATCAAAACAGGAATATTAGTGCATGCTTTCTTCCCTGTTTACCTTGGGTACGAAGCTGTGGTACTCAAACTCGTTCGTAAACGTTAACCACTTCTGGTTGCAAGCTCAATAGTACAGTATTGCATTTTCCTTTTCGTAATTTATTGAAAGACTTAAACAACCCTTCAGCGGATATGGAAAGCCTACGGAAAGCCGCAATGGTTTTTTAAAAATGTTGGCTTCGTCCAAAATTAGACTTTCAAAAAAGAATATGCACCTATATTGATACATTTTTTGATGTTTGAGACAACAAGGAGACTAGAATTTATGGACTAATCACGTGGGTGCCGTTTTACCGGCAAATGAAACAAGCTCTGGCTGTCGGTGGAATGAACTAGCAATTCTACTTGAATCCGCCTTGTTTGTAAAATTGATTTTACAGACAGTAAGTGCGCTTATTTTAGTTTCTGGTAAAACACGACCTGACAAGAAGTCTCTAACGCTTTTATTTCTCTGCATGGCAAATGCGGTTAAGAGAACACAGCACGCAGCAGCAACAAAAAGTTGGCAACAAACACATTCCCATCATGCGCTAAAACACACAGATCGGCGGCCCTTGAGAAAGCGGAATAAGCGGTAAGCAGTGTCGTCACTATGCACTCCACCAAAAAACTTGACTGGTATTGAAAAAGTGCGATACTGTATGCGTGATGTTTTGAATCTCAACAATGACATACCGGTTGTTGTTTTTTCTACGAGACCAAATAAAGTGGCATTACTTACCGCAAGTGTAAAGGCATTACTGCCTCTTACAATTCCGACACGTTCAACAAAACAATGTGAACGAACGAGGAAGGATATAGTCATTGCTTTCAATGCAAACGATCCCCGAGGAGGGGAAGTCACAAAAACATCTATGCTACTTGTCTTGTGAGTTTCTTTCTTTCTTTCTCTCTTTTTAATCAAAAGTACGCGAGGCTGTATTTCAAAAGCTTTGCGCCCTGGGAATCTGACGAGAGTGGTTTGATTGTTCCTCGGGCCTGAAACTGATATTATCCTGATTTTGCATATGGCAGTGGCAGCCATGCGTCCCCAGTTAGGAGACTCACCAGCATACGCATGGAAACATGGCTGTCAGGCCTTTGTACGACCCTAAAAGCGATTTAAAAATTCTGTACCTCTTGAGTATTCCTTTATGCATCTGACGACACTCGGGATTAGTGTGATTCCTCTCTTAAAAATAAAGGCAAGAGCCATTGTTAATGATGGGACGGGTTTAAAAACGCGTACCTTAATAGGCCAAGAACTATTGTCGCGAGGAATAAACGGAATTACTACCTCTTTTCCCACGGTTATCCCCTAAACTTTTGCGCATCAGATTTCTTGCTTGTAGCAAAACCACTTGTCTCTGACTCGTGCTTCCAGCGAATTACTAGCTATGAATACAGGGTCTGGAGGGGTATTCCCTGAATTGACCAAAATACAGTGTGGGATTCGGGATTACGTTGACGGGATACCGGATTAGCTTTGCTAGCCCCTGAAGACTAGTTCTGTCTAGTCGAAATATTGGGCAAATAAATTTGTAACCCTTAGCAGTCTGATCAGCCTTGCCTTCTATTTTAAGTGTTATTTTATACTGCTGATCCTGATCTACGACAAAATCCGGCTTTCCCTCGCTGCTGTTTGTCCAAGTGGTCCTTGCAAGAATTGTTCGCTAATTTACGGGATTTGACAACTACCCCGGAGGCGGGATGCGCCAAAAATTGGGGAAGGATGCAGATTGGGAAAGAAAATGATATTCGGCATAGCGATGTAAGAAGTTCGGGCGGAATACGGGATTCTCGTGAAAAAGCAGCGGGAATGAGGAATCAGGGCTCTTCTCCTTTCCAGATGCTATTACTATAATAGAGACCTTTAGATTCTAAGACGAGTACGACTACGAGTACGAGATTTTATCAGTACTAAGTAGTGCTCGCGCGTGAACCAGCGTTGGTAGGAAAACGTGGTAGCCGTCGTCACTCTATTCTGAGAGTTTTAGCGAGAATGTCGAAGTAGCGGAAACAAGTTATCAAATGTTAAAAGTTTTATCATTTTGCGATCAGGAGAGGGTGCAGCCTCCTTCACTAAAGGTAACAGCGCTAACTTTTCTAGTGAAAAATGGTAAAATGAAGCTTTCCGGCCGAGGAGTCTATATTTTGAGAAGACGCGAAAAAACTTGAAGTCAAATCTCGTACTCCTAGTCGTTCGCGTCCTTGAATCTAAAGGTCTCTATTGTCGCTTTTCATGATCATCTCTAGGAGTGTAGACTATAAAAAAAATTGTGGCTTATTTGTTACTTTCTTTGTAGGATGATCTACCGGATACGTCCGCAGGACTCGGTGACCTGTTGATTTCCCTGTGCCACAATCCAACTGACCAAAAACTTACTGTGAAAATCAACTGCGCAAGGTCGTTACAACCGTTAACCGGACGGCTTAGTAAGTACCTCTTAAAAAATGACTAAGAAGGTAACTGAATGAAGTTTGGTTCTGATGTTTGGTATCAGAAAGAGACCATTTCAATCCTCTGTATATACTTAAGAACTGTGTGAATCCCTTTCTTGAATTGATTTTTACTTGATTCGTCATGTTCTAAACGAGTGAAAAACTGGGTACGACGTGCGAAAACGAAGCTTCTTGGGATCGTTTGAAGGCCAACAAACACGACGCACAGCAAGTGTTGTGTGCCAAACTACAAAAACAAAAAAAATACTTGATTCTGTTCGTGAAACGAGATGAATCAGCGTAAAGAGAGAAGGTCTCTTGTGTTTAACAGGGTAGCGATATGAACGATTTTTGTCTTAAACAGGATCACGATTTGAACGTTTCCGACCAACACTACCCAAAGTTCCTTTGAGTGACCTTTCGGGGAAATTGAAATAATGCATGCTATCTAATGTCGATTGTTCCTATTTGCAGATCCATTTGTTAAACTTGATGTAACCTTCTGTGGCAAAAAGCTGAGCACGCGATCAACCAAAGTTGCGCACAACACACGGGCGCCGAATTTTGGAGACGTTTTTGTGTTTGACATGCATACAGACAAACTGCCTCAGGTCACACTAATATTCAAAGTGAAGCACCGCGGGAAAGTGCGTGAAGTTAATCTGGGCACGGTGCATCTTGGGTATTGTGTTAATGTGGAGAGCGAGTATAGACACTGGGAACAAGTCCTGGAAAAACCGCATCTCGAGATAGAGCAGTGGCATGCTATTCAAGAGTATTTTATTGAATGAATTGTTTTTCAGCGTTTCGTGGTGCTACTTCCATTGTAGAGTTATCTTGATCCTCTTAGAAGCAAAAAAAAAAAAACAAAACAAAACAAAAAGCAACTCTGTCTAATAACCCTGAATAAGAGTGTACAAAGCTTAGGAATATTTACAGTCTGTTCTAAGCGTAGAAGAATGTTTCCCACTGCACTTTGCAATAGGCCATCTCACTTTTAACCCTTTAAACTCTCACTTTTAACCCTTTAAACCCTAAGATCAAAATTTGAATTCTCATTTGTTGCCCCTATTCATTTCTTACAGAAGTAGTGGGGAGAAGTTGATGAAATATCAAGGAAATTCATCTTGTGTGATCATGTCCGTAATTCTCATGACCACTCTGTTTTACAAAGCATTGATATTACAAGGAGAACTTTGACGCTGATCACTCTTAGGGCTTAAAGGGTTAAAACGAGACTGAACGCAAAACCTTTCTCATGAAAAAGAGTTTTATTTGCGTGAGAATAAAGTTCATTTTCATTTCAATGGCTTCGTACTTAACCTCGTGTCGAGACAGATGCTTTGGGCAACTCGGAAATGGCCTATTGGTTTTTTTTATTTGTATCTGCCTGTTAGAGTACTGAATACATACATATTTTTTCAAATTAGAGTGTTTGATATTTCAACATCACTGAGATTTCTGAATTTCAACAAGAAAGGAAATAAATTCTCAGTCGTAGTCAAACAAATGATGTCATACTAAAACGCCACTTGATTACGCTGAAATAATTTCTTACAAGGCAAATAAAAAACATGATTGATCACTAAGGTTTATGAGTTTGTTTCTCTCTACTTAAACTTCCTGTTCCTCAATTTTTGTTAGTTTCTGAACAAGAGTTAAACAACGTATATATACATATAAAAAAAATTAAAAAAGACCAATGCTGTGTCAGAAACTAAGTCGGAGTCGTACGCTACCCGGCATGAAAGTTAACGTAGTATGAGGATTTTCCTCCCCTCCTATAGTTGGCATTAAAACAAGTCACTTATTTCTGTCTTTCCTGATAAAGAGAGACTCCAAGGATGTCTCTTTCCCTCTCAAAACTATCTCCTTTGGGCCCTGCTGATAGAACTTCTCTTTTCCAAAGATCTTAACACCAACATGACGAAGACTGTCTTTCAAGTAACCGTGTACGTACTTGCCTCCTGTACCTAGCACATGAGGGGACAAGCTGTAAAACCTCTTCAAAGGTGTCATTAAAGAATCGGCCAAGTTATGATCAGCGATATCAGCATAACAAGACACCCAAATGCCGTCCACAACCATGGTCCCTTCTTGGGTAACGGGCGCAAAAGCCCCCTTTCTTTCAGCTACCGAAACAGACTCTACCATCATGGGAATGAGTCCCCATCGAGTATTAACCAGAATGTAGTCACCGGGTCTGACTCTGGACGCATGAGTGGAGTGATTTGTGAGCCGCCCATCCGACAGGGGACAGGTAGTAAAAACAAGGTGAGCTTCGCTGAGGGTTACTTGAACATTGAAGATGGTCGTGATTGTGTAGAAATCTCCTACAAAATCATAGGCAAGGTAGGTAAGTAAAAGAAGCGAACGGTTATGGCTTAGAGGAGCTTTGAAAAGAACAACTGCGTCCATAACTTACAAAGTTTTCATTTCTAGTCATGCTGCCCAAACAATGGAAAGTTAACGTCATTTCTTGCGGATTGTAAATAAGGTCATTTTTCATCTCTCGTACGTACCGTATAAATGAACAGAACGTATGCCTTTCTGATAAATGAAAACGAAAAGCCGGGGTTGATAAGCAATTCTAAAAACTCAAAGATAAGACTACGATTTGTGAACGTTACCTCTATAGTTCGGCATTTGATCCAGAAACGTAACTACAGGACTAAACAGGACCTCCCCATCCTTAGAATAAGTTTTCACCAAGTCACCAATTGCAAGCTCATTCATGGCAATCTTTTTTCCAGATTTGAGCTCAACTTTAGAAGAGGATGGAAAACATGTACTCTGCTTCAGATTTACATCGATTTTACAACCACCTGGAAAGAACAAATATAGGCTGATACCACTTCACATTTGGCTGCCTATAAAGTACTCTATTTGTTAAATAGTTGGAGGGACACCTAAGTACAAGGCAGAATTACATAGCGACTCGATCTTACTTTCATAAACATTGAGTAAAGCAACAAAAGAAAGTTGTTCCAAGCCGGGCTCACCTGTCTGAGCAGGCCACAAATACACCTTATTAATACGATAGTGATGCAGAAGGCCTTTCCCTTGATGAAAACTCTTGCCATTCCATAGCAGAACGCTACAAACATCTTTCGACTTCTCTTCACCAGTGACATTAACAAACATTATTCCCTGTTGGTACCTAAACGCTTCAGTAGTATTCGACCACAGGGGATATCCATACATCAAATCAAG
This sequence comes from Porites lutea, assembly GCF_958299795.1. Taxonomy (NCBI): domain Eukaryota; kingdom Metazoa; phylum Cnidaria; class Anthozoa; order Scleractinia; family Poritidae; genus Porites; species Porites lutea. The sequence continues at coordinate 25,534,497 of NC_133205.1, read as the reverse complement.
GTAGTTCAAGAACGCGTTTCTGTCATAGAAGTAATATATGCCACCACTGCCCTTTGCACTTCCGTTGTACTTTTTAAGCACTTGGTGACCTGGGTTCAAGTTAAGTGCCACGCTCATGCGCAGTATACAGGCGTCGTTGTTGTGAGTGCGAGAGGAGAGATTGACCGCCTTGAACACGTCATAGTCACTGTACGCTCCTCCATAATCTACGTTCCCGGGGTAATACCGTTGAAGATTTTCGAAGAGAGGAAGCATTCCTGAAAAAAAAAGTGTTAAATTATTTAAGTAAACTGCCGAAACTGGTGCAGTGTCTTGCCTGCAACATCTAGCGCTTACCATCTGTCGATGATAATTTGATTCCTCAGTTCGTACTAAATTTAGTGCGTGACGAACTCTCAATTAGCTTACTTCTTTCCATCAAACATATTTTAAAGTATGCTGGTTATTCTTTAAAGCCAAGCTTTTAGGAAGAACAAATATTTTCTTTCGTCAAGTTTCTTTTTTAAACGTTTTCCATCAATCCAGTTATAGGGTGAGGGTCCATGACAACAGAAGAGAGTCGAAATTCTTTTTATTTACTTCATGTAATAAGTTGCAGAATCATTTTTGCAGCGTTAAGGGTTGAGCATGGAAGAGGAAATCTGGGAATTGGATGGACTGAAATGTAAAACAAATAAGTTTCATTTTGCATTGCCATGGCGACCCGATTTTTCCTCAGCCGTGTCCGTCTATCAGAACAAAACTCTCCGATAACTCGAAAACAAGGCAAAAATAATCTTAGAATTGCAAAGTGGCCATATAATTTAAGTTAAATGTTTAGCCTTACCAAAGTACATATGGTTGGCTATCATACCGGGTGCGATCTTCTGGTTTCGCGAAAGCAAAGTACTCCATTTTTAAAAAGCTGTTTGCTATTGGTATCTTTAAGTATCAATATCAGTTTTAACTACAAAGCCGCCGTAGCATGCTACTGAATACCAAGTCCCCGGTCAGGTGGCGTTTATTGTCGTTTTTTCAGGGCGGCGGCTTGCTTGATGTCTTACATTGACAAGAGACAGCCTTGTAAGATTCCGGCTTGTTGGTTTACATTGCGAAAGGGGTTAACATGAACAAAAGCGGTAAAGAATTGGCTAGAATCGTGTCTTCCAATAGTAAACTGGGAGGAATAAGTTAGAAAACTGGGTAGTTTTGAGCATTCAAATTAATTAACTGAATAAATTGCTTCAAGACATGTCTCACTCATATCATTTAAATGGAAAAAATGACATGACTTCTTGGAAAGGAGTTCCAAGCAGTGTTATACTAAGGTACTGTACTATTCAACTGTACAGAGGCCCGTCCATGTTTTGGAAACCCAATACTCCGAAACACCCAGCTCCAAACATCAGTTTTTAAATTTTTGAAAAAGAGCTATCGACCACCCTAGCCCTACGAAGAGTTTCTGGTTTCCTGACCACTGTGTCATGTTCCACAGGGCAAAAATACTGATAATCCTATCAAAGTATGGTAGGATTACACGATTTCTGGGTGCTCTAATGGAGCGTTGTTTACAAAGAAGAGAATAAGGGAGCGTTAGCCTCATTGCGTCGACAAAACCTGCTTACCTGCCTGCTTAAGAAGATCAACACGGAACGAAAAACAAAGATCACAGTAATGTGAACAAGTAAAACACTATAAGGCGATCATACTCACTAGCGAATACCACCGGGATGTAGGCTACAATCAGAATTACTACCAGAGACTTCATTTTTAAGTGTTCGGCAGAACTGGGAGATTGGCCGATTCAAGGAACTGCCTACAGGCCCTGCAGTCTAAAGTCTTCCTCAAACGTGCCAAACATTGCGTCCCTCTAATTGCAAATGGCACTAAAAGGCGTGTAAAGAGTGTAAATTCATCAATTATTTAGGATAGGTAATTTGTTTTCGTGCAAGTTCCCATCGGTCTACTTTACGGGTGGCTTCATTCAGTATCAAGACATTTATGATTTTTGTTTGAGGAGGATTTTTAGCAAAGGTAAATGTGAATTTGGTCCAAGTAAGAAAGTATTCAACACCATAAAAAAAGTTGTTAGCCCTTATGGGTGAACGCTAGAACAAGTTCCAGTCCCATTGTTAAAAGCTACAGCAACTAAAAAAAAAGCGTATTTAGGAAAGTTAAGTAGGGAAACACTCTCAAAATTAAAATCTGAATTGGCCACTATTTCATTTGAATAAAGCTTAAAATAAAAGCCTAAGTATGATTTATTTTTCAACCGTGCGTCAAGCCAAGTTTTCTTTAGCAAATATCCAATATCACTTATATAAGCTTCATTAAAACTTTGGCAGAGTACCAGATGGCATCAAAATATTCCTCTTTGTCACACAAACTACCGGCTGGGGCTAATATTGGAGGCATTTCTAAGGAACAGGAATACAGTCGAAACTCCCTAAGTGCCACCTAAAACTCCAAGTTTTTTGGGGTAGTTTACGCAAAGTGGTCATTTACGAGTCCGACCAAAGCGGGTCTGTAACAGTAGGGGTTCAGAACATGTGTCAACTGGTCCCTACGGTTGGTTCGCTGCAATGATAACTGCCACACTGTCACTCCAAAAGAGGCTGGAGTCGTTTCCAACTATAGTGCTTTGACTGCGTTGCCGGGGTAATACTGTTGAATGCTTTCGAAGAGAGGAAGCATCCCTGAAAAACAACAGGTGTTAAAAGTCAGGGTAATAGGCTTCTGTAAAAGTAAACTGCCGAAACTAGTGCAGTTGCAGAATCAACTTTGCAGCGTTAAAAATCGAGCCTTGAAAAGGAAATCTGGGAATTGGATGGACTAAAATGTAAAACAAATGTTTCATTTTGCGTTGCCATGGTGACTCGATTTTTCCTAATGCGTGCCTGTCTATCAAAACAAAACACTCCGGTAACTCGAAAGCAACGCAAAAATGACCTTAGATTATTTGCCATTTAATTCTTCTGTAATTGTGACTTAAAGCTAAGATTTGGACAAGGCAAAAAGTATGTAAATTTTAACCCTTTTAGCCCTAAGAGTGATCAGCATCAAATTTCTCCTTGTAATACCAATACTTCGTAAAACAGAGTGGTCATGAAAATTACAGGCATAATCACACATGATAAATTTGCTTGATATTTTATCAACGTCTCGCTACTACTTCTGTAGGAAATTACTAGAGGCAACAAATGAGAATTCAAATTTTGATCTTAGGGTTTAAAGCTGGTCTGTAACAGTAGGGGTTCAGACCATGTGTCAAGTGGTCCCTACGGGAAGTTCGCAGCAATGGTAACTGCCACACTGTCACTACAAAAGAGGCTGCAGTCGTTTGCAAGAGGTTCCAACTATATTGCTTTGACTATAACACGTGGAGGTTCCAATGTGATTAGCACAAACGGCCTCGTTCCCATTCCCCTCTCAAAGGAAGAGGGTGGGCATCAAGGAAAAATGAAGGAAAGATAGTCCACCAGAAGTTTACCTGCCCCTATTTGAAGAGGAACTTACTGCCTGGAACAAACTCAATCTGTTTTTTCTTTTTCTTACTTTATTGGCATTCGTAACCTCTTTATGAAGTAAGTGTTAAGAAAGTTAGGACCAAGTGGTCTACAGTTCAATGTTCACAAAGTAAACTTTAGACATTTATAAAAAAAATATTTCTGACATTGGCGTTCATACGGCGATGATAAAAATTCGCAATAATAGATTCTTTACGATAAAAGTTGCCTGAAAAAGTCGTTTATTGAAGATTTATTAATACCTAAAACCACGGAAGAAAGATACCAGAAAAAAATAATATTCAGCACTTGTGTCAAAGGCCACCACTACCTCAGAGTTTTCAAGAAGACCTCGGGGACATCTGGCAAATAACTTATCAATATATTACGACTTTTTACCTACAAACAAAACTAACCGGTACACTTTTTACATTATATACAGTAGCTGTAAAACTAGGTGATTCTCTCTTTTGGCTTCAGCTGAAGAATGCACCATTCGCCACTGGCAAACCTCCCATAATACACTTCTCTTGGGTATTACAGTCGTCCCAAGAGCAAATGAAGACAATGCTGATGCAAAAGTTTGGGGGGTAAACAAGGTGTATTATGGGAGATGTGCAAATGGCGAATATGAAGGGAAAAAAATTAACCAGTTATGAATGGACAAGAAAGAAGCTTTGACTACAGGTATAAAAATAGAAGTTATTGTTTAACAGTCAAAACAGGAAAGAACTAGTTCCCACTTGTTTTGCGTTTTGCTATGACGAGTTGCCATTGCGTTTGAGTAGTTCGTCAAACATTTCGGGTAAATAACCAAAAGCGACACACAAGAGTTCAATGCGACCTCCGTACTCATGTGTGGCTGTGGCTAAAATTGAAGCCGTTCTCAGCATTAGAACTGATAACTCAGCCCTTTCGACTGTTTTATTTGCCGATAATGGCAGCAACAAAATGTACATCAGCGCTTTCCCATTTCCCAGGCTTGTCCTCCTCGTGAACAAACAGAAGGGATTCCTCCCGTAAAGTCCATGGTGAACACACATCGGTTCTGTCGTTACAAAAACTGTAGTATTTGGCGGTCTGTTTGATTCTTGTCACTACCACATAATGGTGTTCACTAAGATTCTTAGTCTCTTTACTGACAATGACAGGGAAACCTTTTTTCAGAAGGTCTCTTATAAACTCTGTCCAGGGACCACTCTCTTTCTCGTGGTTACCCCGATGAACCACCTTAAGCTCTCGCCCCAGGGCGTTCCGAAAGGCTTTCTTCATTTGCGCCACATGAGCAGGAGAGGTTACTCCTCTACCGTGTGGGGAGCAATGGGATCCAAGACTGAGGAAGACTCGCTGTATCATGTTCTCCACTGAAGAGTCCATAGTTAGTGGTAAGGGCGACGGCAAACCTGTCAGACGAGTTATGGCTCTGTAACAGGAAAAAAATATAAGTACCTTAGATTCTGTTTTATTACAGCCAACAAAAAGAATATTTCATAGACAAAAATGTTAAGAAAAAAAGACGTTGGTATGTCTAGTTTCAAGATAAAGCTCTTGAAAGCACTGGCCACTACAAATACTCCCCGCTTCTGCACTGCACCCAAAAAAACAATGTTGAAGTCCGGCTGGATCAACTGACCCCGTCTAAACAATATTGACCCGCGTGGCGCTAGAGGAGGGGCCACACCGGTACCAATCCACGGGATAGACGTTCTGTGGGTATAAAAGTGCAAAATTCTTAACACTTTTTGTCCAAGATTGTGGGTATGATATAAAGAATTGTGCAGATCAAGGACACTGATATCCACTACGGACGAGATGGAAAACAGTTTCCGAGATCTGCATAATTCTTCACATCACACGGAAGCCAAATGAAATAATTGTTTTACGATTCATTCGAAATATTTCAAAGTTCCTATTAAACAAGCTTAGTTCCTCGACGAATTTCCTCTAAACTTCGTTCTATTACTCGGCACGGTTTCAGGATATAAACAGATGGTGTTTTTAAGCTACTCTTCAAAAAGTAAATAACATTCATCGACCAATATGTTTTGAGTATTCGTACATTTATTCGTTCAGGGTTTGTCAGAAATTTCAAATGAATAATAAGCAAACTGACCCTTCAAAGTGGGCTGACTAAAGGCTAGTGTTCTAGACGAGGAGCTCACCTTATTTGTGATATGGAAATCCGAAGCAAAAATGCATTTTTTTAACGGAAAAGAGTATTTAATGAAGGACTTCGCTGAAATCAAATTCTACCCGAGAAGGCCGCTGTTAATTGAGCCTACCATGAAATATAAAAATCTAAAGTTGAAGATAACTTGGATTAGCGTAATCATGCTTGGAACAACTTGTTGAGGATGTTTTTGGATATCATAACCATTTCAATAACAATTGACTTTACAATGACAGAACTTGGAATTGCTACCAATATAAAAGAAAAAAAAGCCAGTTTGGTGTGAAACAAAGAAACTTACTGGTAACTCGAGTTATGAGTCCTCGCCACATTGTCAAGGTAACCAAGTATCTTCGCCCAGGCCACGGGACCTGTACCCGTCATGCATTGGCCATGTTTATGCTGTCGGTACTTGGGGAGCAACTCTTCACGAGGTATAGCAAAATACTCATCAGAAAAAGAACGTCGGTACCTGCTACTTCTGAGAATTATCCCGTAATTGATAACCATGACGCGAGACCCGCGGGTTCGCAATTCTACTTTAAAGCGTATTTCATGACCTTCAAGATATTTACGAACAAACGTCTCATCTGCATCTACTTTAACTTTAATGAAGCGGTCTCCCGTCTTTGTAAGTTTGAAGAAACGGTCGCTGATTTTGGTCATGTCCAAATAGCCATCTCCTTGACAGACATCGCAGAGAACCCGACAAAGCCGCTTCTGCCAACTTTTCTTCCATCCCTTCATTTTCTTTTCGTCGCCGTCTCGTAATCCGACGAATTTGATACGAACTTCACGCAAACCTTGACCAAGTGGTATGCGAACCGAATCACCAGGGCGAAGGCCAAGTTCGGCCTTGAAACCATCCTCGGTTTCCTGCACTTGAAAGTTAAATTCGGTCTCTAAGCTGGTTGGCGTTTGCGTTGACGAGGCTCTTGATGGCGTGGTGGCTGTCGTCGATACTTCACCTGAGATAAAATTTTTTCAGCTGTTAAAAGAGTATTAGCCAATTGTTCAACAACCCGAACTTTAATGTTTCCGTTGGAAGGGAACTTTGCCAAAACGTCATGTTTTTAACAAACATTTACAATAACCATCCAAAAAGGGATTGTAAAAAAGTAACAACAGCCAGATTTCTTACTAGTTTTTACGGACAGCCACTGGAACCTCCGCCATTCAGGATCTTTCCGAACTCGCTCTGCTAGTTTGTCCCATTGTCGTTTTAAGCTCGGTAAAGCACGGTTGACTTGCTTGTCCAAATTCTTCCAATCGATATCCTGCAAAAAATCACATCCACTCTCACTACCAGACTCAATTATAAAAAAAGGTAAAGTAGTTCTATTGGAGTCTGTGGATGGATAAAATATTATGGAATGACCGCAATTTAAAGGAAATCTCGTCAGCAGTAGTTAGGTATGCTACCACTTGTTTTGTACTCTTGCTAGAATCTTTGATGGTGAGATCTCTAGATAGTGAAAGAGTTCACTTCGGTACCTCTGGACAATGTGAAAAGCCTGTAATAAGAGGTTCGTAGTTCGTACCTCCTTTTTTCTGTAAAAACTAATTGTGGTCGAATTCACTAATAGACTTAAGGGGTCATCACTTTTGGTCGGTCAAAACAAAAATGCGGTCAGACTCAATCACGAACACATTACGCGCCTTAGGCTGTGTTCATACTATAACAGATAGCTTTGGGGCTGCCACGAAAATCATATCGAATAGGGCTTCTGTTCACACAAAGGAACGGTTGTGGCAATGCGATTTCTGTAACGGAGCGAAGCTGCGCTGATCTCTAAAGTGGAAAGTCACATATCGCATAGGTGTTCATGCTATAACAGATAGCTTTCGTGCTGCCACGAAAATCATATCGGAAAGGGCTTCTATTCAAACAAAGGAACGGTTGTGGTGGCGCGATTTCTGTAACGGAGCGAAGCTGCGCCGCGCCGCGGCGCCGCGCTGATCTCTAAAGTGGAAAGTCACATATCGGATAGGTGTTCATACTATATCGGATAGCTTTGGCGCCGCTACGAAAATCATATCGGATAGGACTTCTATTCACATAAAGGAACGGTTGTGGCGGCGCGGCTTCTGTAATGGAGCGAAGCTGCGCCGCGCCGATCTCTAAAGTGGAAAGTCACATATAGGATAGGTGTTCACACTATACCGGATAGGTTTTCGCGGCGCCACGAAAATCTTAGTATCCAGTATAGTGTAAATTTAGCCTTAACCCTTTAAGCCCTAATATCCACAAGCAAATTCTCCAAACTGATCTCTATACATTTCTTTGAAGAATAAGTTGAGAGAGTTTGATAAAAGATCAAAGCATTTTCTCTTTGGTGGTCATTTAATTAATTCTCATAACCTAATCTCTTGACATTGTATGGGTACTGTTAGGAGAAAATGGATGTTGGTCACTATTGGGACTGAAAGGGTTAAACAAAGACCGTCACGGCAGGCGCGGGATTAGTCGATACACTGGTTGCAGCCAACTGGGTTGCAGCCATAAGTACACCGAAAAGATGTGTTTTGGTTGGCTACGACAATTCACATGCGCTCAAGGTATATTTTCTTCATCTGCAAAATGATAGTCTGGTATATGAACAGTCCGGTCACCATGTCCAACAGTTGTTAGGCATTCATAGGACATGGGACAATTTTAGTTGGACATTGTCGATGACCGACTTATTTGCAGCTTTGTATTGGTGAGTAAAACAAAATGACGGACTAATTGTGGTCTAACTCACTTACTTTGATTGGTCAAGAAGGCGGCGCGAGATCGAGAATCGATACTCGGTTGAAAACTTCTTTACCAAGTGGGCTAAATATGTAGCTTTTTCAATTATATATTGCCTAGCCTGCGTAGCAAGCGTTTCCAATCGAGTTATTGCGCGAAAGTTAGAGCGGGAGCAAAAAAAAGCTCTCGTCCCAACTTTGTCGACGAACTCGCGAGGAAACGCTTGATACGCAAGCTATATATTGCCAGAATTTAAGTCCTGAAGCCTACGCCTTAAGACCGCTATGTCATGTTGGTAGCTGTATATTCTTTAGAATTTCGTCACAATTTCGTTGTTGTCAGTGCAATAAATACAGAATGTTATAAAAGGACACAAACGTCTCCCTTTGCGATTTATTGACGGAGGAACTTAACAGGAACGTACAGTGCAAACCCGCTCTACAGACACCCGCCTAATACGGTCACCCGTATATAACGGGCAGTTTTGTTTGCCCCGACGAAAAACTCATTTCTTTTCTGTAAAATTATAAACCCGCTTAATACGGACAACGGACACTTTTCTGTGTCCCGAATCACAAACACTCATATATCGTCTGCCCGCTTTACGGACACTGAGTAACTGCGCATTGACTATTTTCACTGTGTGCTAATTATAAACATCGCATCCTGTTCAAATAATGAAAGATTTCTACGAGTTAATGCGATTTTATTACTGAAAAACAGCAGCGAAATAGCGTGACGTGTTTTATTTTTAGGGGTTTTGATCAGTCTGTCTATCCTCCGGTGTTTGACCCTTATACTTTGGTGGTTTAAAGAGGTTTTCTACCTTATATTACACAAATTTCTTTTCCTTAGCTTTTTGCTTTCAGTCATTGCTCCTTGGTATCTTTTTATCGATAAAAAATATGTCCGAGACGTTTATTTTCTTTTTCTGAGAGCAAGCTAAATTCAGGCACCCGGATAATACGGACACTATGGCATGTCCCCATGGTGTCCATATTAACCGGGTTCGTTAAAATAGGTGAATAAACTGATATGAGTATTTTCGCCCGCGTGGGCAACACAAACAAGCCATCAGATTAAAGAAAGGAACCACATTTATGTGTGGTCTAGAGGCGATTTCCTAAATAAGGAGTAATCCTTTAAGAGGTCATAACGAAAGCGCTGAATTTCTCGTTAGTTGCATTCGCCAGAATTTTAGTTTAAAGAACAAATACGAATATCCTCTGTTTGAAGACATAAAGGAGATCCGCAAACTTCTAATCATTACAAATTCTGTAAGGGATCTGTTATTTCAAGGTCTCCGTGTCAAACTTCGGTATTTTGGAATTGCCACACCGCCTTTTTAATCTGTTATTAGCCGTGAATAATGCGTATAGGATAATAGTGATTAAAATGTTTACCTTAAAAATTTATGAGTGGTAATCCTATTTATTTCTTAATTCAATTTGAAAGGTACGGAAAAAGAAAACAAAATAGCTAAAAAAATCCCGTTCAGGGAAATGCATGAAGACAGAGCAGTGCCAGAGAAAAGAGTCGTCTGGGCATTTGGCTTGAATGGTTCCAATATTTGGTCTTCCCGCTGATAGGTGGACTGAAAAGCTAGGAGCCTACTACTAAGGTTTTAGGAGGTTTAAGGAGGCAGGGTGGCCGAGTGGTTAGAGCGCTGGAGGAGGGCCCGAGTTCAAGCCCTGGTCTGACCGCAAGCTGGATTTGTTCATGGTATCGAGTTCAAATCCTAGGCCATGCTTGTAAATGCCAGCTCATGGTTTGCCTCAGGCCAGTTGGGATTCTTAACCCTGTTAAGTTTAATTTGAATTGTTTGTTTCAGGGATTTGCTTGGCCCCACTAACATCAGTGCTATAAATACTACCCAGGGTAAACAAAGATTATTATCACTATTATCAGCTGGACTGCCACATTACGGATTATCACAATTTGGCTTACTATACTGGGGTAGTTTATGCATCAATTAAGGCTCACAACAGTTTCTTTTGAATGGGTATGATATAATTAATTTGTGAAATGATAAAAAAAAGGCAAGGACAAGATTTCTTACGTAGAATAACACTGAGCCTCTCCCTCTAAAGAAAAGGAGTCATTATGTTCCATTTGCCCCAACATTAAATCACGCTATCAGCTTTGAATCCTTCCAAACTGTGAGTCATATTTTGCAGGTCCAAGGAAATATAAGTATTACTTCTTACAATTATTGTAAGAAGTAAAAAAGGCTCTGCTCACATGTTTGATCATTACGTATTTGGTAGAATGGTGTAGCCTGCAAAAACAGCCATCTCTCCACGCTGTTCACTGTTAAGAATGTTTCACAGGAGAGGTCTGCACCTCAGCAACAGAAATTAAATACTGATGATGTGAAATCTCTCTTTCCCGCAAAAAAACAATAAAGTGGTAGTTCTTACCCAAGAATCACTGTCAATGTCTCTTGTTGCTGCTACAATTTTGTTTTCGTTGGTGTCCTCACATGCCATAAGACCATCAGGTCTAAGACGATAGACTCTGTGACAGCCATAGCCAATTCGCCGTGCTTGAGCAGTTAGAACATCAGATGGGCTTGGTAAAGGTCCTTTTTCAGCAAGGCGATGATCACCTGTTTGCCTCGCTACAATAGGATTAATGTATATGTAAATGTAAAGACTTCACCCAGAAAAAAATGTTTGAAAAAAACAAAATCATACATAGAGCAATTTCGGAGAGACTGCTACTTTCAAGTTGATAACAAAAATCAAACCAAAAAAGCATAAAAAAAATAATTTGAATAACTCAGAGTGACGGCTAACAACATATATTTGGCTGCTTTCAAACTACTGTAGGGGCAAACAAGACAGTGGAAACTACTGACGAATAAACTTTAAGAGAGCATGGGAAATACGTCATTCAAACACATTTGTTCATCAGATGACCAGTGTTCCAGATAAGAGATGGGTCTGGGATCAATGGCCTGACAAAGAAGGCTTCCTGACCTGACGATGACACATAAGTATTAAATTAAATGTAATGAAAAAAATTAGCACGTGGTCTTGGTGGCCCCTCAGATGGTCTACATGATCACCCGCTTGAAAGAATTAACTGGAACACTGCAAATCATAGCAAAGTTATGGTACATCACCTTAAGCAAAGCATTGGGCACTGACACTTAACAAGTACAAGTTACATACCGGCTGAAATGATGACATATTTTTCACCATTTTTGCCATTAACTTTAGCCTCCCAGTAGGCAATATAGTCCTTTGGAAGATCCTTTCTAAAGATTGGCCTCAGGCCAATGATGTCCTGTTGGCTAATTGCTTCTGACAGTGTGTAAAACTCTTCCTGGGCCTCCAATGATACGTTATTGTGCCAGGCATTTGACGTACCATTAGACAAATTTGGAAGGTCTGTAACCACAATGTAATCATTGCAAAGATTGCATGACTTCTTTCTGCTTTTGTCCCTGCAAGGTAAAACGGTATTACAGTTAATGCTCTTATAAGTAAAAGTCAGTCACATTTGAGCTTATTTACAAAACAAGAGCTCATGATAGAGATGATAGTCATGTCAGTAAAGAGTTCAGCTATTCGCCGAAATGTTTGAAGTTGGTTGGATGGATGTAAAAGCTTGCGGCACAACAAAAAGATTACTTCTACAACCCTTTCAATAATAATTTCAATTCAATTTTCAACTGCCAGCACAAGGAAGCAATGCAAAGACAGACACCATCTCCCTTAGTAGAACTTTCAATTGGACGATTTTATAAAAAAGCAAAACAAATTTCTTCAACCCAAGCAGTTAACCCTTTAAGTCCCAATAGTGACCAACATCAATTTTCTCCTAACAATATCCATACATTATCAAGAGATGTGGTTATGAGAATTAATAAAATGATCACCTAAGAGAAAATGCTCTGATCTTTTATCAAATTCTCTCAACTCATTCTTTAAGGAAATGTATAGAGATCAGTTTGGAGAATTTTTATGTGGATATTGGGGCTTAAAGGGTTAATGGCTTCTGGGAAACTTGGGGATGGGGTGCAATAACCTAAGTATATAAAATATGGAGTGCTGTTCAGATAAAGACAAGCTCCATTTGCCCAAAGAGATCTGTTAAAGATCAGTCCATATGCACATGTGGTGTCCTCTTTTCGAATTTGTGGATGAAATCTCCCCATTATGGTCTGACTATTTGAAGAAAGTGTTGTAGAGCATTCAATTCTTTGTTTTTGTTTATTTCTCCATACATTTTGAAAAATGTATTTTTGTTATTTTAGTCTGGTCTGCATTTAGAAAAGAAAGGACCATGAACACCAGACTGTAGTCATGTAAACAACCTTTCAACCCAGCCATAATGACATTCCAAGGCCGACGACTGGTCTTTATTACAGGATGAGGAAACAAGCATTACTCCCCTTGAGTTTGGCTAAGATTCATTTCGTTTTACCTTCTGATCTGTTATTTCACTTTCCTGTGTTTATTCAAAACAGACGCAAGGTAAATTTTGGAGATCTTAATCTTATCCACAACACTAAAGCATAGATCAAGCCACTGATCATTTTCTAGATAATAGAAATCTTTGGATCAATCTCAGTAGTAATAATTTTTCTAGACATGATGCAAAACCTCTGCAAAGGATGTCAGAGATGACATAAGTTCAATGATTTTGATCAAATCAAAACCCAGTCACTATCCAAAAACAAGAAACTTAATCCATAACGACAAATTGCTTAAATGACTAAGTTAAAGTTTTTATCTTTTTAAAGCTTAATTGAAAACTCAAATAAATGTACTGTAGGTATGAGAAGCATTTCCCATAGGGTTATTTGTTTTGGTCAGCAGACAGAAAAATGAATGGTTTCTTGAGTGCACCTGATAATGGTCAGCTGTTAGTTAGGTTCAAAGAATGTGACAAGTGCTACGAGTTGATTGTGAGATAAAACGAATCAAAAATCTTCATTTTCACTTTTGGGATGAGGTGAATTAAACACCCATTTTTCATCAGTACGTACGGAGGACGGAACCTATGTATCTGATTGAGATCTGTGGTGAATTAAGGCCACCTGAATTACTTAATTAGGAATTTTAAACCAATATCCGCAGATCGAAATCCACTTAAAAATAAGCCCTTTCACAAGGCCGAAGCCCATTTTGTGCACGCGTAAATCACCAACTCTAATTCGAGTAGTTTAGTGGCATAAGCTTGAAAGTCAATTATGACAACAAACGAGTTTCTTTGAAAATTACGAAGCCTTTCACATTCAAGACCGCAAAACAGCTAATGAGTTCATTACGAAGCCCGTTCCCTGTTAACGATGGAAGTGAACATCAAGGAAAGGTCTAAGACATTAAAAAAAATGCTGATCTGGGTTACTACAAGTACATTGACTTCATTACTTGACCACTCAAACTAGTTTTGTAAGGAAAGATCGTGCAAAAACGCGAATCCTTCATAGATTATATAGCTGCTCAGTGGTAGTTTTCAAACCAAAGGCATTTACAATGATCATTTAAATAACAACAGCTCTTTTGTAATTTGCAAATTTAACTAGACTATAACAATTTTGCATTCATTCAATAAGAGTAATTAGTACGGACATCAAAGGAACATTTATTGGTCCAGTGTCATGAAGTGGTGAGGACGCCATTCCGAAGAGCATCAAAAGCCGACATATTAAATTTACTTTTTTATCTATACAACATTTGCCAATTGAAACTGGAAAAATAAAAGATGGGCTTTACCGTGCAATTATGAGCTTGGAATGATAAGCGGTGTCCTTTATGTGTAATGACCGCCGTCAAGGTTGACATACAAAAACTGGTGAACGAACAAACGAAATCAAGCACTGCGTCTTTTGTTTCCCACAGCTTGATCAATCCAGGGAACAGATTAAGTGTTTTGATTTTGATCAAACTAGACGAATACCAGCCGTATAGACTTCAAAATAGTGCGCAACAACAAGGACCTCGCTGTAGGTGAAATACTGCACTTAGTAAACAGCATGATCTACAAGAAAACTATTTGCTACAATTAAAGTTATATCGCAACACAACCTCGCTCACCTGTTCGTTTTTTGGATTACGTAGACGACTACAAATCCCACTAGCAACACCACAACCAACAGAAAAATATAGACGCCGGTCCGAGGAGTCCTTCTTTGTCGTTCATCTTGAGATTTCACCACAACTTCCTCTGAACTTTCAGGCACCTTCCTTTCATCGTCCACCATTTTGACTTGAAAGTTGCCTTGCGTCGATTCACAGCTAGGCGGTTTTTCCCCCGCAAATTTTGTCTCAGCCTTTACCATGTTAAGTCTCCTTCGGCTTACACTGATTGAAACCAAAATAAGGCCACGCGAGACGTCTGTGTTCTCATGGAACGATTTCTGAAGTGCACGTACAACGCTGCCTGCTACATATTTTGAAATCTCTGTTATTCGATCACCCAACACTTGATCACAGACGTGTGAAATTGACAAGCCAATCGCTCAAGCCAATCATCAACTTTTTTTGCCGCCGGAACCGGAAATAGAAAAATAACGTGGTGAGTTGGTGAGATGTTTAGGCGCTCACCAGGGCTACTCACGCAGTAAAGTAATTGAGTAAAAGAGCGCGGAAAAACTATCTGCCAATGTAAATACGCATCTGAAGATATTTTTGCTTTCGGAACTGTTCCTTATGTAAAATTAAACAACAATAATGACCGCGTGGGTAGATCTGTATTGTGTGCATAATTAAGCAAATTTAAAATAGCCAAAGGGAAAAGAAACTGGAGCTGATAGCAGTGAAAAATTTTGTACGAAGGGTCAGAAGTAGAGTGTAAGATCTAGTATGAAACTTAATGAAGCATGTTATTGAGGGATTGGTCAGTATTAAGTTTCTTTACGTAAAAAGGGAAGTGAATGAACACCAGTGAAATAAGCAAACAACTGCTACAAGAGTTCTAAATTGAAAAGGGCTGCCCTGCTTGGTTTAAAGTTGCGACACTTTGCGTGAAAATGCAACGTTTTCTGAGTTCTTGTAATAAAAAAATTCCTGTTTTAATAATAGCATGTAGCAGTTTTTGCATGCAGATACTCAGTCAATAAATGAAGTTAACTTGGCTCATACTGACAAACTAAGACATGGTCGGGATGTGGTAATCTAGTTTGCTGCTCCAGCGGCAGACAACAATTAATAAAACAACCTATTGTCCCCTGGATCAACGCCGAGCTTTTAGGAAATCACAAAAGGAAATGAAACTTACTAATACAAAAGTGAAATGTTCGCGTCGAAAAAGTAATCGCAAACAATTTTTTCATGTTACGAACCATCAGTCAATCTCATTCTGCCCATTCTCTCTCAAAGAAGGACTAAAAAACGCCTGTCAACCTCTGGCTGGCACTGGTAACTGTAGCATTTACCTGAACGCAGGATAAAATATAGACTTGGCACAAGTCGACTGCGTTAGCGCCAAAGGAAACCGGGGCTTTGAGAAAGTCTAGATAAAAAAGATATTGGCTACTGACACACACAACAGTCCGAACCTTTAAATATCCACATGAATCTCCAGATTCTCCATAAGATACACTTAAATGTCAAAGCATTTTCCCTCTGGTGATTATGTTATTTATTCTCAAAGCCTTTTCTCTTGATGTTATTAGAAGAAAATTGATGTTAGTCACTTTTGGTTAACTGTGGCAACAGTTGTCACGATTCAGTTTAGTAAAGGACAGATGCACTAACATAGTAAGATACAGGGTCCCCGGCGATCCGAACAGAATCTGGGTCCGGAAGGCTTTAAAGAATTTGCTACTAAATCAAAAACTTTCAGAACTATCTAAGTATGAGAATGAAAAAGTTCCTCACGGTATTTAGAATATGACACTGGACAGAACATGGACGGATAGATAAGAACACAGCAGTGAAACTGCTCTGAAATCTCTTAGTGGGAAATTTACACTCACGATAACTGAAACTGAACTGATAAATAAAATTGGCCAAAGCGGCTTGGCTAGTATTCCGAATCCTCACTAAGTTTTTGCGTCCCAGCTTTACCGTGTACAAACAACATACCTGAAAAATCTTGTATCTATTGTGTAGGAGTTTTATTTCGAACTGTTATGCGAGTTCATACCATTATACTGGGGGATTTGTCGTTTATATCCCATATTTGCCACGTATAATAAGTTCCTTGTGGAATGAACAGGTAAGACAGCGAGTTGCACCTGGAACTTCTTACGCTTGCGTTTTTTGGATAGGAATGCTCGGCCTAATTTACAAATATGATTCATGTGTCCCGCTACTGCTGACCTGAACAAACCGTACAAGGAAATACTAGCCTTAGGGCTCTGAGTTTATAAAGTACAGGCGTTGTTATTAAGAAATAGCAATATACTCAGATAAGCTCCAATAAACAGTGAATTAACTTTCGAAGACCGCAAAAACCCTTGCTTTGTCTTGTTTACCGGAAACTTTCTCCCACATACAATGGATGGCGTCCAAATTCTAATTCAACTTGTTCTTGTGAGAGGGGCCACACTCTTTTCAGTAATGTTAGTCACTTGAAAATAAGAGGATTCTGGCAGTTTTCGTGCTTAACAGTATGCGTGTCAAGTCCTAAACATCTGTTTAAAAGCTGTCTTGTTAGCATTTATCTGTTTAAAAGTAATTGATCAGTATTATAGTTCACTGACATTGCTGAAAGACAGAAAAATTTATCTCATTTGCAACCCTCTGCCAGAAAAATGCTGTTTTTCAACTGCCTTTTACAGCTTTTTTCCGATATCAACTAGAATGATTTTAAAATTCAATTGATGCACTGTCGGTCAAACTAACTCCTAATAATTCATTTAAGGCAGTACAGTTGTAAACTGAGGTTTCCAGTTAAAACGTGAATAAGCTCTGAAAAAGCTTAAGAATATGCCCAAGTAGTTCATACAATGGTGTCAGCATGGAAAACATGGAAATGAAACCTAAGAGCTAAGATAAAAACAAATTCCCGAACTATTGTTATACAATTTCAAGGAAGCAGCCGGGATTAGTGGTTAAATATGCTTTAAAGTGTATATTGGTAAGTAATTGGTCAAAGGTTTAGTTATTGTTTAAACGTTCTGCTTTGATGTATCGTACAAACAACGCTCTGTTGTTGAACCCCGAGGCTAAAGACAAAAACAACACGGTGCCATGTGAAAGGCCTCTGAAAGAACTACTGAAGTGGTTTCACTTGAACGGTCACACCGGCTAACTTCAACCCTAGCCCTGTCTGGAAAAAGAAGTTCAATCTATATCAGCTTTTGGAGAGTAAACATGAAAGGGCTAAAGCAAAATGACAGCAATTAATCAGTCGCGTGAATGAAGGTAAAGAGGATGTATGCGAATTTAGACAAAAACAGGCAAAGGGGTCTAAGGTTGTCCGCTGTAACTGGGGTTAGTAAAGGTTTATCAGATTTCGAATTCCCGTTGTTTTTCTCTCTGTATGAAGAATAATTCAGTTTTATTCTGCACACAAATTCTGATACATTCATCACGCCTCATATTTGTAGATCGTTTCAGTAGCAGCTCTGGGCTGGTTTGCCGTCAACGCCTTCACTTCCTCATTGAATCTTTGTAGGATTCTGCCGGTCGGCTTGACGTACCCACGAATAGGTCACCTCGTAACCCAGAGTCAGTCACTTTTTCCGTTCCGCGAACTATTGTAGTCAAGTAATATCCAATGTCTTTCCTTTTACGTAGGGCTTCACTACAGTGACTACGTTTCTAATTTCCTGATTTTATCGTGCTTACTAATAAGGGCTGGACCGAACAACAGGCAACTGAATCAGTCTCCAAGTGTTGAGATATTCTTATGGTCTACCCAAAACGAGTGAACCTTTGTCGAGTTCTACAATGGAGTTATTCGTCCTTTCATCTTTGGGTACTTTGTCAGAAATTTGCGAACGCTTTACGTTTTCATGTGACTATTACTTGATATATTTGACAAGGATCATTGGAATTGTAAAAAATGTCAGTCACGAAACAGTGACAATTTTAAATCAGAGGTATCCGTAGCAGGAAACAATTTCAAGGGGATATCCCGGTAGAATAATCAGCACCTCCGTTTGTAGGCCCATGCCGTAAACTTCCCATTATAAACCCCGCCAAGTTATAAGCCCCCCCACCCCCTCCCCCCATTTATAGGCCCATCTAACCGTAAACAAAAAAATACATCCGGTTTTAATCCCCCTCTCCTTCCACAAGGCCTCCTAAAACCCTTTACGAAGTTGTATAACCCCAGGGTTTTTAACTCGGAAGTTAACGGTACCTCCGAATATATTAAAGCCTTCAAAATTCGAAAACAGCACAAATGCCCGCCCCTGATGATATGTAATAGAAACCATTCATGATACAGCATTGGAACTGTCACGAGACTGTAAAACAAGAGGTGAGTCAGTAATGACGTAAAAGTTAGATTATGATGAACTTTGAGCCAATGTATGACTTACAGTTAACTTCAGCATGAACTATTAACCCTTTAAACCCAGACCTAAATTTGAATTCTCATTTGTTGCCCCTAGTCATTTCCTACAGAAGTAGTGGGGAGAAGTTGATAAAATATCAAGCAAATTCATCTTGTATGATCATGTCCGTAATTCTCATGACCACTCTGTTTTACAAACCACTGATATTACAAGGAGAAATTTGATGCTGATCACTCTTAGGGATTGAAGGGTTAATTGTGGTCAAGAGCCGACTGTGGTTGGTACAAACTACAAACCAGTAGCATTTTTGTTCGGTACTGTGTACGGTATTCTATCTGTGATAAATTACTCAGTGTTGTTGTGTGAAGGTGGCATTATAAGAAGGATGTCTTTGTCAGTCATCAATTTCTAGTTAGACCAAATCCAAATTTGCGTCGAGGAAAGGAAAGGCTGACAATGGTGTTCAGAGTAGTGATAAACAGAGTAAAGCCTCCCGCAAACGGACGCAACATTGTTAGATTGCACGGGTGAGAATCAATAAATGTCCCCCAAAAATAGAGTTCAAATAGTTAATAACAAGGTGCGGCATCTCTTTAAAATTACTGAATTTTTGACATTCCTTGCAGAAATGAAAGTTGCCACTTTTTTAGCCAGGACTTCGTCTCTGGTTCATAGCCAAGTTCCCCTGGTTTTTTGACCGTCATTATCTTTGTACGGCAAAGGCGTGGATAGGTCCATGAATGCGCAGCAACTATGCTAGACGACAAAAGGGAGCTTGCGGATTGCGAAGGTGGATTTTAGTGTCATTTTATTAGTCCTTTTGCTTGAAATATTACAGTCACAGTACAAAATATCGTCGGTTGTTTTGTCGGTTTTAAATGATGAAATCAGGCATGAAGCAGTACTCAAGAGGGACATTTCCTCATACGCCGGTTGTCGCTTTCGGTCTGACAAAACAACCGATGATATTTTGGACATTTTGGATTGTGACCGTATTATTTGTATAGGTAATAGCATGATTTGTAGTGATATTTGGCATAAATACCACGAGTGATATTTCAAAATTGTTATATGTAATTTCACGAGCCCTTAGGCGAGTGAAATTTGAGACAATTTTGAAATATCACGAGTGGTATTTATACCAAATATCACGTACAAAATATGCTATTATTTGCTTACACTACTACCCACAAAAGGTTTGTAATTTTCACATGTAGGTATTTCAAATTAAGCCGAAATACCACTGCTCTAAGCCAATCAAATTGCAGAAATTTCTGATGTAGTAGTATAATCACGAAAAGAGACTACTAAAATGACACTAAAATCCATCATCGCAATTCGCAAGGTCCCCTTCTTCGTCTAGCGTAGTAGCTGCGCATCCATGCATCCACGCCTTATGTACAAAACCAGGGGAACTTGACCGAACTTGGCTATGAACCAGAGACTAGGACCGGGCTAAAAAAAGTGGCAACTTTTCTGCATGGAATGTCAAAAATTAATTTTAAGAGATGTCCAATCTCGTTATTAACTACTTGAACTCTACTTTTGGGGGACATTTAGTTATTATCACTCGCTCAAAATTAAATAACCTAAGATTCACGTTTTTGATTCAAAATAAGAGATATCCTACAGTTTTCACTGATTAACTTACCGTGTGGTCCTTAATAAAAGGAGAGAAAAAAGAATGGAATTCTGAATGTATTCAAAGGTTGCTTTTGTACAGGTTCACAAACTTCCTTTGAACTTCGAATTCGTCATGACATAATTTTAGTCCAACGTTTTCTTGCCAAGGCTATATTTACTGGAGAAAATTGGTGGGAACTACTGCAGTTGCGGTCGACTTACAAATGTTTGGCTAGGTACGTCAAGGGCATGAGACAAAGACAGATGAATTTCCCCTGTTATAGTCTCCTATGATACACGAAATGTTACAACGATCCTTTTTTTTCAAACAATTATCCCCAATCTCCAGCTGGGCTTGACAAACGAACTATAGTCACTACAGTGCAACAAAAATAATTATAAAATGCATTAGAATTGAGCGGTAATTCCAAAAGAAATATTCTGTAATGTTCCCTCTCGGATGAGCTAATTAATATTTCTCAGCTGTTGCCATAATTATTAATAACTAAGCTACCCGAAAGTGAATAAATTTATAACGGCTTAATAAGAGCTTGAAGTTATTCCTGATCGCAAGCTCCAAGGCTTTCTGTGAAATCTAGGTAAGACATATTTATTTGATAATATTATTTATTTTTAAAGGGTCAGTTAATAACGAACCAAGTTGAGTTTATATGTCTGGACTCTCTTGCGTGCACGAGTAAGTGGAATTTAAGATATCCATCCCTTATATTTGTACAGGACGATTCACTTGCCGTTGAAAACGGTGATTAAGTTCAACTGCAGCTTAATTCACTGGGTTTATTCATTGTATTTTGCTGTTCAGTCTCACAAAAAGAAAACTATTTAATTCAAAGAAAGCATGACTGGCCCGGCATTAAAAATAATAATAAAGAGGAAAAATACTAGGCTACAGTATGTAATTTTGCAATGGATCGGACATAGTTTGAATTGGTTAACGCGGCGTACTAAAGAGGAATAAAGAATGATTAAAAATGAATTATTAATCGATAACCTGCCGACCTGTGTTGAAAAATAAAATATAGTACAACAGTCGCGAATTTTTTTTTGGCCTTGAATTATAACTTACGACTTTGTTATCGCGTTTTCCTTGTAACCCAAAGCTGTTAATTGACCAAAATAACCATTAAAATGCGGCAATATTTTTTTTGGGGAAAGATATATATCCCTGAACGATAAACCTGCATGCAGATAAGCTAAACAGTCACATTTGAGAAAAGCTATCATAAAATACGTCTTTCGAGTCGTACAATAACAGAAAAAGCTCTGGCAAGTGCCTTTGGCAGATTCTGTTTTTGTAGAAAATTAAAAATAAATGAAACTTTTACGAAAAGCAACAAACCGCTGGTTTCCGCAAGTGTAGCTCCATAATTTAGTGTCCGAGTTAACAATAACAGTTACTCTCCTTCCCCCGTCTGCCAGTCAATTCAAGCACATAGTCTGAACATAGTTTCAAAGGGATTTAAAATTGGTGATATTATTAGCGAACACAAGTTAAAACTCATGATGAATTATGTTACAACTTATGCTGAATATAGAAGACAAAAAATGCCCTGAATAAGCGACAAGGTTTTATCATCTCGTTTTTTAATGCTCATTCGTGCTGCCACATCCCTTTCATCTACAACGCAGGAATGACAACTTATAATATTTGACAAATGATATTACAAGAGAATAGATTAAAGTTTCTTCAAAAGATTGAAAAATGATTACTGATAAACACTTTTAAAATGCTAATCTAGGCGAATTTACAAATTGAAAAGAGGGCAGGTGCAATAATCTTTGTTTACAACTGTTTATGCGACATATATATCTGGCGCCTTTTCGTAGATCTTGTGCACCACGCCCGGGGGGGGGGGGGGCACTTCTGGGAAATCTTGGTGGGGGTATGTTCCCCGGTACTCCAAATCCGGACCCTATTTCAGACCCAAAAATGTCATTTCCCACACCCGCTTTCAGACCTGGCCTCAAACATTATTGGCTCGCATTAGGCCATGAAATGACTTAGATTAAAACACCAACAAAAAGATGTCTTAAAGTCCATTTCGAATTCGCATACTATCTTTCTTTCTTAATCATTTGGAATTGAAACAACCGAAACGTTCACACGTTCCCATAGTTCCCTCGAAAACCATACCCGATTCCGGACCAAAATGTGCAAAGTCTATACCTGTTTTCAGACCGAAACGGCACATAAACCATACCCTTTGGGGCGGCACATGCCTTTATGGCTTATGCTGGTAAGGGAGTACCCCCCACCCGGGTACCACGACTAGTACAGAGGAAGCTCTCGTAAGCGGACACCATCCTCCTGACAGTCGAGAAAAAAGTACGTAACTGGGGCTGGCCGCTTACGGGAATGTGAATATACATAATTTTTATGGTAGTTGAGAAAAACGGGGTTTTGTGAAGTGGCCGTAAGTAGAGCTACCTAATTCGCTTACGAGAGACTGTCCGTTGGGAGAACTTCCACTGCATTAATAAAATAGGATTTCAGCTGCGAGAATTATAGCTAAAGTTCTGTATTGGGTGTTGGAACCCACAGGTGTTCTTATGATAAAAACAGCTCCTAAAATTCGTGATGTTTACTACTGAACCACCTACTGTACAGCTTCGTCACTGCACTAGGGAGTTACCGTAAAATTCCGAAAATAAGCGCCGGGGCTTATATTTTCAAAGGCCCTTTTTGAGAGGCTTATTTTTGGAGGGGCTTATCTACGGAGGGAAATTTGCGTTTCAAAATCGATTGGGCTATCCTTATAGTTGGAAGTAAATTTACTGTTTTTTCTTTGTTTAACTTTGTATTTGAGGGCAATTTTCCAAGTACAAGCCTCCCGGGGGCTTATATTTGGAGGGGCGATTTAACGGAGGGTTTTTTGCGTTACCGGTTTGGGGGGCCTATAGTTGGAGGGGCTTATACATGGAGGGGCTTATTTTCGGAACTTTACGGTGAAACAACGACGTTTTTGAGCGACGCACGGCAACCGGGAGTGGACTTTTTGCAATCTTGGGCCGTGATTTTGAACAAATTTTTAGCAGATCGTCTCTACCATAGTAAAGACACTTAGCAATACAAATTTGTTAGCGTCAAGGCATAATGAAAGGGAAAAGGACTCACTTCCGCTTGACGCTTGTCGCTCAAAAACGTCGCTCCTTAGGGACGGACCATTAGAAAACTTATGGAGGGGGGCGGGCGAAGTACAAAAAAAATATTCGCTTCACGCACGCCAATTAATCCTAAAAAATATTCACGCTATGGCCTAAAAAAATTCATACAAGGAATTTGATAACGAAAAAAAAATTCCTGCGGCTCGAAAATTCCCCTCTCCCCCATAACTTTTGTAATGGTCCGTCCATTAAACTCCCTACTACTGCAGCTGACGTCACGGAGACCATGTTGATTGAGAGGAACAAAAGTGTTCCTTTTTTCATGCAAATTCTGCGGAAAAATTTTCTTTTGTTTTGTCAACCTGACATGGCCGCCTTGTCAGGTGGTGGCAGACCAACAATACAAACCACCCACTGCAAAATAAAGGCGACTCCGTTGATAACGGAGTTAGAACCTTCCCTTAAATGAAAATGTCAGCAGTGAAAAACTTTACCTTTTTCAGTTTTCATGCTTTTTGTTTTATATACAAATTTTCCTACCATATGTCATCTTTTGTTTCTTTTATTAGCTACTTATTCTACATTTAAATATTTGTTGTTATTTAACGGTTTATTACTTCTGAAGATGTATGTTGGAACATACGAAACGTCAAGTTAAAGTCATTTTTCTTTATAATGTATGTATCATGTTTATCACCACAGTTTGCTTTTTCTTTCTTCTTAACAATACAAAATTATTGCAGTTTTTTGCCTACATATGAAGTAATGTATTTCAAGCCATTTTCAATGTTATGCTAATTTACTTCATTTATTATTTTCATTTATTATTCAGAATCCTTGAAATTTGTCCTTGTAAAATCCGGACTCCAGAAAAATTTTGCTTGTGCAATCCGGAATCCCACTATATTCATAATCCAAGTTCCACTTACCAAGACTGGAATCCGGTAATGCAGAATCCAACAAACAAATCGAACAGTTTTGGAGCCTCAAAATCCCTCAAACCTCTCGCGATTCAGTAACCGGTCAGTGTCTGCCAATAACTATATTTATGATGAAGGCCGTTTAACACGGCCGAAATATAGGTGAGAGACGAAAAACATCTTGTTTTACTCTTCACTTGCGGTACTGTACTTATTGAGTTGTGAAGGGAGATGCTTGTGATAGGTTATATGGGTCACAGGTATACCTATTCAACAGGTTCGGGATTTTAAAATTCGTCTTCGGGCCCGAAAAGTTTCCGGGCGTTTCGAGAAATGGGCCCCTGGCCTATGGCCTATGGGTGGTGTCCAGTGCAGCTTTGAACCCCGTCGGGAGCAAATGACGTTTGGAGGAACGTACATAGGCTACGATCACTAACCTGCGTCGCAGACACTTAAAGCTCTTGTTTTTTCTACACGATGCGTGAGCCGGCTGCAACGCAGGCAGCAGTTCCTTTACTTTTTGTGTTTAGTGCCCTTAAAGGGGGGGGGGGGGGGGGGGGGGAGGGAATTCGGGTGCAGCTGAGCCTATCAAAAATTTAGTAACACCCGGTAGATCTGGTCGAAGAAGCCGCCGAAATATTGTTCGAAAAAATCAATACAGGTTGTTATCAGCTTTGCAGTAGTCTTTGGACTTCTCGTTTTCTGTAAATGTACGACTATTATCTCAATGCAAATCCTTTTCGTTCCAAATCTGTTAGCAGGATATCTTTCTTTTTTTTCTGGAATCACCCAACTACCCTCCCCTACCTCAAAAAAACAAATGGCAGGCCCTTAAGATGCTTGCTAAAATTTCATCTTGATACCTTGTAAGGGTGATGATTACATTCTGAAGGCACGCCCATAGACATGCTGGCGCACTTTACCAATTGTTATGTTCTCCCGAACAACCAGTAGCAATTACGACCCTATTTCAATTTTCAAAGCAAAGGCCCCTGACAAAAACCGGCGTTCCTAGCCTTAACGTTTTTGCGCTGGGTCATAAAAAATAAAATAAAAATAGACTTCAGTTGCCTCCATGATCGTTATTACCCCGTTTGTGTATCCTTTGTTGGGTTGTTGTGATCGCCGGGTCTTAGCGGATAAAAGAGGACCAGCATGGACCACTGAGTTAATTAGCAAGCTTGTGCGTTTTTTCTTCTGACATTCTCTTGCATTCTTTAACGTGATCTACGGATGAGGATCGGTTGTGTTCTTTTGTGTACTTCTATGGGCTTCCGACTTTGCGCGGATTGCGATGCACAAGAAAGGCAATTTTAGCACGTAAATCGAACAATTTGCCTCCCACAGAGTTACGCGATCCTTGAAGAAGGCCGAAATGAGAGATGGCTTTGATAAATGACTGTATGACGAAAATTTTTAGAATAATTTTCCTTGCATAAGAACCATTTTAGTGGGGTGAGCATGTCAAAATTTGTATAGTACTTGCCCTGAATGGAACCCAGTGCTGCCAAATTTTGGCAGCACGTGGAGACGTTTATTTGTTTACGTAAAATTTATTTCACTATTGTATTCGGTCCTACGGGTCATTTCCTCGCTTACGGCAATGAAACTGTCGTTTATTTTGTCTATATTTAGTTATTGGGCAACAAACCGGGTGAGTTACTATTAAAATCCACAGGTGTACGGGGTCGCACATTATTAATCCCCCGGTATTCACATTAATTTCAAGTTGTCAAAATCGAATTCGTCAATTCTTTTCACTCAGAAAAATTTTAATATGCGAATTTTCAGAATTTTTTAAAGTACATCAACTTCATGCAAGCAGTATTCAAACCTTTCTTTTCTCTTTTATCTTAAACGACCTGCTGTCGCAAAACAAACAAAAAGTGTAGTTTTCATATTAAAATTAAGTTCATTGGCCTTTTATTCACGGTGCATGCAAGTGCGAAGATTTTCCTGTTTCATTTTCTTGTACAAATCTCGAACTGAAGAATATTAGTTTTGACAGAAGTTAATTTTTCTGCAGGTAAAGTGCTTTAAGAGCAGACAAAGTTCTTCTGGCATGGTTGAAATTTAAAAGGTGTTTTTCTGTCACTTTGTCTTCCGTCGTCGATTAATAATGTAAGTTATCTAATGGAAATAGCAGGTCGAGATCCTTATAATCGTCCATTATTACTGGTGCCTTTTTGAAAAAAACGCAATTTCATACGGGATATCCATAGTGACCTGTCGTAACCGATTATCTTGTCCCATCTCTCCCACGTGCCACAAAACGACCACTCGCCGCTTCTGCCATCACTGCACATGCATTTCAAACACGGCGATTTTTTCTGCTTGCTCCTTGCGCGCTCCGGACTCGGGCCGAACACTACATTTTTTCAGTCAGTCCCGTCTAAGCAAGACTGAGTGTGCAACTGGAAATATACAAAAGTTAAACCCGGCACAAGTTTAAGGTAAATCATGTTATAAAACCTTTTTTTAGGGTATTAATTTTCCAGTAATTTATATAGCGCGTTCTTGAGGGACGTTAGCAACAGTCGCTGTCGATAGGGTTTAATTGAATGGGTCATTCTTAGCAGCCCAACAGTGAAACATTAATTAATTGCTTTATTCACAGATAACTGAAACGAAAGCAATTTGATCGAAAGAGCAAGTCGTTATAAGTAGGGACAACAGTTATTTCACTTTGTGGCTTTGAACGGTAAGCTAATTTTAAACGAGATGTTTTTTTAATTACTTGACCCGGTTCTAATGGCAACTGACCTTGCTTTCATTGATCGATAAACACGCCTTAGTCAAGTGAAGTAGGTCATAACAATGATCCCGCCTATAAAGCAGTACAGTTTGTTACACCTAGCGCGGAATTTTAGGAACCACCAGATATTTTTAACCATAGCCTAAACTACATTATATATGTAAATATTTGTCTCTAAATTTTCTCTCAGCAATGACCCTTCTCATCGGCATCGATTATAAAACTTTCACTTACACTGTAACTTGGGTAAACTGAAGAGAATACGGATTGAGTCGCTCATTTTTTCTCAAGCGCGTCGTCTCAATGAATTTCATAATAGCGGCCCAAGGAGAAATCCTTAATTTTAACCCTTAATTTAAGCTTGCCACCTATTTGTACGTTTTCCCGCGGAGATTATCATTTGTTATTCGCAGGTTGACTTATTATGAATTCATTACAAAATTGCGAGAATCAAAAAGGAGTTTATAAACTATATTAATTTTCAGCCCTTGTGTGACGTCACTGAGTTTTTTATTTCTCCCCGTTATCGTTATTTTATTACTGATGTTTTCTTTTTTTTTTTTTACCATTTTCGGCTATTTTCTGATAAAATCGTTAAGGCTCCCACATATACTTTGCCTTTTGGTCTACTCTAGTATACGAGTGGAAAAACCTTCTACACGAACAAAATAAATTCATTATTTTATAAATGACAATGCTAAATAGATACAGAATATTATTCCTACTAAGCAATAGGCTACAATCAACTCATCTAACACCTTTTAAAGACCATACTTTATGCACATGGACAAACAGCACTGGCCACCATACCAGTAAGAACAATAATGCAACAACTTCCCAGGTCCTGGCGGCCCTTTTTCGAGGCAAGAAAGTGTAACAGGTACTGAACCGATTTGATTTAAATAATACTTCTTAGTCCTTTTGTAAATAATCTCACACCTGGACTGCTTTTTTAATTTGTGGCGAGAATTTATATGAAAAAAATATTATACACGCAAAAAGGCTTAGCCACGCGTACGTACGTGCCACTCAGCAAATTAATTTTGATCTCCTCCTCTTCTTCTTCTTCTTCTTCTTAGTCATCAACTTATGACAGAGATGTTTGGGTCCAAGGAGGATTTCGGTTGCCCGAAATATTCATCGGCAGACAGTTACATAGGAATTTTGTCTGCCTTCAACGGAGAAATTCAGCATTCGAAGCTTTCCCGCAACAGCGATTCATTGGTGAGTTTAATAAACCCGATACCGAGCCGCAATTTTTTTCATTTTGTTCATTCAGCGCTCTAATGTAAACACTATTGAATTTATACACGGGGATGACATTGTGCGACGATTAGAGATGTCAAATTGTGCCATTTTATATCCTTATCGCTCTTTGAAACTGCAAAACGAAACGTTTCCAAGAGGGGTCTTTGATCTGCTCGTGAAAGTAGGTGCTCAATTTTATTTCTAGTTTTAACTGGAAGTACTTAGGAAACTGAGGTCAAACAGTTACTCATTAAATGGCCTCCTCTGAGCTCGGTGAAGAATGGTTACAGCACCTAAGCGTAAAGCTTATTCGAAGACGTGGCACTGACCACTCGCAAACCGATTTTCTTAAATCCGACCGACATTTTCAGAATCGCGAAAAATTAAGCCAAACTACCAGTGATTAATTAAAAGCTGATGATTAGGAAAATGTTGGCCAACACCAGCTATTAAGTTAACTTCTAAGCCACGTCAGTGAGGCGCTCATCAAACTAAATTGTTTTGACGACCTAAATTGAAATGTATCTTATATGGATTTTACGCCGCGAAGGATCCTATAGAAAGTTATTAATTTGATTGGACACGACTTGAGGTAAAATACACCTTAATATTTGGTATTTCCTTTCCCTGTGGCTTTTTTAATATCAGTTTCTGCCTGACAAACATAAGTGCTTCCGATGTTTACAAACGAAAATTATACTTTTTTTCAAAATTGTTGCATTTAATACGTACATTTCTCAGGTAACAATAAATTCGTCGCAAGTAATGTAACGCCAGAATTGTTAAATCCTTTTAGAATACGAATCTTTTGTTGGTGTATTGACAAACAACAGCTATATAGATTGTCAAAAGCATACTGAAAGGACCTTGACTAATCTTCATAGCTAAGAGATTAACATTTTTTGTCGCTGATTATCTGACAGGAAAAAACAAGACAAATAAAAGATCGTCTCATCAAAATAGATACACAGCTTAACTTTTCATTCTAATTGGAGCGTTCTGAGGCCACAAGTTTTAATAGGAAAGAAGTTTTCTTATCGCATGGGTGGCAGCTTTCATTATTATTAGCGCGTGAAAACAGTCGTAGATAAGGAAAGAGAGATATTACTAGATTAATTATCGCCAAGCTCTTGCATTTGTTATTCACAGCTGCGTTCGATCGTTGATTCTCTTCTTGTTTGACGATAGAACGTATAATACAGTTACGCTTTTTGAATTAATCGAACCTTAGGCGCAGTAAAAGGCCGAATTAATCGTAGTTTATGTCCGAACAGGTATCAAGTAAAGACAATCGCGAGTTTTTATGGCAACTTATTCTAAAAAAAAATAAAAGAAGAGGCAACTTGATTTTGTGTTTCTTTTATAAAAGCTAAGAAGTTGAAGATTAATAATACCGAAGGAACAACAGCAATCTCATTTTTGAGAGAAATAATCGAGATCTAGGCAAGACAATTCCTTTTAATTTTTTTTGTTTACAAGCTTTGAATGCATAACAAATAAAGATCCTACGGGAAGGTTGATTGGAAGACATTTCTTTATTAGTTCGGAAAAGAATTAATTGTAATCTCCAGAAAAACATTAATAAATGTGATGATTAATTTTACTGACGCGCCGAGTTTGGCGTCACGTGGTAGCAGTTAATTGGCGATAATTAATTACAATAAGAAATGAAATCGCCGTACTGACTAGTGCGCATGTCGTAATTGTCGATTTCAATGGAATGCCCCATCAAAGATGTGTCAGTCGATGTTTGAACTCCAACTGGTCGAGTTATGTCTTCGGAAATTTTGGCGGCCAATGCATATCACTTCCAGGAAATAGGCTTTTTATGAAACCCCCGCGATTATTTAAATTAAATTTCTGTTAAGCGGAGCGGTGCATCGATGGAAAAGGGGTCATCACTGCAACAACAGCGGAGCGTTGTAAGTCCGTGTTTTGTCGTCCACTGATTTGCATTTTCATTTGATAGCTAATCTATTGATTAATTAAAATGGAACGTATTTATGATCTCGTAGCCCGAGGTCGCGTTTCTTTCATTCAGCTCTTCCTGTGTTTGTAACGTTGTAAAATGCTCTTGCAGTCCGCCGATCGAGATGGGCTGCGGAGTACAGCAGACCGGGAGATCAGGCGGGAATCTTCATCTCCGCACACTTTCAAGCAGCACCGTTCATCCTTGTCAAGCGGATCCGTGGAAAGCCGGATGGCGGAGCTTGATGATATTCAACGGTCGATGGAAGTGGAGGAAACGGAGGAAGAAGGTTTTGAGGAGGACAGATTCAAGAGAGAGCACTACGACACCGATTCGGACAGTGTTTCCAGTGGGCGCGAGGGAGCTTCGTATACGCAACATTCGGCTCGCGTGCAGAGCCAACAACCCCCTTCACCAGTGGAACAGGCTTACATCAACAACAATGTCAGCGGGATAGACAACAGAATTCCTGCTCACGAATGGACTTTTGAAGAACAATTCAAGCAGGTAAGTCCAGATGTCGTACCAAATCTTAAATTATTTGATTTTCTAAATCAGATCAAGAAAGAAAAGCAATCGGTTTCGGGTTTGGGTACCGTCTTGAGGACCGTCATTAATCAACTTGCTTCGCACATACAAAGTGACGCGGCTCGAGCGAATATTAATAATTATTGTTCCAAACAAATTCAGCTTTCATGGTTTAATCGATTTATTCATTTTCGGGTTCTATTGAACTGAATTCGTTTTCTAGTATCGCATGACTTTCGAATAAAGCATCTTTCCAGTTCTTTATTGCTCGACTTTAATCTCTCAATTTCAAATCGCTCTTTAATTTAAACGAGTTATGAGTAGCGGTGCATATTTTGCCGGCGAATTTGACACGGCGATTTTATTTCATTGTCACATTTTGACATCGATCGTTTCAATTTTCTGTGTTTACAAGCCGCTCCCGAGGGCGATCTTTCCTGCTCCAGGCGACCAAAATAAATTCAGAGCTCAAAATAAATTGTAGTGAAGGCTGCAGGATTACACGGGTGTGTAGAAGTTATGATACTGGCCACGATAAAACGGTGATTTGGGAGTTTGACGCGCGAATATCGGGTTTATTGAATTAGTGGGTCATAGAATGTGTAGTTTTAATTAACCTATGATACAAATTTGCATACCAGGCTTATCACCTGGGTGAAATGAAATATTGTATTTGTCCTGAGAAATTGAAACGATGGGGATATTCACTGCAAACAGGAAAACTTGATAATTAAACCGCAAGTTTTTTTTTTTTACCGGACTAACAATCGATGACATTTCTTTTTTCATGGCTTGTGGCTATAGGTTAAGCAACAACTTGCTATTATCTATAGCCTAGAAAGATACATTTGAGCTACAAAACAATACTGCCTTCAATTAATATTTAATAATAGACTAGAGTTAATATAGGCCCTTGGCAATTGGGAACATAGATTACAGCTCTTTTTGGGTGGCAGGTTGATATACTACCACCTGTCATTCATGCAGCCTGTCATTTTATGCCTTAATGGATTTTTATACGTTCTTATTGGCTGCTTCATCGCTGGATAGATATCTACTAGTTTTGAAATCAACTACAAATTCTCTAAAGTTAGAAAAAGGAGAGAAGTCAACATACTGTTGTGGCTTGGTTTGTATGATCATCCATCCATCTTAAAACTGCTCAATGGCAGAAAATAATTTTCCACCACTTGAATCAATACTAATTTATCTGGTCTTGCATTTCCTTTTCCGTTTTTTGTCAAAGACTAATACATTATACCTCAATACGTCTCAACATTCTTTTTTTGTAATTAAAACTTTGAAGTTTCATGGACAACAAAGAAAGATTTAATGAAGTTAATATTCTTGCTGTTTATTCGTTGCAAGAATTTAGTATCCAGTGATATTTGAGCTACTCCTATATTCCTGCATTATTTTCTTTTCTACATAATCATTGACCTGGCTTAATAAGCTTTAATCTTCTTAGACGTTTGTAACAGGTTCACTGTATTAATTTTGTAATGTTCACTGCACATTTCTCACATAAAAGTTAAAGTTGTAAGAAAAATTCAGAGTAAGTTGCTTGACTTGTTGGTCTCTTAACTAACTCAAGTCCTTGTTCAGTGGTTCAGGTTGTATTATTTTTTCACAAAGGTTTTAATACAGTCTTTGTGTCATTTGATATTTTGTTTGGCTTACATCTTATTCCAGTGTCTTATTAATTTATCAAGCATGAAATGAGTGCAATACATAGAGAAACCTGTTTTTTAACAATTAAAAACTTGCATTTCACTAACATTTACCTTCGTTTTGGCCTGGGTTTATAATCAAATTGGGTGTAAAAAAGAATATCAGCAGTTACTAGAAATTATATAGCTTTTTAGTGTAATGATTATTAAATTGGCCATTCCTGTTGAAGGATAATATTCGCCGCTACAGTGTATGAACATAGCTTGGGAAACACAATAAGATCTATATCAGTGGCTGAAGTAGTAAATTAAGAATATTGTGTTTAAATGTCCACAAAATCAGAAAACTGTATTGTTTTTGTGCTGTGGCTGCCAGAAATAACTAAGGTAGCACTTAAGTGCATAGAACCAATTTTTTATCCCTTAAAATACTGAATTCCAGTATAGATTAACTGCGACAGCATCACATTTAAGTAATAAATTGTTTTAAGTGTGAGCTATGCAGTAATCCCTCAAGGCGTTTATAATACTGACAAGTATTTACGATAAAGTACCATTTAATTTGGGTCAGAACAAGAGTAAAACTGGACTAGTCAGCAACTAAAAATGAAAGTTATTTTATGGGATTGTTTAGTTGTAATGCAATATCAAGTTAAGAATGCTAAGAACTTCAATTGCATGTTAAAAATAGCCTTAAATTTGTACAAAGTATTAATTTTACAGTGTTATTGTCTGGATGATGTTTTTAATCAATTATGTCCCAGTGATTATCTTTTGACTTCCATTGTTACAATGCTTGAATATAAAAGACCCGTCTAAGCTAGATGAGATTAACAGTACACTAAAAACCAATTTTGAATATTTCCATGATCACTTGTGTGATTTCTGAAAACAATACCAAGGTCAAAGATTGATATGGAATTTCTATGTAAAGAATTCAAGGCTGCTCTATTGCAGCAAATTTGTTTTGATAATCACAGTAAACCCAGGTCAGCCGAAGAGTCTGTGTTGTCATAGCAGCATGTGTGACACTGTTTTGATGTGGAAACAAAGGAACATACCATAACAAGCAAGTAATAAAAAAGCCAACTTTTATTACGATTTACATGTAAACTGTTTATCAACTATTTTGAAATATTAATCTCACTGTAGTTGATTGCAACTTTTCAGTAGGCCCAAACAAAAGGAGAACTATTATAACTATCGGTATTATTATTATAAATATTATTATTATTATTACTATAATTATTATTTTAAAATGAATTCACATAAATACAGAATTCATTGCTTATGCTGTGGTGCTGGAATTTTTCAAGCCTGTAAAAACAGTGTGGTGTGACAGCTACTTTGGTCATCATATTTATGTCTTTTTTATGTTGAAAGGAAGCCAAATAGATCCAATTAACACTCACATATGCCCTTGCAGAACAAAATGGTATGACATACCTTAGTAAATGAGCGAAAAATCAAAGCTTAAGACTGGATGTATTTGACATGCAAGTCAGCAACATTGTAAAGGACCTTCAATATTTTTTGGGGGGAATGTGACAATGCTGCAGTTCTCATGATATTAGAAAGTGTTCACTCATGTGTGGTCAACTGTAACACATTGCTCTGTTTCAGTGTGTACCCTGTGTAATTGATCATTTCAACAAAAATCCTGTTTGTTTTGTTTTTATACGATCAAACGTGACTATACCTGTGTGATTAAGTGCATAATGACATGCAAGCATGAGGAAGAATTTTACTGCATGTGTTTCATATTCAAGGGAATTAGTGGATCTCATTAACCTTTCAAGTAGAAGGGCAGAACAACTTGGGCAGCTAAAGATAGGCGGTCAAATATTTGTTTTTGGAAAGAGAGTTGAAGAGAACATGAAAACAGCCAAAAAATCGTGCCCTTAGCCTGCTGACTTAAATTAACGCTAATATAATGATGCCCTTGAAGTAATATACCAAAATCAAGAAAGAGCATTTTATTTAATTTCCAGATATTGAGAACTGGGTTTACAAAACAAGGTTCTGCTGCAGTTGTTTTAAACCATTTTGTCTTAATGCTGGACAAAAACTTGCAAAATACTCTTTTGAGTGCTTGAATAAACCCATGAACAAGCATATGGTGTAAATAGCGATAATAATAATGTCTTTTGTCCACCTTTGGAAGTATTTGTAACACAAAGGTTAAAAGGACTGGGCAAGTAACCGAAGCATGTAACTTAACTTTAACATATTAAATCAACTCCCTATAGCAGACACCGTAGGGACCTCAACTTAGGAAGAGTTTGTGATGGCGGGAATTTATTTCAGTCAAACTTCTGTATCTTATTTTTTTGCTGGGAAATTGGCTGCTCAGGTTGGTATTATCAGGGTGTCTATTACAGCGAGGTGTCCACAAGGCAAGACTTGACTCTACAGGGGATAAACATTCCAACTGGCAGGCAAAACTGTTGGCCTTTTTTGTATGACCATAGCTGAAGATTCGAAGTCCAGTATACTGAGAGACCAATAAATTTATTCAACTGGCAGTCAGAGCAGGTCACTGCTTAGCCATGTGCCCCAAACACAGCCAAAGGCATGTTCATTTTAAAGTGACTTACTAGTATTCAGCAAGCAAAGAAAGTCATGCCTGAAGCACAAGCTGTAAAACTGATTTTCCCTGCTTCATGAGTATTGGTCATTAAATTTAAAATCTGCTGAAAATCTGCACAATTCAAACAGCCTAATTGAGTTTAATTAGGCCAATTCTGGCCCTCTGTCTGTTATGCAGTACTATACTACAGGGACAGTATCGAATAATTGTCATATAAACATGCATATAATAGCAGTTTTGACTCCTAGCATCCGTGTTCATCCAGCAAAGCATAATTTGTTGTAAACTGACCTGAGTCTTGAATAAGGTGGATATTTCACAGTGGCCAGGACACTCTCGTGGCAAAAACTAAGGCATGGCCTTTGTTCACAGACTCTAAGTCTGAACTGCAATCACGTTGACAAGTCTTTTTTATTGACTTTATCTAGAAAGAGATTAATGCAATAAGAGAGATAAAAAGTAAGCCAGCTTACTCTGACGACAAGAATTTGCTTTAGTTTACGATACTATAGTAGTGCAGTGTCCAATATAGCATCGCTTCTGTACGACTTATAAGTTCAAACATAACTGCTGTTGTGTTTGGGCAGAATGTGTTGCACCATGGAATAATAATATTAACGTTACAGTGTTGTAAGCAAAGAATTGCAGCACATTGGTTTGCCAAAAGAGAAGATTGAGTGGGAAACTTAGAAGTGATTGAGCGATGGCAACAAAATCATATCAACTATTGTTACAGTGTATGAGTGACATCAATAGTTCTGACAGTTCTATGTGGCTTCTTTTGCAGTTGTACGAGTTAGGCAGTGAACCAGAACGGAAGGAATTTCTTGATGATTTGTTTACTTTTATGCAGAAAAGAGGTGAGTGAGTAAACGTGTTTTGATGATTTCATTTAAAAAGTGCTTAAAAATTGTTTTTGATCGGTCTTTCAATGCCTGTTAATGATACAAAATAACACACAGGCTTGCAACTTGGGAACATAACATACATGGTGTCATACAGCATTAAAATAATTACTTTTAATAAGCTGTGCAGTGCCGAAAATGACATATTAGCTGTTATTTATTCTCTTGAAAATAATGTGAAACAACCAGGTATCTGAAAAGTTTCCAGTTATGTCAATCTTATTCTGATGTGGGTTTTTCTCGAATAAAAGTGACTGATAATAGCAAAATGTTTTACTGGCCGTCCTGCTCACAGTGTCCAAAACTTTAGCCCTGCCCTTCCCTCCCCCCAAAAATGGTTCTTGTTTACCTCACTCATGCCACGTAAATTCAAACTTTTGGCTTGGGCTTACGTTGTTTGTATATCCATTTCAGACTACATTTATGTGACGTTATGAAGGAGATTTCCTTTCTTCATTTACAAAATGTGCATTTGAATACTCATGAATAGGGTGAAATTTGGAAAAAACAGATCAGTCCACGTTCTGAAATAAGCTTTCTAAATAAACAAACAACCCAAGCTAAACTCCCGGTAACTGTCTATTCCATTTCGCTTTATCTTTAACCTCTTTTAGAAAGTTTGACTTTAGACTATCCTTTTGGAATTTCAACCGACGTTTCACAGAATTACTTGCCAGGAATGTTTCCTGAAATCACACATTGCTCTCTCAACTGGGTTGATTGTCGAATGAAAATGTAAGCAAAACACTAATTTACTCACCTGAAATGGTTTCTCAGACCTGTAGTCTGCTTTAGTAGTCTGTTAGTAACATCGTTAAGGCAATTTTCCAGGCTTAACGTTTCGTAACACTCGTAAAACGACGTAAACACTCTCTCGATTTCAGTAACTAAATTCAAAATGGTCGCTATCGTTCTTTCATCGAATTTCGCGCCCTTCTTGGGCAGAGCCTCAGCACCTGATTGGTTGATTTCTGTTATTAAAATCACGTGGATTGTCTGACACAATTGTTAAATTTTCGACTTTCTTTCTTTGATGTATTTTTTAAGGTACACCAGTTAATAGAGTGCCCATCATGGCAAAACAGACT
The DNA here is from genome assembly GCF_958299795.1 of Porites lutea. Taxonomy (NCBI): domain Eukaryota; kingdom Metazoa; phylum Cnidaria; class Anthozoa; order Scleractinia; family Poritidae; genus Porites; species Porites lutea. Next base: position 25,497,260 of record NC_133205.1, on the reverse strand, counting down.
TTGGATTTGTTTAAACTGTTCAGACTGGTTGTTGAAAAAGGAGGACTTGTTGAAGTAAGTTGATTATGAGTGTAGTCTTTGTATAATAGTCTTCTCTAGCCTGCCCATTTCACAGTTGACAACTTACTGGTCATTTTAAACGCCATGGTCGTCTTTCGTAATTTCAGGTTATCAACAAGAAGATTTGGCGAGAGATTATCAAAGGCCTAAGTCTCCCAGCTTCTGTAACAAGTGCTGCCTTTACTCTTCGCACTCAGTGAGTATGAGGGTGTAGTTTGTATCTTTTCCCGAAACCGTCGGAGAATTTCTTCGAAACCTTATAAAATAAAAATCATCCGTTGGCAAAATCAGTTCAAGTCAAATCAAGAAGGTAATAAATTATCCAACTCACCCGATACCAAGACTTTTGACTTAAAGTCCACAGGGAGACTTCCCCGGCTCCTTGTCTAAGTTGACCTATATTATACATTATGAAAACAAAAGGCGAGCGATTTATTTTTAGCCTTCCACCGCAGACTTTCACGCGTTAGTAAGTCAGAGGAGAAATGTATCAAAAGTCAATTCATCCTCTGTTGCTGAGAAAAATAATGAAATCGCAAATTGTTTATTCCCAAGGTATATGAAATATCTCTATCCTTATGAATGTTCCAAGAAGAAGCTATCTACCCCAGCCGAGCTTCAAGCAGCCATTGACGGCAACAGACGAGATAGCCGAAGATCATTCGGTTCATTCCTGTCGCAGACCGTGCCTTCAGATGGTGGACGCCCGTACAGCAGTCCGAGTCCCACTACCACTCCTCCCGCATTTACTACAAGCAGTTCGCCGGGAATATCTCGTCGATCGAGCCCGGGCCCTGGTAGCGCTGCTTCCTCATCAAACCATGAAGTAAGTTTATTTCAGGCGTTCAGATAGTATGGGCGTTGCAAAGAGAACTCTGTTTCTCATTTAATTTCGCACTGTTCCCCGGCTACCCGAAAGCCTTGAGTAGGTTGGGAGTGGTGTATCCAAAAGAGAAAGACCAAAAGAAGGCTGACTCAAGACACTGTTTATTCTCAGATACGTAAAAGTTACACATAATAATTATATACATTTCGATGCCATACATCAGTTCAAGCATTGTTAATTTGTAACACGCGCTTAGTAATTGGTTGATTGAAAACTCAAGAGGTTTCAGGGACTGTTGATAACCAAGGAGCAATTTTCAATTGTAAATTTATGCTCGATGTAATTTTTAGCCTGCGAAGAAGCTCTCTGAGGGCTCCGGGGCTGGGGAGGAAAAGGGGATACGTGACTGCAAGCTCTCGTTTTCTCCTGTCCACCAACCCAAAGCCCTCAAGGGAGCTTGCTCGCAGACTATCTAATTATTATTGAGGGGCACGCAATGGATCTGTTCCGCAAAATATCTGTTCTTCAGGCACATTTTTGCTGGCTGGGAGATGTGGAAGAAATAATAGTCCTTGGAAGGAAAGTGTTGCTGGGAAAAAGATAATTCAGGGTGTGAGAGGGGATTTGAAGTCTAGAATAGCTGCTACGGGTTACTTGTATGGATTACTTACCACTCAAGATCTGAATTGTGCCCTATGAAACTTCCCAGTAAGTCGGGTTGGAGGTTGTAAGTTTGCTGGCTGGGAACTCTTCCATCAGTCTTGCTGGGAGTGAGGAACAGATAATTCTTTTCCAGCAATCTCCCAAAATGCTTAAAATAGTCTCAGAAAACTTTATTCACGCTTTGTTGTTGTTTTTAGGTCTTTTTCTCAAAATTTCCCGTTGGGTGCCCCCGATTATTCTTGCCCCTTTCGCGCTTAGGAAAAGAAACGACTGCTACGCAGGCCACAAAACCACAGTCTGCTTACAGTCTCTGTTCTTTTAAAGGTGCATGTACCTCCGTCGGTCCACGGCAACAACGGCGTTACGTTACTTCATTCTCCAGGCGTTGTCCAGTACAGCCCTAAACGTTCCTTAAGCGCGACCGATGTAGCATCGCGCGGAGTATCTTCACCGCCGTCAGATGTATCACCTTCTGGCTCACCAGTCAAGAAATTCGCTGCCAGCAACGAACACAATAATAAACGAACGCCGAACCAACTACCATGGACGCATATCAAGATACAAACTCAACCTAAAGGTAACAAGTTAAGGATTGCCAGCACTAAGTTGTCTATCGGGGAATCATAAAATTCGCAAATGACGTGGTTAGAAATGTGCTTATAGTAAAATATAGATTTAATCAGGGCTAAAAGCGAAGCCTCCGGGGCTGCCTCTGTCAGGGGAATGCCCGGGTGTCCCATGAGTATCAGACTGTTAAAGCAGTAAGATAGAATGCTTTCGAAAGACTAGAATCACGTTAACTTTGAAAGGGTATGGGGCAAAGAGAGGTCCAAAAAGCGCGAGCAGATAGTGAGGGGAGCCTGCGCAAAGGCTAGAAGAGTGCGGCATGACTCAAGTATTGCCTCAAAGCGTGGAAGAACATATTTCATGCGGGCTGAGCTCGCCATTAGTCTCTGCCAGCTAACTGCTGACAAGGGCACTCGTACAGAGTCTTAACTGTCATGCTTGTGATCTACGCTTGTGCCAAAGTAAACATTTCATCTTTCTCTGTGTTAGCCTGAGAAACTAGAGTTTCGCGGGGATACCAGTGGTCACGGTGAAGTCGCGGAATTTCGGATTTTTTCTCAGGCTATCTCAGAATTGAAGGTGTTTGAATGTGTAGTTTGCTCAATCCAAGTACACTGTAACTAGCTCCCCTCCTCAGACTGTGAACCCTCTTGCCTTTTTCCTTCCAGGTATGGCTCAAAGCGGACAGTTTCAGTTTCCTGACATGGATCGGTCATCACGGAGCCGGGAGCAGAGGCAATTACCGCTGACCTTGCTGGATCAAGTGAGCGACAACTCATTACTGGTGTCTGTAGAACTCAATGGTGTTGTTTACCAAGGTGTCTTATTCGCAAGGCCAAATCGCCCAGATTCGCCAAAAAGTAACGAAGAATACTAAACAATTTATTTCTAGTCGCCTAATTAATGTAAGCCTAAGAATTTCGTCCACCCCCTGATGTACATTGCTTTTTGAATGCAATCTAAGTTGTGGTTCTTTTACGTGTACAGTTCCTTTTGAATCGTCACGCATCCCTTTGATCAGTCTTGTAACTGAGACGTCTCGCTTAATTACACTTATCAGTAACGATGGCGTAAGTTTTTTGCGTAAAAATTAGCTCAAATTTGCAATGCTTCTGACTGAATTTATAATCTTTGGTACAGTCAAGTCCATTTACCGTAATCTCTCTAATTAGCCCTCCTCACTTTGAAAACCCCGTCACTATTGATCTCGCTTCCCCCTTGTTTTTTTTTTTTAACCAAGGCCCCATAATCAGTGATTACCACGCCGGATTTGGGCTGTTTGGGTACACAGTCAAGTGGTGTAGACAAAATTCATTGAAAACGACAGTGCCTGAAATTATTATTTGCACAAACCCCAGAGGTTTAGGTTTGATGCTAGGCAACTGACTGATAAAACGAGTTTGGACCATTTTGCTCAGGAGGACGGCAATTGGCAAAGAATGCTACTTGTAAGCTTCCGGAATAAAATAAATTAAATAACTCCAGTTGAATTTAAGGTTCCCGTCTCCCCTAATAAGCCAACCCCTAAAAAATGTCTGTGAAAAATTAGCTGAGAGGGACGGGGGGTGGGGGGTGGGGAGGATTGTTAGAGACATTACGGTATTGTCTTATAAGCCTATACTGACTGTATACTAAACTTGCGTGCTTTGCAGAAAGCATTTGGTTTTTTTTTAACCCATACTCTTGCCAGTGAAGATTATATTCTACGAGAACGTTTCCTACTAAAGTGAATTCAAACTTGTCTATTTTTCGAAACAAATCGAATATCTTTTCTTGATTGTTTTTGAAAATGTTGTTGATTTTAGCTGTTAGCTACCCTGATATTTAAGTGTTTTGAGACAAAACGTGAGGTTGTAATATCTGGTTGAAGATATTTTGTCCGTGTTAATCATGGAATCTTAGATAACATTGATTTCTCACAAATCGGAAGAAAGTACGTCACATTTTGACCTATTTTATACTGCATCCTTAAAATAATGTTACGATTTGCCTTTTAACTGAATATAATATGTTTACCTAAACTGTAAATCGTTTATCCATAATATCGTAAATTCAATTCTCAGCCATTACAATTACTGTTATTAGAAAATCCATGCACTGACATACATATTTCTGTAAATACTGGAACATGTTACAATTCGGCTATAATATTTTCTTACCTGTTAAAAAAACTCCTTTGAAAAGTTTGCTATCATCTGGTTAAATGTTCTGTTAATATTTTTCCCCAAACGAAACAAAATATAAACGTAAGTATTTAAATAATTTTCTGCGTGTACAAACTTTAATCTTTTTTGTCCGAAGTGCGGGATTTTTTTTTTGCTCCTGATGTATATATTGGCAGAGGTTGGGCCTTTGGTCACTTTACTCAGTACCGTAGTTTTGTTGCCTAGACAAGGTAAAAAGAGACGCTGCCTTTAGGAAGGTTGCGATTACGTAGAGACTGTTCCAAGCGTTCAGAGAGTTGAGTGTGGGGCCAGAGCAGAGAGAGATAAAAAATAAGGAGGGAGAGAGGGGAGAATCAACGTTCCCTCGCTTTCACTCCCTACCCCACTCCTCGCTGTTTTTCCTGCTCACCTCTCTTTGAGCCATTCCCACAATCTAAACACCTGGGCCGGGTTGTTCAAAGCTGGGTTAAGATAACCCTGGGTTAGTGCGAAATTTGAATTCAGATATGAAAGCTTAAAAAGTAAATTCAGTTTAATTCTTTTTTTCAACAAGTTGATGATTGGATGCTTTTAAAAATAAAAGAAATTATCCGAAAAAAAGCTTTTGAACAGAAGAAAAAGAAACCCGGGTTTCATTTAACCCTGGGTTAAGCGCTAATCTACCTTCGAACAACTGGGCCCTGACGTACAACAATTTGTACGCAGCCTGTGTACAGAACCACCCTCCCCTCAAGAAAAATCGGAGAGGGACGGGGGGGGGGGGGGGTCTGTACAGAGGCTATTTATACGCACTGCTTGCCTTTTGAGGTAAATGTAGAGCTCTGAACGCCCCCGTCTTGTCCTTTAGTTGACCTAGTCTCCAAATAACAGTATACTCATTGGCACTGGTAGGTGTAGTCTTCCATCATACATGTAGTTAGAAGTTTTTCTTATTTTATCACTGAGAAACCATCCAACGATTTATCTTAGGCAACACTATGTAGGTTATATTAGTCAAAGTAGTGGGTTTTAATGGAAATGGAACCGAAGATCACCTGTTTGTTGGTTTGTTTGTTTTCATTTGAAATAACTGTTTTAAAAAATAAGATCTTGTAAGGTTGTCTGTCGTGTGTTACTCGGCAACAAACAGCTGAAAAAACATCACGCGGGTTCAGAAACCTATTGAAGACAACCGCTTTTCCCCTTAGTGTGATAGAAAGAGTTAACTGAATGAACAGACAGTCTTTAGGGTAAATATCGTGAAAATATTATTCAAGCCTTTTTTTATCGTACCCCAAAGGCTCCTCGTTTTGTTAATTTTAACGTTAAGCACTAATGCGGTGTTTTTTAATACATACTGAATGCATTGCTTTGTGAATATTTTTGTAACCGAGTCAAAATTATGTAAATGTCACTTCTACAAATAAATTCAACGTCTACGAAATTGTTCTGTATGTTGACGAGTCTAATTAGTAAAACAAAGTAGGTAACCTGCGATCAGGCGTTATTCTTCCCTTTTTGTTTGGGAGGCGAGGATCGCAAGTTACGTTGTAGCTGACTTGGAAATCCTTCACTTCTTCTTAAGAAAACCCTTGGCGAATCAGAATTGCTCGATATTTATAAGTTAACCTATGAGAAGAAGTCGTAAACACACAGAGGCTAGAGGCGAATCCTGGCGCAGAGAAAACGATAAAAAGATCACGAAATATCTCCCCATTTTCTCATTTTTCTCTGTTCACTTAGGTAAGGGTTGTGAGTAGAATGGATACCCCGAAAACGGATTGCCAACATGAAAAAAGCCTTATGACTTAAAATAGTGAGTAAAAGAAGGAAGAAAACAAATTAAGTATGTAAGGCTTGAACCCGCAAAATTTGATTTTTAATCCAGATCAGTATTCATTGCACCAACAAGGGTAATTTTTAAGGTACTTTTAATACATGGCGTTGCTCATTACATGAAAGCCAACCCTTCTAATCACTATACTTCGGTGTTCAGCCTAACTCCGTACTCAATTATTTTCCCATTCTTTTTTCTAACACAACTGGCTCTCTGATTTTCACATTTTTCTGAAAAAAACAAAACAAAACAAAACAAAAGTGCTCAAAAACTGAATCTCTGCCAGTAGTCATGCGTTCAGTTTAATGATCATGTGATATCCTCCTGATTTCGGGGGCTATCCCGTTGACGCAGCGGATTTACGAAGGGCCATTCAGACCAATCAGTCCCAGAACTCGTTTTAATCGCCACTCAACCTTCGAAAGCAGCCGGAAGGGTAAAATCTTGTTAATGTTATCCAAATCAAACATTTTGTCAAACTTCTTGCATTGTGACCAAAACGATTTAAAAATTTTTGACTTTATTAATTGACCATATATTACGATAATCTATATGATGAAAAATAGCTATTAGATATCACTTGATTTACTCTTCACTTTTAAAAAACGTAGACTATTTTTGAGCCACACAATGTAAGGTGAGGCTTTCTTGTCAGCGAAAGAAAACTGAGACGCGCTATTCTTTCAATTGATAAATCTCTTTTCCTTTATTCCCACAACTCATGCAGTATTTGTGACGACCCTTTCGTTAAGAGGGGAACTATCGTAAATAGTAAAGTTAATCAGCTTTAAATCCATTACAACAGGCTCTACGGGCAGTTCCCTCCAAGCGTGTCTCAACTTCCTCGGATAATAAAGGCTCTCCCATACATCTTTATAAGGTTTTCTCTCGCGAAGCCTTGCTAAATAAGCGTTTTTCCAAATTGGCGTTGATGCCTCATCTCTAGGTAATTTACTATTTGTTATAGAAATATCTTTTGTATGTTCATCAGAAACAACTCCACCTCCGCGCGTGGATGGCTTAGATGACCGTACGCGAGGACAAAAGTCGCTCGAGGGAGTCCTACTTAGGCTTCGAATGTAGCTCATTCGGCTTGAATAACCACTGTCGTGAGGAGGACTACTGATTAAGCTTTGTTTTCTTGAATAAGAGGCCGGCTTTTTGAAAATAAACTCTTCGTCTTCGCTCTCATGAAAAAGCTCGTCCTCACTTTCACTGTATTCAGCTTTCCTCAAACGAGAGGCAATTATTTGACTAAAAGAATCTTTGTCTCGTTCTAAGTAGCTCATCTGGCTGTCGCGGTGTTCCCTCACTGCCTCAGATCTTTGAGAAAGCTTCCAACAATCTTTGCACAGATTTGGACCCAGCAACTCGCAGAAATGCCGGCAGGTTGAGTTCGGGCTTCCATCGTGATCCCTTCGCTCGCACTGAATTCTATTACGCGAATATCCACGCGAGCTAGGAACTCGGCTGAAAATCTTCTTGGTGTATTTTAATAACCCTGATTCAATTTGAGGCAGTTTTTCAGACTTTTTTGTTTCTCTCTGAAATCGAGGATGATGAAACATCCATTCAGGGTCAAAGACCGGATCTTTCAAAGTAATCACGCGAAATTCGGCTGAAGACGTCGGTGCGTGAACTCCTCGTAGCTGCTTTAGTTCTTTTACTCGAGGGCTTCGTACCGTTACCATATTTCAGGGAATTTCTTTTTCTGTTGTTTTCTATGATTTCCTTACATCCTTAGAGTTCAATCCAAGGGTTTTCTTGAAATATTTCAAGGTTATTTGTCTGTAGCGATTGTCCAAGAACGCTCAAGTCACAACAAAACCACGCATGGCAACAGTTATCTTCAATCAATCATCGTGACGAGGAACATGATCTGTGGTTTATAAATACAAAGAGACCGAGCGAGCGGAACATTGGTTCCTCTTGAACGACAAGGATGAACAAGACTGACAGATGTGAAACCGCAAAGCCGCTTGAAATCGTGGATACAGAGGTATGCATGTATGTTTACTCAACCAGTTTGCAAACACGTCTAGTCTGGCGCGTCTAACCAATTTCTTTTTTCGAAGGCTTCTGATTACAAACTGAAGTCGACTTGGATTTCTTCAATAAAACCCCATGGTGTAATTAAGAAAAAAAAAATAAATAGGACAAATTAAACAGGTACCCAGTTTCCTACGAGACAGGCAGAAACGAGCCTCTCGTGCAGAAGCAGGCCTGATGCGCAAGGTGACCGGCTGTTGACTCGCAAGTAGTGGACATGGGCTACCCCTATGGACCACCCTAAAATGGACTAGTGTATGCTACGCCAAAAGTGACAAAATATCAAAGATTCAACTTTATAATTCAAATCCACCAATTCACTATCAAGATCGATAAAATTAACATCAATTTGCTTTTTGAATATGTCAAGATTGTATAATTTAATTTCAATTCGCTAGTGTTTCATGTCATGTATCAAGAGACACGTTTTCTAAATCAAGATCCATGTTTTTTAAATCAAGAAGGGAGACGACAATTTTTGATCAGTTTTGTTTCCGAGGGGGACTGAAACCGAAAAATCTGCCATGCTTTATGGACTGCTCCATGAAGAATCTCGCCCATTCCTGCCTTGCCGCGTTAGACATGGAGGAGGAATCGAAGAACTGGTCAGAAGAATCATTCGAGCAGCACAAGGAGTTAACACATCTCGAACACATCTCAAGCGTGTCAACACCTGACGAAGAACTGAGGCGGCGATTTAAGAACGAGATAGGCTCGATCAGAAAGAAAGCGGAACAGGCTGTCGTAGAAGCGCTGGTGAAATATCACCACAGGCGCGCAGAACGATTAACTAACAAGCTTCGTAAACTCGAACAGTATAAATCTCGCAGGAATACTATAAGGAACAATATAGGAATACTAAGCAGACGTCTCACCAGAAAACGCAATCATCGGCTAGAAAGAAAACTGTCAACAAAGATGACAATGTAAATTGAAGACCAAGATTAGCGAAGTCGATGTATTGTTAGAACAAATGAGATCACAAGTGCGTACTCTTGTCTCTTATCAGACTCCTCAGAAGTAAGGGGAAAAGGGAAAACAAACCGCAGAGATAACAAAGCGGCCAAAAACCGCAAAAGAAAAGAGCGGAGAAAAATCAAAGACAAAAAGCGCTTTTTTTAACGTCATTGAATCACGCAAACAGTATATCAAAAACCTGTCAAATAAACAACTGACAGATAAGCAAATTACGTAAAAAATTACTCTACTATCGCGTGGTCTAAACTTTATCCCTACACCCGAGACAAAAGAAAATCTTATCAGGCACCAGCTTCTCGCGGATTTCAAACAATTTGCGAGACGAATGCAACTACAACATACTTTTCACGGGGAAGAAAACGAACCTAATCCTTTCCACGTGAAGTTGGACCGGGAACCACCAGTCCAGCTATCTGTAGCTCTGGAGACCTTCCTAGAGGAGGTAAAATTAGAGCTCGCAAGTATTGAATTAGACAAGCCAAAAGATAAATATATCTACGGGAGAGCGCCAAGCTCTCAAAGAGTTTTCGCGCAACAAAAGAAATCTGATAAAGGTAAACACCACCGTATTGATGGTATTGATGAGCAGACAGGACAAACTAAACGAAGGTCAGGTTCTGCTTGATGATGTAAATAACTACCGACCTCTAGACAAACCAATGGTTGAAACTACAACCAAAAAAGCTCAACAACTTATTAAAACACTGCTCTCAGAAGGCCATATTGATAAAACGACGGCTAAATGGCTCTCCCTTACGCCCGATCCTCCGCAAATCCCCGTGTTTTACACACTTACTAAAATCCACAAACCGACACCTGTCGGAAGACCTATTATATCAGGGTGTTCCGGACCTACAGAGCGGATCTCAGCATTTGTTGACCACCTTATTCAGCCAATATCACAACTACAAGCTTCGTATCTAAAGATACGACAGACTTTTATTATTAACTTCATCGAGAGGATTAAACTGCCTAAAAGTGCCATACATGTTTCAATGGACGTCACAAGCCTATGCAAAAAAAAAAAACAACAACGAGAGGGTATTACCAATGTATGCCTTGCATACGAAGAATTTGACCAAGGAAACCCTCCAGTCCCTACCAGTTATTAAGCGAAATGCTTGGTCTGATACTACTAGAAAACTCGTTCCAATTTAACGAGAAAGATTATCATCAAACCCATGGAACAACCATGGGCACGAAAATGGCCGTAGCCTTTGCTAACATCTTCATGGTCACAATAGAAAAAGAAATACTCAGACAGAGCAGCATTAAGCCCATCTTTTGGAAAAGGTTTATCGATGACGTCATATCAGTATCAGGGACACAAGCAGAAACGAAAGAATTCGTTCTACAGGTAAACAACTTCCATCCTACAATCAAATTCACACACGGCTCAAATATCAGAAACAGAGACTACATTCTTGGACACGAAAGGTACAAAGGTGTCAGATTCAACGAGGATTCTATCCTTGACGTTCCAACACACTTCAAGCTTACAGAAACATTCCAATACACGAATTTGTATTCGTGTCACCCACAAGGCGTCACAAAAGGCTTCATCAAAGGAGAAGCTATAAAGGCTTCTAAGAAAAACTCCTCTGAAATCACTTTTGAAGAGAACATGAGGAATTTTTTTAACACGCCTCAAGAATAGAGATTACCCAGCTACAACTGTAGAAAAACACCTCTCAGAGGTCATTTTCGCAGACAGAAAGAAAGCACTAGAAAAGAGAAACAAAAATGTTAGTAAGAAAATACTACCCTTTGTAACGCAATACCAGCCTGCTTTGCCCAACCTCAAGAACGTACTCATGGGGAAATGGCACCTTATACAGAACCAACCATATCTCAGAAACATCTTTAAGGGACCTCCCCTCATTTCATATCGCAAAGGAAAATCCCAAAAAGACACTCAAGTAAGAGCTCAAGTAAGGTTTTAAGACCAATCTATTTGCGAACTGCAGGAGTCGTGTAGGCCCCTCAACGCTTCTAAACCTTGAATTCCAACCTGTCTGCTCGGTTTCAGTCCCTCTCGGAAACAACACTGATCAAAAATTGTCGTCTCCCTTCTTGATTTAAAAAACATCAATCTTGATTTAGAAAACGTGTCTCTTGATATATGACATGAAACACGTGGGAATTGAAATTAAATTCTACAATCTTGACACATTCAAAAAGCAAATTGATGTTAATTTTATCGATCTTGATAGTAATTTGGTGGATTTGAATTACAAAGTTGCATCTTTGATATTTTGTCACTTTTGGCGTAGCATACTAGTGGTTAGGAAAATGAGTGAGTCAGGTTCCATTTAGGGTCATTACACTGGGAAAACTGACCTGAAACTTGATTCACTCCGTTTTCTAACCCTAATCACCAAACTTCAGCAGAATAGTCCATGGGTTTAGCCCATCGACTGGGGGTCAGTGTTTTGTCCACCACCCGACTCGGTGGAGGTGTGAGAAACGCGAAAAGCCCCAAAGAGACGAATGCAAACCAAACTATTGCCAAATGTATTTATAAAAAAATTGACTAAAATGATTACAAGGATGAGGTGGATTAAAATTCATCAAATCTGTTTGTGAAACTACTCTTTAACCATTCAATACAAGAGTCTCAGCCAAACAATATAAACAAAACTGGCAAGGGACGCTGCGTGTGTTTTACTGAAACTAAAAAGAAGAATAATTGGACAAGGACCAGTTTACAACAAACTCCACACAACTATGGTGAAGTTGAACACGGGTGAAAACTTGATGAGGAAAGCCCCATTCTCCGCTAGTTTTTCCCCTTGTTTTCCCTGCACAAGGAAAATAAACATATAGGTAAGGGAAATAAAGATTACTGTTGTTGTTGTTGCATACAATTTAATTGCTTCCCAACGTCTGAACTCCACACTCCGAGTGCTTTCACCCCTGCCCCATACTTGCTTGTCATACCAATGTCAGTTATAATATGCACGTTTGTTGGTGTTTGTTGGTGTAGTGTGTTGCAGAAACCATTGTTGGTTCACTTGTGTGGTATAGGTATTGTTCATTGTCTTTCTAAAGGCTGGTTTTCACTAACGAAGGAGTTGGATTCAGAGTTGTAAGTGGAGTTGTAAGAGCACTTATGACCTAGTGAAAATCAAAAATCGGAGTCGTAAGTGGAGTCATAAGTGTGACAGAATCGGAGTCAGAAGAATCAGAGCGTTTCCATTTCTTACGACTCCGCTTACGACTCCGTCGCTTACGTTCTGTTTATAATCTAGTGAAAACCAGATTGTCAGAGTCGGAAGCAGAAGCAGAAGGATAAACCAATCACAAATCACGTTC
>NC_133205.1:25464821-25479821 GCF_958299795.1 Porites lutea | reverse complement strand
CCACATAAAGCCTTAAAGGAAATTTGAAAATGTTGAAATGCCAAAGCCTTGGAGAATGCTGCATTGTGGTAAACATTTTAGAGTAACAATTCTACAACACAACAGGAAATTTGCTCAAAAACATAATACAGTTGAGTCTTGCATCCTTGCATTACAGACAACTATGTAAGGCAGACACTTGGGTCTGTCCCTTTAATTTAAAGAAGTTTAGGAAATCAAAATGCATTTGACATGTCAATTTTATTGACCTAGTAATCTGAGCTTAGTATTGTACTGTTTTTAGACTACAGCGGGGATCAACGTTGCGACCCGTGGGGTCGTCAATGCGACCAGCTTTTACTCAGTGGCGACCAAATTTTCTTGCCTTGTCGCCAACCTGGCCCCCAAGATGGGTGACTTTCCTCTTTGGGAAAAGGTACACTAATGATAATCCGTTATCCTTCACAAAACTAAATCCATTAATTCTTAAATATAATTTTTGGCGACCAGAATACTTGTTCTGGCGACAAAAAATGAAAACTTGGGGCCAGCTGGCCCCAATACTTTTTTCTGAAAGTCGAGCACTGTACAGTGCACCTACAATGCACTTGTGGCAATTTATCGCCGACTTTTAAAAGAGTTACATGTACTGAAGGAAAATTTTAATTAGTTTTTTTCAATTATTACTAAAATGTGAATGTGATGTATGGTCTAATTGTCATTACAGCCCTCAAGTCACGAGATTTGAGCCTGCCCTGGTAATACGGCCACCCCCTTAATAGCGCCAATTTTTCTTACCCATTGGTGAGCATATTAACAGGGTTTGACTGTAGTATGAATTTTGTCCCCAGCTACTTTCATTGGAAAACAGAAGAAAAATAGAACCAAAAGAAATCTCTAGCTGTTTGATTTTCCACTGACTTGTATTCACCTAGTCTGCTACACAGCCGTTTTTAGGGTCGTCACACAATGCTCCTCCCCACCAACGGCTGCTGAAAACCGAACTACATTTCTTTCCCGTGATTAGCCAATTATAATTCAGCTCCCATTTTCTGGAAGGTGTTCGCGCCACATTTGCGGTACTGTAACTCCTCCAATCACAGCTTTGCTTTTATCGGTGCCCCATGTGTGAATAACAGAATAATCAAAATCGTCGCGTGAAAACAAGCAATTAACTACAGTAGTATCGTCGTAGTTGAGTCCTATTCAAAATTTAGGAGATAAGCAGCAGCAACAAGCAAGTCGAGCAAATTGCGATGCACAGCATGGATGTGCTCATAAAGTTGCCAGGTATAGTTTCGGGAAATCGCTCAACGATAATTTATAAGATTGCTTTTTGAATCAGTACCCTTGAGAGTTTAGACTTCACAGGAACACAATGAGCACATCCGGCAGATTAAATTCTTCATTACATATCAGTACATATGCACATTAAATGAAGAACCAACCGATCCTGGTAAAAGTCTTCTAGGCCTATCAAACCTTTTTTTCACTTGGATTTTTCTTGACCACTTATAACGAACTTTTTTGCAAATTAACCTTTTCGTTGCTTGAAAACACAGAGCCCGTCTAAATTCAGCGACGATTGATTGATTTGTCGTAAACTGAGAAGCGTGCTCGCATCCTAGCACCCTGTGGCTCACGTATTGTCAAATTTCTTATACATGATTGGCTTGTTCGTTAGACCACAAACACAAAGGGAAAGGAATGTAGTTCGGTTTTCAGCAGCCGTTTGTAGGGAGGAGCGTTGCGTGACGACACTAAAAACGGCTGTGTAGCAGACTAGCATTCACCCGGCAACTTGAAATCATATTGACAGCCCTAGACTGTTGACTGCAAATCCTCACATTCACTTCAACACAATTCAGCCAAAACATGACAATAAAAACATGTAAATAATTAGATACTATCGTACCCTGCAATTTTATTCTTTAGTTTCTTGCTTGGAATGATGGCTATGTCTTCACAGACTCGCTTGTTGGTGTGAAAGTCGAGAGTCAGCAAAGGGTAATACTTCTCGATGATGACCCTTGAGGCCTTTTTCACCGTCTTAGTTCTAACACGACCCTATAAATATCAAAAACAAACAGCTAAAATACAGAATTTTCAGATATTCTAAAAGTATAATTGTTAAAAAAGCACCACCAGTATATGTTTGATTTAAATAGAGAGTCTCCATGCAATCTCAGCTTAACTACAACTGAATTAAGATCACTACAACTTGCAAGCCATGATATAAACACAGAGACATTTCGCGACGCAAACAGCTGTATTTGAAACGCGTGTTGCTATTTTAAAACGGTAAATAAAGAAAACTAGGATAGCCATCATTTTTAGTTACTCAAAATACGCAAATCCGCGACAGCAAAGAAGAAACACAGACTTAAATAACACAGCAACACAGCAATAACTTGAACGTGCACTGGAGTGGTTTATTACGAGCGATTATTTTTTTCTTTACTTGAAACATCGTACTCAAGAGTATTAGGAATAATAGATTACTTATTTATCTCTGTAAATGCAGTACACATGTATCGAAAGGGATAAATTTAAGACCGATGGCATCGGATTCTTATCAAAAATTATGAAACCCACCATCTTGAATCGAGGAGAAAGAGAGAGGACAATCCCATGATCCTTTGCCAGTTCGACTCCTCGATAAACTGCTGCCCAAATTTTCTGTTACACGTGCGCGCGGGCTCTTTTATCTGCCAACGGACCAGGAAACTGGAAATTGAATATGGTCACATAAAGAAAAATCGAAGGTGGTGTTCTCACACACTACTCAACGTGAGATCGTATTAGCCTTGAAGCTAATATAATGCTATCAGGCATTACAGGAGGACCTGACTTGGGGGACCACATCTCAGTTGTAACTACTTTCCTGACCTGATGTCAGTCAGGATTTGATTGTGCGGTGTGATCGTTTATTACACCTTTGTTTTCAAATACTGATATAATCGCCAAAACATTTATTCTACGAGCGAATGTACAGGGCAACAAAGTAATCTAGGAGAGGGAAGGAAACGCCGAATTAAGCAAATTCCAGTTCAACCTCGTTCCCAGGGTTCTCTCCTACCCGTCCCTACGGATAGGAGAGAGAACCTGGGAACGAGGTTGATTCCAGTCATGTTATAATAATAGGCCACTACCGAGTCCCAAAAACCCTCACTTTCAAAATGAGGCCAAGCGCACAACCTTTCTTGTCCATTTCGAAGGTTGAGCACTTAACCTCGTTTTGATACATAGGCCAGGGGAATATTTATATTAAACACACAAAAACTCAAAGGAAATATTCTTTTATTGCAGAAATACAGTTTACTGATAGTTACCAATATAGAATATTTCAAACACAATCTTTGCATTGTATTTGATACTATATTACATATATCATATACTAAAGCAATTATTCTATTATTGCAATGTATACTACAATAGCAATCCTTACATTCCTCCCACAATTTTTCCATCAACTACGCCCGTGCTTGAGAAATAAAACAAATAAGTTATATAATATTGATAATATTGCCCGAGGACCAATTTGATACTTTTCTGATAATCATTTGTTGTGAACTGATGGATGGTTTTGTAAACATCAAAAGTAACAGAACTGTAAACTATTGCAACGACGATGCAAGTTACTTTTCTCTTGCTAAAAACACTCTTTTGAAAATCTCGTTTTGGCCACTACAAAGGCCACCGTTGTGCCATTGCAAATAAGATCCTAGAAATTTGCTTATCGTTTGCAACCTAACCTAGAATGTAGCTTCAAACCAAAAGTACATGAGATTAAGTAAAAGACTGCCTCCTAGTCTGTGTAGCTGGCGGAATTCAGGGGCGGATTTTAGGAGGGGTGCACTCGTCTCTTGCTCTACTTCAACACCAATAAACCTCATAGTTTTTTTTTTGCAGAATACCAGTTGTATTAGAAAACCGCAGGTCATCTCAGGGGGGGGGGGGGGGTTGCGCACCCCCTGCACCCTCCCCCTAGATCCGCCCCTGAAACAAGGCCGCGAAAAACGAGCCGGCTAGACAAGCTAACTGCCTCCAGGTTACCAAGGTTACAACTTAGAGGTTTCCTATGCGCCCTTAATCTCATCTCGTTGACGCAAGCTCCAGTAAATACATGCACAGTGTCGTCGACTGATACAAAAATCGACCTTTGCCATACAGCAAGATTATTGATTCTTTTTATATATTATAGATCCATTAATTTACTTTATTCAAACTTTTAACGTCTGGGGATCCGAAAAAATAACAATTTAAGATAGAAATCCTTGTGAACAGTCTTGATCGACGACTTAATAAAATATATGAAATTGTGTGATAATAAAAATGTGTCTGAAAGATCGGTCTCTTTTTTCATTTCAAAAAAAGCAAAAAATAGTTTCACGGTTTAGACGCCCTCCTCGTCAAAAAGGCAATTCGTATTTCTTTAGACTTTTCGAGACCAAGTCAACGTCTTTCAACAAATAAGCATAAATATGTCGTTGACCTAACTAATATATCGTTGACAATCTTAATGTTTATGCTCTAAGGAGCCACCTCAAGTACTTGGAATTAAATACATGTGAAAGGTAAAACTCATACCCTAGTTTTATGTTTTAAGATCTTTAACATGAGATAAGTTATTTTACACAGATCTTTTGAACAGTTAGAGCCTTGACACGAAATTTGCAAAGATGCATGGCTTTCAGATAGCACTTGAGTATAAAGGCCTTAGGTGACCACAAGGCCCCGAACTTGTACTAACAGACTATCAGTCGATGACATATAGGCTCGATTACCAGCCTCTGTTCGCCAGAGGGAAATGAGCCCGCATTCACCCCCTTCACTTTGGGAAGGATCAAAGACCGGACCCGGGAGATGGCGGGAATCGAACCTACATGATATATTAACCCTTTTCAGCACTAATATTCAGATTCAAATTCTCCTAACTGATTTCCATACATTTAATTAAAGAATTAGTTGAGAGAATTTGACAAAAGATCACAGAATTTTCTCTATAAAATGGATATAATAAAATTCATTACGAGGTAGTTCTTGGTTGCTTGCTTGTTTTAGTGCTCGCTATCTATGTTTATCCTGGTTCTATGAAAAAAAACCATGGGTCTTTGTTGTCACGAGTGCTGTTACTCCCAAAGGGCAGCATAGTTACCATACAAGACAAGAGAGAGGGGTCCACCCGCTGCAAAGAGCTTGGTACCGGTAGGGTCATAACAGTGTGTGTAGACAGCATTACTGCAACACGCATGCGTGTGATCAAAAATGTAATCAAATTGTCGCAGGTCTCGCTATAAGATAAAAGTTAAGCATTAGAAACAGGATATGACTATTGCATAACTACTGCCAAACTCATGAAATAATGAACGAGACAAGCAGACAACAAACTATTATTACCATTGCCGTAGTTTTCTCGTTATTGATTGGCTTTTTACTTGCAAAACAATAGAATCCTACAAATATTTCGACTCTGATTTTTTTTTCTCTAAGCGTTTCAGTGAGTCAAGATTTTGTTACAGGATTTGAAGAATCAAATCAAATAACTGTAGAACTTTTTTCTCCCAATAAAATCCCTCGTTATAATTTCCATAGAACCCTAGGTAACGCGAAAGCAAAATTCTCTGTCTTATTTCCTTTTTTTGCCAAGAAATACAATTTTTCCCTGACTTTTTGCAAAACTCCCTGATTTTGGAAAAAATAATTTATTGCTTTTCCCCTGGCAGTCTTGAAAAGGTTATTTCAGTTCAGCCTCCCAAGTGCTACTAACATTCCCTTTTAAATTCAACTAAATATAAGTGTGACTCTAATCAAAATACAGTGCCAATGCAACACAGGGCCAAAAGTCAGGATAGGCCCCCTTGCATGTCAAATAACTATTATCTTGCATCCCAATTTGATCAAGAGTTCCACTCAAAGTTCTTAAAATGGAGAGATCTGTATAATTTCTTACCAGCCAGCCTTTTCCTGATCTATAGCATAACATTTGATCGGTGTTCCTGTGTGCCAAGAAGCTACAAGTTCTCATGTCAAAGAAAAACAAGGAACCTAGCCCAGTGCCAACAGTAAGCAGCAGGTCTCGGAAACTCAGTGAGCGTACCCCTATATATTGAAATGACATCTGTGAGCTACATGTACACATACAACAACCAATATTTCAGTATTAGCAGCAATGTTGCTCTTGAAAAACATGTCAAGTTCACTGGCATTTTATGACAAAGAAGTGCTCTGTGAAACGCACAAAATAATAATGTGCAAAAGACATTACTTTGAGAATGAAATATTACACCTGAAATGAGTAAAATTAGTAGAGAGGTGGGTAGGGGAAGACCTTCTCCCACCTTCAGTCTTGAGCTTAAATCTCGTAGGTAGTGTGGTTTTTAAGTCCTAGCATAGAACCTTTAATTCTTGCCAACAGGCTGAAATGATTCTTTCAAATAATGGTAGAGTCATGAAAGAGAGGTTTTATACCAAATTTTTCTTTGGAGGTTCTTTATCTGTTGTTTATCATAGTTGGGTAGCCTGCATAACAACAAGGCTATCACTGAGATGTCAAGTTGCATGACCCCCATGTACTATCACAGAAAACAAGGCAATTAGAGCCAAAAGAACTACTTCCTAGCTTTATATGTCCTCACCTACTAATTGCATATGTTGTGGTTCAAGTTTATCCTTGGTTTCCCTTTGTTTTAAACTCATTATCATACACTACCATGCCATAAAAAAAGGAAATAAAATTCAAACCAAAGAAATTGAACCACAACATATACAATTAGTAGGTGGATATTTAAACAGCTAAGAAGTTCTCTTGGCTCTAATTGCCTTTTTTTCTCTGATAGTACATGGGGGTCATGCTTAAAGTAGCAAAGGGAAGTCCCCAGCAGCCCCCAGCCATTAGTGATAGCCCTGGTAACAGTAAAAAATAACACTTATTATGCAGGCTACTTAGTGGATTTTTGTTGTGAATTGTAATGATGACAATAAATGGCAAATTTAGGGTTAGCCTGTTCACCGACCCTCTATTTTAACTTCAAAGTCCGCCGAGTGCGGGTCATAAAATATAAACTGCAGGGGATTTATTGACCACCGGCGAAAGGGGGTAGTGGAGCGCATTCACTTTGCTTGCGAGGTCGCCTATGTTTTTGAAAACAACGAAGAGAAAAATAAAACGTCCGGTTATAGGCTAATTTAGGGTGCTTTCCTTTGGGATGAATCAGGATCAACATCAGTAATCCAAGATCACTTGGATCATGGTACCTAAAATGAACCTGTGAATCCTTTCCCAGGGTGGATTTGTCGGTTCCTTTGATGTGCTAAGATCTGAGTGATCTCAGATCACTGATCCTGATCTGGATAATCCCAATGGAATGCTTCCTTAGATGCATGGCCATAATCACTGTGTGAGAGAAGAAAACAGCTCACCTGCACCACGATCACTGGAGCTAATAAACCCCACAGCTTTTCCACACCTTACATCATAAAATGAAATGTGTGACTGAGAACCAACAGCAAAAAGCATGTTGTCCTTTTCCAAGGCCAGGCACACTGTTTCATCTGGATATTTCAGTGTCATGGTACTTTTCTACAAGACACACAGGACAATAAATTATTTATCAAGAAAGAAAATATGCCAAGAAACAGAGAGGAGGTGCATCTAACCAGTACATGAACCATGGCCATGGGTTTGATTCCCATTACAGACTCATATTTTTTTGTTCTCACTTAATCGCACTTGGTTATTTATAATAAAGACAGGTCTGTGTGAATTTGCTAAAAGGTGTCCTCTAGGTTTTCACTAAAACATGGGCATTGCCCGTGTTCATGCCAGGGTAGCTGGAAAAAATCCGGGGTGGTTGCTGTCTTGCTAGGTGCCACCAGATAGCACAGGCCCTGACCTAACAGTGGGCGGGTGGCTGGCAGCTTTGTGTCAAAAGTAGGGGTGTAGGGAGGGGGGTTTTGACACTTTGATTAGAGTTTCAACTTAGAAAGCAGTGCAAAACCAAGGAATTTTAAATCTTAATGATAATATTTATTACACAGCTCAGGGGAATGATTGACTGGTCATAAGTGCCATGGGTGGGGAGGGTGAGTTCTTGGTTCTTGGGCTTGGCTGTCTAGAGACTGAGTGCAGGCACCTTGTATCAAATCCAGTCAGACAGGAATGTAACCAACATTGTTAAAACCCAGATGATGCACTGCAGTGCTTTTTCCTTATTTGTTACAGGATACTAAGGCTTTAAGAACTAAATAAAGTATACACAGCTGTCATAATCTTTAAAAAAACTCGTGTAGTAAATGTAACAACTCACAAAAAATTAGCGCTTTTTTGAGTTTTCCACTTTTATTACCCATAACATCAAGTGAGCACACTGTAGTTACAGGTGTTATGGGTTACAGCCCTCACTGGCAACAGCACTGACTCTAACAATCTGCCATTTCACTTTCAGTACTTTAACAACTACAATGTTCAGACAAAAAAATCTTTGGAGAGTTTTAAAGGGCATGTAAACCCAAAAATGCTACAATTTTGTTTGATATGAGTAGGATGTATACCGAAAGTACTTCATAAAACTTCTATCTTTTTTTCGATACAAGCCTATTTTGACCCGAGAAATCACCTCTGAAAGTTCACTTCGTCCGCCATTTTGATTCCACCATCTTTGTTGTGACGTCACGAGTGGAATCTCTGCCTATCGGAAGTCAAAAACATCTTTGGGACCTTTACGAACACGTGTGTTGTCTAGTTTCCTACAAGAATATTTTTTTTGGTTTGACAATGGTAAAGCGGTGTGTCGTTGGATCTTGTAACAACCCGAACAAAACAGGGTATTTTACTCATTTTTCCCAAAAGAAAAAAGAATTCGGCGCCAGTGGATTAAATGTGGAGACTTCTTACGACCTACGGAACACTCCATAATCTGTGGCGCTCATTTTGCACACGAATGTTTCGAGGATTATGGGATGGTAAAAATGGGACTTAAAGATAAAAGAAACAATTTGAAAAGCGATTCGGTGCCCGCAATTCAGTCCCAGAGACCCGAAGTATTGCCCGAAGCGCGTAAATTAGCGGACTATGGAGAGCGAAGAAAAAGAAATATCGGCGCCTGCGAGTCAGACTTCTGGCAAAAGGTCACGAACAAGTAGAGGTGCACACAAGTTATCAGTTTCTAGGGTAAGTACGCCAATGTAATAATTAAGAAGGATTTTTTTTGGTTTGGTCAGTATTAACCGTTCCCCCTTCCTCAAGTTTATTCAATCTTTTTTCACAGATATTGGCCGGTAACAAACGTGCCTCCGTCACTGCGAACGCCGTCACGTCAGCTTCTGAGTCTATGCCCGTCGACACTGAAACAAGTCCTTGCTCTGAAGATGTGACATCTCCCAGGTTTAAAGAGGCAGCAGTTCAATGTGATATTCTGCACGAAACGTCTCTAGGTAAAGGTAGGTTACGCTTAGACATAATCTTACCTCGCTTTTTTCTTGCCCCCTAACCGATTATCTAGTGTAGAATCTCTATCCAGCAGGCACACAATTAGAACCCTTGAGAGACGATTTTCAAGAGCAGTGCGACCTTATAGTTACAGCTCTTTTAAGCACTAATACACCAGAATGCAGCCCTGCTAAAAGTCTAGGAGGACGCAGCGTGGACGATGACAAAGATTTCGATTATGTTCAACCGACTGATTTGTCTCTTGAGGAAGCCGAGGACGACATTGAAGAATATGAGGGGAGTCCGTCAAAGTAACGTACCGCCGTACACTGGTTATGTTTTTGAAGAGATATCGCACTTTGTTTGATTGCTTTTTTTTTCTTACTTTTATTCTTATTCGTTAAAATATAGGTTAATTATTGCAGGTTTGGTGGCTGTAAACCAATGTAGGAGGTGCCAAAATCCGCAGGAAATCTTTGGCGTATTTTGTTTACTGCACAGGAAGGGAGCGCCACTCTTACTTTTCTGCCAAGATAACCCCAACACCATCGCACAAGTTGACGATAAGCGATGTAGCGAAATTTTCTAGACACGAACGAAAGGAAAAATGTTGGAATAAATATATAACTACGAATATGCAGTCATATTTAAACTGTTCATAATTTTTTTATGTATATAGTGAAAATTTTAGAACTAGTGAACATACTCGTGCCCTCAATGACTGTCTGTGTCATGTTGTTGCCTATATGCATAATACGTCGTTTCAAGGACCCTCACATCCAAGCAAGTAGACTGAAATCCTGGATGTTCTGTTATACAGGACATTTGGACCTCCGTCTGCTCTTCAATTTTTTGCCATATTTGCCCTCTTTCATGACAACATACGTTTTCGGGTACTGAAGGCATCGTCTGACACATTCCACACCTAAATTACAATAAAAAAAGTAAGGACCTCTTTCATAATGGCTTGAGTTGATCTTAGTCTCATGATAAAATTACTCCAAAATAAAGGCAAAAGGTATAAGCAATACAATTTAAGTCACAAAAAAAAATTACCAGTCTGTGTTGCCAAGACGATCCGTCTGACTTTCGGTTTCGTCCTCACGGCTTTGTTGTTGTTGTTGTCCATCATCTCGTTGAACTCTGCGAGGCTCATAACGATAGAGACGCGGACCTGTGTCTTCAGAAGGCTCTGAAGTTTCAACTACATCGCTGTCATATAAATTTACGTCGTAAAAATCACTTTCGTCGGATGAATTCTGCTCTGAACTATCCGAACTCTCACTTATCGCTCGATCGAGCCGCAATAGTGATAATCAAGTTGCGCAATAGACTGGTTCCACTCGTTACGTCACAGGTAATTTCATATTGTTAACCGGAAGTTAATCTGTCGTAGAAAAAGCCCTGTTTTCGCCTTCGGGGCATCGAATTGGCAGAAAATAATAGCAAAATCGTTTTTAGAATACTTTTTTACATATTAGGGGATAAACTTGTATTTTTGGGTTTACATGCCCTTTAAACAAACTTCAGATGTTTTTCCTTGAAATCCAACTTCTACCCAAACTTATGTGAAATTTATTAAAATCAGCTTCCCTAAGACTGTTCAATTTGAACACAACACATCACAAAAAAGTATCAGGCAAATTGAACAACACAAAGTCACACATTTGTGACAACTAACGCCTACCAAAAGATGACTGCAAAGTGCAGGCTGGTACCCTGTTGTGCTTTTAAGCTCTGTTTCCTTCAAAGATCTTTTATTTTGCTTAAATTTTGCTATTTACTTAAGTATTAATATTACCCTAAAATATTTAAACAATATTCCAGGCACATTTTTGACCAAATGTTTTTCCAAGCAGACATTTTCAAAGTCAAGTAAGTGTAGTAATTTTTCATTATAGCCTTGTGTATGTAATGTTTGATGTATTTATTTACTTAGTGGTCAAAAAAAGATAAAAACTTACCGCCTGGCATGTATTCATGTCCCAAAGATGAACATATCCAAGAGCTGACAATGAAACCAGTGTCTGAAAGAAACAAAATCAAACAGGATATGTATTGAGTGTTTGAACCTGTTGCTTGCCACACCATCTTCAATAAAATTAAAATTTATTAACACTTTATATTATCTACACATGACTATGGATAAATATAAATAATTCAATAAAAAATAATATTACATTAAGATTTTGTGAAAAATGTCTGACTTTGTTAAAGAAATAAAACACAGACTCCTTTATCTACAGGAATACATTATACAGTAGCAGTAATGGGAAGAAGGCTGGTGAAATATTAATGATTGGAAAACAAATTGGAGTTGACCAATCTAGAAGTATAACAAAAAATAATATAATATATCATTACTTCATTACTTAGAACTGATTGATGCCAAATAATTAATACAAAGTAACTTTCACCTCCTACCACTGCTACACCTTCTAAAACAGGGTTCTCACCCATTTAAAAGCAATTTTCAAGGATTTCTCCCCTTTCTATCAGACATCACATCGACTTAAATTCTTTAAATAAAGGCAGGAAAAAAGATTGAAATCCTCTTGCTCAGTAGGCAAGTAAATTTCAGTTTTCACTTGCCCTACTTAAACATAACTTGCCCTAAGGGAATTTACGGTAATGCCTTATCATCTTTAGTTCTAAGGCACTGTATATAAAAAGTTAGAGATATAACAAAGTGTAAGAGATTACTTGTACTTAAATGCTGTGCTAGGTACAGAGTAACTACTGGAATTGACAAATGTGGTGATCAGAGGAGTAACGTGAGCAAGCAAAGCTGGAGCACTTGGATTTCAAATTGATTCATACTCTCAATCTAGTGTGTCACTCATCTTGTAGTTTTCAGTTTTGAAATAGTTTGTATCTGGAAATTATGTACCAAGCTGACACTTTCAGACAGAATCATAGGACCACTGAGGCTAATTCACTTGCCCAGTAGGCCATCAAACATTTCTTCTATTTTTACTAGCCCAAGATCCAGTTTACTTGCTTCAGGCAACCAGACCTGGGTTTTTCCTACCCTGTAAATGCAGTATTACCTGTAATTTCTCTTCTTGTTCAGGTTCTCTAACCATAAACCTTATGACACAATGCTCAAGTTTACAGATTTCTAGAAATTTCCAGGGACTGCACTTTTCCCCCAAACCTTTCTGGTTGAGTACCAGTACACTAAAAAGACACAAAAATGCATTTTTATACCTGGGAGTTTCTCTCATAAACCAGATCTCTTATTTTGTCTTTTCCTTTATTCTGTTGATCTAATGTACTATATAGTCGGCTGGCAGGTGATTTAATACAGAGGTTCAACTCATTATCTTCCTTTTGGGTGACTGGATCTTGAACACACCATAATGAGATACTACCATCTCTTGATCCTAAAGCAAAAAAAAGTTACATAAATATACATGTAACAGTGCAAAGGAACTATTAATAACTACCCCAGCTAAAAAAGAATAATATTATTTTACATTATTCATTCAAAATATTTCCCAGATTCTGATTGGCTAAAAGCACATGTTTAAATCACCATAACCAGTTTCTGATGACCAAATTTGAAAGAATTTTGTGTTTAGCGAGGAAATGACATCAAAAATGCAGCATTCTTGCAGGTTAATGCACCATTAACCGAGAAGACCTGGGGACGAGGTTGAGTTGTTTTGGTTGTGAGCTTGAAAAATGGGAGACATTTCACTCGTTCCAAGAGTAAGAATTAGGTGAAAAAATAGCTAAAAACATGCCTAAAAACATACCAAACCTAAACGTGCACTATCAAAGATGAACTTAACATCGATGGATCGATGGAGGTAAGCATGTTTTAGTCATGTTTTTTAAACTAGGAATTATTTTGAATGAATAATAAAACAATTACTGAATTCGGCTTTTGTATCATATAAAGAATTATGGAGATCTCGGGGGGTGTTATCCGCAACACCCTCTTCGATCTCCATAATTCTTCATAAGATACTCAGCCTTATTCCTTAATATTGTTAATTACTACACTCAGTCAGGGGTACATTCCTTCTAACCACAACTCTCATGACAAGCTTACTCTGACTTTAATGGGGCTTGCCTACAAACCTTTCTGGATGCATTCAGGCAGTTAACCGTTTAGTCCCTAAGAACAAAATTTGAATTCTCATTTGTTGCCCCTATTCATTTCCTACAGAAGTAGTGGGGAGAAGTTGATGAAATATCCAGCAAATTCATCTTGTGCGGTCATCTCCCTAATTCTCATGACCACTCTGTTTTACAAAGCATTGATATTACAAGGAGAAATTTGATGCTGATCACTCTTAGGGCTTAAAGGGTTAAGAAGGAAACTGTTGATCATATGATCCTCAGTGGCTTTAAAACTGTATCCAAAGTTAACAGATCAATAATCCAAGAATAAGACATACCTGCATCTGTATGTTAACTGGTGTTAATTTTTTTTCCAACAAAACAATGAACACGGTTGAGTTCTTATTGCTATCACATTTTGAGCTTAAATGATTGATGCCACGGACCTTATCCTTAAGGAAAAATTATTCAGTCCATAACATCTGGCAAAACTTGAAGAGGTACTTGATAAAACAAAAACATAAATTTTTAAAGCGCTCTTGACATACAGCTTATTTTAATCTAAATAGCTCTGGATTTGATTTTGCAATAAACCTCAATTCAGTTTGCTAGAAAATCTGGGCAGATCTTACATGCGTGTTTTGATGACCACTGAAAAAGACAGGAGATATACCTGCATTTTTGAATACCCAATTAAGATATCAGAGTTCCTTTCAAGTTATGCTTTACTTTCAACTAACCTGTCGCTAGATGAAAATCATCAATCCACTCCACAGAAAATATCCAGTCCATGTGTCCCTTAACAATGAAAACAGGTGAAATCAATATAACAAATAGTGCCTTCCCAACAACTTTTCTCAGAGTTCAAAATTGATACATGCAAACTGCAGGAGGATTTTCCAGGTTTTGACACAAAAAGCATCCTCTAGTTAAAGTCAATGCAATATTTTATGTTGAGTGCCATCAGTCCTCTATTTTCTCTTTAGAAAAAGCATTCAGGGGATGGGTGTCAGGGTGTGAAGTGTCACGGAGGGTGGTGCAAAAAAAAAAAGTCAAGAAGAAGACTATACTACATGAAACTTCACTTCAAGATGTGTCCGGGGAGTGAGATGCTCCAGTAATACAAGTGGCGAGTAGTCATTAATCACTGTCATTGGTGAAGATGGCTGAAGTAATCACTCAATTTGCATACACTGACCATGTATTGCAAGTGAATGAAAGTGAGTCTCAAGCCAGCCACTGGCCAGTGGCAGAACAGCGCTGAAAACATGCAATCAATAGGCTGATTTAGCAACAGGACGGGAATGTCAGTTGGCTACGGGAAAGCACGAGGAAAGGACTAAACATGACTTCTGGCGCCCAATTTGCTGCTTTGCCATTGGACAAGCCAGTTGTTTGATTTGCGCGTGCCGTTGTCAATTGACGTTCCCATTCTGTTGCTAAATCAGCCTAATATGTCTGCATTCTAATTAGGCTAGCTTATGGTGGCATATAAGTCAGAGCGGTTAAAACAACAAATT
>NC_133205.1:25309821-25459821 GCF_958299795.1 Porites lutea | reverse complement strand
TCCGGTCAGAAGCGCTAATTGGTCGACGGAGTTCCTCCTCGTGAACCGTCCCTCAGCGTCGCATGAGCGAGGAGAAACGTCTGCCGTTCGCAGGCTAAAAAGAACCAGTTCCGCAACTCATTCGAATGCTTGTCAATGATTACTTTTTGTGCCCAATCGGAGGCCAGCATTCGAGTGAGTCGTGGAACTGGTTCCGTAAGAGTAGCGTCCCAGGCCGGCTCTCTTTCCCGTTATTGATAACTTTCACCGCCGTATGACCGCCCCTGGGTCTCCGAGGATGATGAACATGTAGTACAGGGTGGCAGCAGGGGAAAGGGCTAAGCGTTTGAAAACTGAGACTACAGAGTTGGTGGTACTGTTTGGCGACATAGTTTGCTCGAGCGCTTTATAATTTTTGCAACTAGAAGCCACTCCTTAATTATTTTAAGAAACTTATGAAGAGTTGGTTTGTAGTTATGCTGGCAAGCTTGCTTTGTACGTGCATGTCAATCAGCGTAGCGTGATGTAAATGTGTAATATGCGAACAATCTTTTTTGGTCAAGTCTTACTTCTCATGCGCCGCTGTAGTCCTTGTTGCCACATTTTTTCAAGTGTAACTTGCCATAAGAGATACTGCGGAGCCTGATTCAGTTAGCAATTTTGAACCAAGGATCAGCCTGTAATCTATTTCATGTAATTATGACATTTCAGACTAGGCAGAAGAGCGTGATTACGGAAAGGTTTCTTGTTGAAACAAGACGCTATGGAGCGTAAACTTCGGCGTCGTGGTTGTGGAGTAATTGCAAATGTGGAGGAATAGTGAGAAATGATATTTTTCCGGATACCTTGCATACAAACACCCTTACTGTTCTCCTTTTGCGTTTCAGACGTCTTAACTTCTTCACCGGAAGTCTGCGAGGTGCATGACCCCGTGGCTGTAATCCAATTCGATTATAATTTCTGTCATAAATAAATTGTGCACGACGTTTCAATCAGTTTTCTATAAGCCCAAAATAACTAATCGTCGCACACCGACTGTTTCGGAGTTCTGCAGCAAAACGTTAACTTGCTGCCCACCCAAATTAAAAAAAAAATTCAATCTTCAAATCAACCATCTTTTACTTTTATGCTACAATCTCGTCTCCGCCATCTAACGGGGAAAGATAACTACAAACCTAAGGGCAAGCTGAAAAAAAAAATTCTTTCTTCCTGAGGTAAATGAAACAACTCGAGCTGATCTCAAGATATCTCGAACAACTTCCTGCCTCACTTCGGAAACAAAATGCAAGTTTACAACATTGCTTTGCGCTCCGCCTCAAATATTTGTTGTAGCCGAAAGAACTAAAAGTTTTCTCGCGATATCTCCAACCAGAAGCATGCTTGTGCTCCAACTCATTCCGGTGTCGACAAGCCGAAAAGTACCTTGTGCATACCTTATGGCTATTTTTCGCATCTGTTTGCGTCGCAGTGGCGCAATCGGCTGGCTCAATTTAGAGTCTCATCTGCACTGATCTGACGGGTCAGGGGCACCCAACGAGAATATAGTGCAAAACCACTTTAAACATAACATTGTTGAACTTATTTTAGTATTTAAAACATATAGGCATATTTTTATCCCCTAAAAATTTTTCATCTGTTGGGATTTCCTAGCTGAAAGTCTAGTGATCCGAAAATTATAGGGATCAAAACTTACCTTTTCGCAAATTTCAGCCACAGAAAAGGCTCCCTAAAATTCTAGGAGACGTTTTTAGGGTAAAATCCGTTAAAAATTGGCAATCATACCATTTTTTAGATGTTCGAAAACCTGGCAAGCAAGAAGTTTTACAACAAATGTTCCCAAAATTCTAGATCTCAAATCGTTTTCCGAACAGATATTTTCCAAAAATTGACTTTGGGTGCCCCTGACGGGTAACACGTGAGCCGGTTCAAACCCTCGGATAATCCTAGTACAATGATGGCCTCGCTCTCCATGAGCTCTCCGTGGCTCAAGTGGATAGAGCGCTCGTGACATGCTGATTAATTCATTTTCACAGTAATTATTTCTTCCTTATTTCTTCCAAAAGTAATAATTAATTCTTCCTCATAATCATTTCTTCCGGCTGAAAGAATAAATGAAAGAACTCTAAGATATCTCGAAGTAATTCCGTAGCAAGTTCTGGACATTCGGAAGCAACTTCGGGACCTTCGGATGCAACTTTGAAACATTCCTGAGCTGCGCAAAGCCTTTACTTCGCGCTCCGCCGAAGTAATGAACATTATTGCAGAAATGTCTGAAATGTACGTTCTTCTAAGTATTCCAAGGATGAGAAACACCTTCAACGGCAGTCGAGAATTATGAAATCATGATCAAAGTGATGGATACAGCTTGTTGCAACTGAATTTTGAAGAGAAATGCACAAGTGATTGTAATGGTGGTACAAGAAAGTCAAGATAAAGCTCGCTATCTGGGTGCGGCCTCTGCTTATTTAAAGGGGCCTCATTGAAAAAAAAAAAAGTACGCGCTCTCGTTTGACCTGCTTTAGAATAACGTTACTACAAGAGAACTAATGACGTAGAATTGACTGAGAAGTTACAGGAAAAGAACAGGCAATGGTCGTTCAGTATTTTTGCTAGTAGTGTTCACTTAGCTACTTATGCCGATTGCCTTGAGTCTGGATATCTAAAAAATCATCAAAATAAAAACAAAAACGATGACATAAAACAAGGTCCCTTTCGTTCAACGTTCGACCACGTGTCATATCAGTAGACTTAACCTAGGATCAGGCGGTCCTTCTTCCCTTTTGTTTGGGAGACTGGCTGGCAAGGAAATTCCTTAGTGCCTGGTAATATCAGTCATGTCAGGGAAACTTGTCGGGCTCTTTTCATTTCTAAGCGTTGTTCAAGTACAATAATCTGCACGCAGAAAAGCTGGCAATGTAAAACTATTTAGTTTTCTTGAAGGGACATCGTACGATTTCAGATACTGATGATTTCGTGATCTGATAGACCTGATACGGCTCCTGATCCGACGCGTTTTTCAACATCGCGCACGACGTTTGTCGAAGGGGTTGGGGGGGGGGGGATGTTTTAGCGTCCTGCAATCAGCAGTCAGCCTGTATAAAAATCAGGCACGTCTCCAAGGCGGACACTGAGCGGTTGATTGGAGCTGGGAAGTTCGCTGTTGTGGGCGTTTTTATGTTTTGGTATTTCAGCGTCGAAAAAGGGAAAATATTACAGGGCGAGATACAATATTAGATTATAGATGGGTGCTTATGAAGAACAAACAGTAAGCAGTGGTATCAAATTTGACCACAAAGCCGAATCAACTTATCAAAATTGAGTCAAGGCCAAGGGTCACATATCTAATTTCCTGTCAAGCATTCCGTAGTTCTTCCTGTCAATTCATTGAAGCTGAAGCTATGCGATCCAAGCTCATTCCTTCAAATCGACATACCTGGGACTGCTCTCAAATTCGCGCTCTAGGAACTACGAGCAAACTCTGGCCAAAAGATTCAGAGATACTTTTGGTAGATAATCTCGAGGCGCGAAACACATATTGATCGCAGGTACAGAGCGCTCTCGTTAATAATCAGACGCTATCCGGCGGCACATTTTACACTGAGAAAAGGCTTTTGTGGTGTTTAACCGCACGACTAACTGGAGATCATACATCTTCAACAACAAGCTCAACAATAACTATTTCACAAGGGAAATCCAAAATGACATCTTTTATTTTTATGGCCTTGCTATGCGTGATTTCGTGGCGTTCGTCTTATGGACTGCAGTTTAATTCGAGTCAAGGCGAGAACATTATCCCAGGAAAACAACAGCAAATACTCACGGGGTAAGTAAAACTCTTCACTGATGCAAAACGCGTTTGCCAACCACCGTTTAAATGTTGAAGCACGACTTGATCGTCCTGATATTTTGTGAAAAGAAATATAATCAAAACATCTGTGACATGCGGTGTAAATGGCTTGAGTTTGTACAGCTTGTACCGAATATTGCCCCATAATGTTGATCGAAAACATAAAATTATCGACTATTGTCACAAGATTTTTCCGAATTGACTTGATCCATTCTTCTATAAACACTTTTGAGTGATATTTTCTGTGTAAACCAATGATTGATTATTGATTTACTAATTACGACTTTCATAACCCTAGCAGTTAGCTAGTATTGAAAAATTCATGCAGCTTTTTACTTCAATGGCCAAGTTTCGTTCCCATGCTTGTTTATCAATTTTAAACTGTCAATTGATCTTCCTAATGGCTCTGTGTCACTGGCTAATTGTATTTGTTTTGACGATTTCATCAGGCCAAATGTGTGTGGTGGAAGAATAAACCCGCATTGCTGCCCTGGATGGCAACAAAGGTCCTCTGTTGGATTGTGTATCGTGCGTAAGTAACTTAACAACTTTAAGTCGTTATTTCTCGCCATAAGATAAGGAAAGTACCCTTACCGGGCCTGAGGGAGAATTTCCTTTCGAGCCCAGAGTTTGCACTTTTCTTGTTCAAACTATTCTTAGCTCATTTCTTTTGCTACTAGTGAGTAAAATACATTTTTTACGTTTGTTCAGGCAGTGAAATTATAAGGAAAAATTTGACGCTGGTGACTCTAAAGGGTTTTACGCGCTGCGGAGTAGAATATGAATATACTAGGCAGCCCCCCCCGTCAAAACCCCTACTGTGTCGTTTAGGGCTAGGAGAGGTTGTGAAGGCAGGGGGGGGGGGGGGGAGAAGAAGGCATAAGGATGTCATTTCGGTCGCCATAAAGACAACCGGCCAGGGGCCACATAACCTGCGATCAGGCGATTTTTTTTTTTTTGGCGTCAAAAAAAGAAAACCTGATGGCGGGTTAGGGGCCACACATCAGGTGCCTCACATTCAAGTACTTTTTATCCCAAATTAATTGCCATCTTAATCTACCTTAAGCTCCTTATCAAAAGTCTCCTTACTTATCACAGTTGTTTTTGAATTTTTAATTGCTTTTTAACCCTTTCACTCCCACAGGTGTCCAAAATCAAATTTCGACAAAATTCCAAATTTCATCAGTTATATATGCTGCGCTGAGAACAAATAGTGCTTTGTGGAGTTTCATTTGAAAGGTCCCACAACAGGATTAATTAATTCATAGTTTATCTACCTTACCAGACTCCTTTATTACCTCGGGCAATGAAAGGGTTAAAGAGTGCTTTGTACCCTGAGGCCCGGTTCTGACGCCGAACTTTTCATAAGGCGAACGTAATTCGAATTAACAAACTGACAAAAGTAGTGTCAAGAGAGAATGTCCAGGTCAGCGCGGTCCCATAGCTGGCTGTGTCCCTTTAAGGCCGACCCAAATTATTTAGACCGGCTGAAATTGATTCAGATGCCGATCTTAATTGCAGCAGAACTAAGATCAAAAGACGAAATATTCTCATTTCGGTCAAACTGCTAACAAAATACGTTATAATAATATATGCATTAGGTTCGGTACATGAAAAGGTCGGCGTCTGAATCAAAGCCGTTCCAAAAGTCGCTCCAAAGGCGAAATTCCCGGCCGAGCTAGGCGAAAAGAACGGCTGAGCCGTTCCAAATTGAAACAGGCGTTCCTAATTGCTTCAGACGCCGAACTTTTCATGTACTTAATTCAATGTATTAGGTTCGGCTAATGAAAAGTTCGGCGTCTGAACCGGGCCTAACAGGTTTTCTTTGTTAATGCTTTTTGACCAAAATTGCTCTCTTTCTGTCCTAGAGAATTGTGTTAATTCTTAATTATTAGTATTTTTGACCATTTGTTGGTAAGCTCAGATTGCATACAACCGCCTTGAAAATCCTCTCAACGGTTTTGCAAAAAAATGTTTATTTGGATTTGAATGAATGTATAACAAAGAGAATATTAAGGAGTTCCTTTTCTATTAAAATAGTTGAAATAGTTTTACACGTCCTTCAGTTCGCTTTAATAGTATCAAAGCTATTAGCCACAGTCTAATGATTAAAAATTAACCAGAAGTCTGAGTACAGCTAGACCTTGTAGGCTGACGACATCGTTATCGATTTTTTCAGATATCTTCTGATGATCCTTACCTTCAACTCGTATTAGTCATGTAGAGAGGCAAAAGGTTGCAAAGTATCACTGATCTATAAGAAATTGAATTAACTAGATGTCGTCAGCCTGCATGACTTTCATACAATCAGGAAAATTTCTGGAGCGTTTGAAATCCTGCCTGCAATACGTACAGGCGCTATTTTTTCGCGTTTTTCAGGCGAGCGAACTAAAGCAAGTGCACGAGACTCGCTCCTTCACGCCTGGTTCGCGCTTGCCCTCGCTCCCTTGAAAAACGCGAACAAATAACGCCTGCTTGCAGGCTTTATTTACTCTATTACGGACAATTCGTTTGGTCCCAGAAATGCCAAAAATCATACATTCCCTACCTCTATAATACGGACACCTCTGTAAAGCGGACAATTGGTTCTCTCCCTTTGATGTCCGTATTAAAGAGGTTTGACTCTTGTACTCTTAAAACCTTGTGACATTTTTGTTCGAGAAGAAATGAGGTATGGAGTTCTTGTCTTATGCTCTAGCGATTATTATGTAACCATGTTAATTGATCAGTTTTATTCTTTCAGCTATGTGCCCTTACGGCTGTGGGACCGGAATTTGTTTCAGGCCTGGGGTCTGTCGGTGTCCAAATGGCGCTTACAGCCCATCATGCAGCGGTGTGCAGGTGGGAGGTATGTGAGGGGCTTTTAGTCTCGTCCTGGAGTTGGGGTAGCCTAGTGTTTCATTTTCCTTCTTTTGGGTTGTCACGCAAAAACCCCTCTGTAACGGACGTTAGGAAGGAATGTTGAATGGCAGGCCTGCTGAGGAGGCTAGAATAACACAAGAGTAATACAGAGTCTTATGACACTCTATAATTGACCGGTCAGTGAAATGTCACAGGAGAAATGGAGAACTGGAATTCCACCTACACTGCTCTCCTGAAACGGACACAATGGTACGACAATGGTGACGGCGGGAATGTTCCAGGAAGTTGACTTTGAGGACGCTAAGTCTAAAAAAAAATTGTTTCTGTGCAGCCGTATCCAAGGGAGAATGGTCAAGGGAGGCGCAGCTGTGAGAGCACTCGCCTCCCACAAATGTGGCTCGGGTTCGAATCCTGGTGTCGACGCCATATGTGGGTTGAGTTTCTTGTTGGCTCTCTCCTTTGCTCCGAGAGGTTTTCCTCCGGGGACTCCTGTTTGCCCCTCTCCTTAAAAACCAACACTTTCAAATTTCAGTTCGATACATACATACATACTTTATTGTTACCTCCCCAAAGGGGCTTTTCAGAAACAATGATTTTATTACATTATTTATAATAAATAATTACAACACCTAATCTAATACTAATTACAATGTTAGCTTATTACTAATTACAATGTTTTAAACTTAACTAAGAAGTAGTTACAAAATTATCGAAAAGCTAGCTCCTTAAGAAACGTTTAAAAATTTCAACAGATGGGCTTAACTTAAGAAAAAATTCTAAATTGTTCCAAAGTTAAACAGTCCTGTAATAAAAGGTTCTCTGTCCGAAGGCAGTTCTGAAAAGAGGGATGTTTAGCTTTTGGCTACTCCGAGTTGTTCGTTCGCTAGCCTGCTCACGGGTAATAAATTGGAATGTAAGATATTCAGAGGCTTGACCGGTCATGCATTTGAAGGCCATAATAGCTTGGTAATATAGTCCTTATCAGGCAACCAAGACAGGCTTTTTAAGAGGGGTGTTACATGATCATATCGATCTGGAACGCACGGACACGTTTCAACTAGTTCATAAAAACTCTTTAGTGCTCCGTGGGTAAACAAATTACAATTTTTTTTACAATATGCTGCATAACCTTTAAATATAAACAAGGTAATGCAGTATAAAAACCCGGGAAACCTTATTCGATACTGTGTACTTGGACGTATGGATTAATGAGACATTTTTGAGAATTCGTACCCTAGGAAAACAAACATACAAAACAAATACTGTAATAACGTGGTAGCATCTGGAAAACGGCTGATGTGCTCTTATATACATCATGGAATCATCTAATGCCTCAAGTCTAGGGTCATACAGGACAAAAATTACACAAAAATAGAGGGCAACTAGACTGAAAAAATAGCCGACATTTCACGACACCATCACTGGTTTCCCTGCGAAATGACGCGGGGACTGAACCACCAGTGGTGGCGTCGCGACTGAGATCAGTTTCGGCTGTTTTTTCAGGCTGCCGGGCAACTTAATTAATGCAATTCTTTTCCATATTAGGTGATCGGTGTTCTGTGCTTTGCTTCAATGGAGGAACTTGTAACAAAACCGTGTGCATCTGCAAAACAGGGTTTAGTGGAAAATTCTGCGAAACTCGTAAGTTTATTAAGAAAGGGCGAGGGCTGCACAGGATTTTTTAATAGCTGACAATTGGTCAAATGTTTATTCTCAAAATTCAGATTACACTCAGGTCATTGCTAGTGAAGTTACTAGCACGTTACGGGTAAGTTACTAGCAATTATCGTCGAACTGCTTTCGTGATAAACTACGCGCAAACGAACGCAATAACCCCCAACATTGTTGGACCAAGAACGTTGGAAGTTGTTCTACGAAACGCAATTGTGAAATGCTATGTGAAGGAGGAAAAAGGTCTAAAGATCCTTCAAATGAGCTGAATATCATGACGGAAATACAGAATATCGCGAGGAAATGTTGACAACTTCACAAGAACTGCTGTCAACATTAGAAGAAAATGATTACTGAGAAACAGTTATGATTAATTTGAATGAACGACAGAGTGAGTATACTAAGTAGTAGAATGACTTGAATGACTTTAGCACATGAATGAATGAGTGAGTAACTGACTTGTGTTAATGAGTGAATGAATCATATAGTGACTAAATAACTGAGAGACTTGAATACAGTAATAATTGAATGTGAATGGAAATGAAATTGGATGAGTTGCACTAAATAAAGTGGATGAATTGAACGAAGTGAATGAATTTGAATTAATTGAATATACTGAATGGATGAGAATGAATTAAACGAATTGCATGAATTAAATGAAGTCGCACATATCCAGTTGAATGTGAATAGTGCGGACTAGTGAAGAGGAGATGTTTGTGGTATGGTGGTGTTACGGTTCCGCCCAACCAGCCGTATAGTATGGCAAATTTATAGGCAAAAAGACAATGGATGAGTTGATAGCCAATAGGAAAGTGGCTGACATCTTGCTCTAACCAATCACGAAAAGCTTCTTCTTACTGATAATTTATTCAACTGACTGAATATTTAATCGCAAGAAGTATGCTACTTTGTAAAAAAAAAACAACAACAACAACATAATTCTTATGTAGTGGTTTGTTAGAATGTGTTACTGGGAAACGGCAAAGGTTTGCTGTAATTAACCATGGCGCCAATAACCTCAAACCTGCGTTATTACAAGGCATAACCTAAACTACAACTTTAATTCCCTTCGTGGGACGGACAAGCAAAGAGTTAGTATTGACATTCTTCGAGTGTCAACCATTGAATGAAAAGAAAACATAAGTTTAGCGCGCTTTTAGATAAAAAAAAGAAAGAAAACTTCCCTGCTACACTGTCGCCTTTAGCACAAAATGCCGATCGTCAGCCGTCTGACAGGACCGTCCACTGAACTGTAGAGTAGTGTTTTCTTATAGGTTTTCAACGAAATGGTAAAAACTAAAAACAGCAAAAGCAAGAGTAAGAACACTTTTATTCAACGGCGTAATGACACGGATATGGATCAAGCTATAACTGACACTCTATTTTGAGCTAGCAAACACAGCGTAAACATTTGACTTCTGAGGCTTACAGCGATATTTCCGTGTTAGTGTATCTATGCTAATGATGGTTTTGAATTGTTTAGAGAAGAATGACAAAGAAACAAGTGAGCCACACTACAGCTTTTGTGAAATTTTTATAACTGTGACCACATAGCTTTTGTTCAAGACAAACAATAACGGCGCATAAATTAATCATATCTTGGATGGGAAATGTGGGAGAAGGACTTCTTAAAAAAAGAGAAAAGACAATAGGTGAAAAGAACACTTATGAGCAGCAGCCACGAAACACCTTCACGAATTATCAGTGCGCACGTCACTTACATAACTATAACATTGTAAAACGACAGCGCCCGATCCAACAACTTAACAGAATAGAAATAGAAATTTACTCAACAGAGATTTATCCATTAGATTGCGTTAACATCCGACTGGGGCCCGTTGGATGACGAAACGAGCGCGAACTTTGATCTTGGTCTTAGTTTTATCCGAGTCCACTGCATCACACTTTTTTTTGTTCGAACGTGCACCTATCAAGCACGCTCTACCTTTTTTTCGAATGCGATTGCCCTTTCACGATCGAGATAGCCTTATCGCGATGTCTTTTATAGAGATCGCTCAAATTATGATCTCTCGCGATCGTGATATCATCATCAGCAAAATAGAAAAACGTTGTAACTTCAAGAAGTCACGAATGTCCTTTGAACACACTGATTTTCATGGTTGATTTTTCGCGTATCTTTAATAACTTACCAATATACGCTCTACAAGACGGTGCGCACGTGACTACTTATCCCTTGTAATAACACGTTTATATTTTTCTATTCAAAAAGCCATTTGCCAGGAACAGTGCCTGAATGGAGGACGTTGTGTAGGACCAGACAAGTGCGCATGCCCCTACGGATTTACTGGTAACCGGTGCCAGCAAGGTAAAAGCAGATTGTTTTTTATAGAATACTCCCATAAAGATACTAAACCGAATCCTACCTCGTTTGCGCACAAAGGAAGGTGGGAAGGAGAAAACGTTATCCCTTACGCTTCGTCACCAGTAACTCGCGAATTTGTGGAAATCAAATTGAATCAGACAATTTGAACACCTGTAAAACAGACTGCGTCATAAAACGAACAACATTCAACCCACCTTAACTATAACTTGGTTAATCTACCAGGGTTTCATGACGGCTGTAATTTTCATACGTTTACAAAGTTGCATGCACTTCCATCCTGTAGACAGTGTTATTTAGTTAAGTTTTCATAGTCTATTTTGTAGCATCCGTATTGCGTGGAAATTATTAAGATTAACTTTAAGTATTTCGGCATGGACGGATGGATATTGAACTAGGAAGGCATTTGGGAAAGGTAGTATAAATTAAAAGAATCGACCACCCGAAAAGTTGATTTTGCAATAAGGGATCGGACTTAATTGCTTTGTGGAGGAGGGGGAGTAATAGACCTATTTAGCTTGAAGATTTGATTTTCCCAATTCAGACCACATGATGTTCTCAAGAGAATTTGCCTTTTGTCTTTTATTAGTTATGCAGGCATATGCACGTGGATAGCGCGACATTTGAAACGAACAGTTCTCTGGAGTAACGTCACATGGTCTGTAATGGAAAAACAAAACATGCAAAGTTAAAAAGGTCTATTGTCACCTCCATGAAACCATAGTTAGTGAAGGGGACACTGTACTAATTATTATGAAACGTTTAGATGATGCATCTTCCAGGGAATCTTTTCTTGTGCAATTTTGTAACAAGGTTACATACGATACGTTCGTTTTTTGAGTTTTATTCCACAGCTGAATAAATCTACTTGAACTTTTTTCTTTTGTGAAAGATTACAGACTGGGTCCATGCTACACAGAAGTTAGGAATCGCATGTGTCATAACCAACTTCAAGGCGTAGTGTGCACACGACTGACTTGCTGTGCAACCATTGGAAAAGCGTGGGGGAACCCGTGTGAACGATGCCCTGCCAAGCCAGGTAAGCATGCAAAAACGTTCAAATTTTGTTTTGTTTTTGGTTTGTTTTGCAAAATACCAGAAAACAGACTGACCCGAAGGTGAGCACTTCTGATTATAAGCTATTATAATTATCGCTTTTTTTCAATGGTTGCATTTTGGAGCTTCTTCTTCAGTCTAACTTGTACTTTGCAGACACGTTTATGCTACTGACAGCTCTCCATTTACTCTTAGTAACGGAACGGTAAGGGGATGGACCTTGGGGTGGAGCCCCCCCCCCCCCCCCCCCACATAAAGCTCTGTTGAATAACCCTCTAGGGGGGTGCTTAACGTATACGACGTGAGCGGATGTGGCACTTAATATTTCTTAATCTTGAGTATTTAGTTTCTCAGCCCCTATCTTCCTGCCTAACCCTATCCTATGTATTTTTCGTAGAGCCTTGTGACAGGGGATTTCTGCCAAATTTTCGCAGCAAGGCATGTCAAGGTAATCAAGTGTTCAGTGTAGGCTTCTGACCTTATGCGCTAATAGGTTGACAGTTGAGGGTGTGAGCTGCCAGCCGCGAGATCTTGCAAAACGTTTTTCTTTCCCTTTCCAAGGCAAGAAAAAATAAAGACAATAAAGGAGAAGACGAGAGAAAAAGGTAACCGGTCATTTCGCCCCGGTTACTTAGCCCCCTCAGGGGAGTCATTTAGTGCGTTTCAAATGTAATTTTCCTCGTCCTATAAGTCATAAATCAAAACAAGCATGCTTCGAATGTAATATTCCTCGCTCTTTAAGCCATAACCCCAAACAAGCACGCTTCAAATATAATATTCCTCGTTTTAGAATAGGGGGCGAAATAAGACTTGGGGGCGGGATGACCTGTAACCAGGAAAAAAGGGCCAGTCCATTAAATGCCGAAAAATCAATTGTCTTGTGTTTTTTGTGTTGGATTAAGGGGAAACAAAACAATGAAAAAAGTTATTTACTAGGCAAAAATTTATCCTGTTTCAGGGGAGATAAAAAGCACCCATCTGGGGCTTCTGTCGAAGAATATTTCATACCTTGATCAGCAAAAGGACGTTAATGTTCGTTTTATTAGTAGTGTCGCCTAGTTCACCTATAATTCACCTAATGCATTATAGATATCGACGAGTGTAAAGCGATCCCAAAAATCTGTGCTGGGGGAAAGTGTGTGAACACGATTGGAAGCTACCGGTGCGAATGCCCCGCTGGAAAGAAACTTAACCCCGACTCGCAGAAATGTGTCGGTAAGTCGATAGAGGTCCTTATAAATGGAATTTTTTAAATGAACTTAGGTCGTGTTGATATGTTAATCAATCAGTCGATCAATTAAAAGACATGAACTTAAGTGAGGTAACCACTCAGAATTTTCCTGACGTGTTCTAAACGTTGCACCTCCCAACCCCTAATCAATTTTATTTTATAATGATATATAAGGAAGATGAGTTCATTTTCTGAAATTGCGACTTCATTATGAAGAGTTTATCTGCAACGACCTAAGACATGTCGGTGCAAAATGGGCACCCAACTTTCAATTTGGACTCATGTCTAGCAAATGATCGAATGAATGACTTGATTTAACTGAATCCGCAGTGATTTTCTCTGTTACAACACTTACCTCGCACAATAAAACTCCTCTTTATGAGTTACTACCAGTTGTGACAGCATTAATTTCCGTTATGCCAATTGACTGATTATATTGTCTTTAGATCAAGATGAGTGTACTGAAATTCCCGGCATCTGTGCGAATGGCCGATGTGAAAACACAGAAGGAAGTTTTAGATGTATTTGTCAGGCAGGATATACCTTGAATCAAGCTAAAAGCTTCTGCATAAGTAAGTTTTCAAAGAAATGCGGTACATGTGCGGGTCACTATCTTTGTATAATAGTCATCCTCCTATCGCTACAATGCCTTGATATATGCTATTTTCTAGGCGCTGTTCAAGGCTTCTGTTATCAGCGAGTGGTAAATAATTACTGTGTTGACCAGTCCCCCACTAACACGACCAAGTTTGACTGCTGCTGCTCAGAGAAGAAACCCGCGGGCTGGGGACCACTTTGCGAAAGATGTCCCGTCCAAGGAACGCGTGAGTTGCATGTGAAACACCTGCATTTTCAGGTGATCATTTTGTGTTTTTCCCCCCTGCTGCCTTTCCTCTCATAATTAATGTGTGCAAATTATTTTTTCATTTGCAGCCGGATACACAACCCTATGCCCAAACGTAACAGTGCCAACCGTAAATCCTGCAGGTTTGTTACACGATATTTGAGAGGAAGATAACATTTGTCTTTACCCCGCGTTAAAGCTTTGTTCAGCGCAATAACAAGGTAGTACATATGAGACCCCTAATGAGTGGTGACGTCACGGAATCTATCTCTTCGGCTTCCCATGTCCCAGGTCATAGGCGGACAACGAATTCGTAGGTTTGCACAGTAAAAGTTCAGCACGATACAACAATGCAAAAGAAAGCAATGGCCAAATCGTGTCGCAAATATACATAAGCAATTATATTCGCGAACAGTGCGCACCCAGAACATTCAAATGAAAGAGTATGTAAGTTATCGCAAGCTAATACAAGGAAAAAATGACATGGTCAAAGGTAACTTAGCGTCCGGTAAGACCCTGGGTTAAGAACTT
This sequence comes from Porites lutea, assembly GCF_958299795.1. Lineage (NCBI taxonomy): Eukaryota > Metazoa > Cnidaria > Anthozoa > Scleractinia > Poritidae > Porites > Porites lutea. Next base: position 25,445,459 of record NC_133205.1, on the reverse strand, counting down.
GCATTGACCTGGGACTGTAATTTGTTTACAGAATTCTATTTGGCTATATGTTTATTTATTTTTTTATTCATTTATTGGTAGATCAGTCCGAATAGCTAGTTGAATGTTGTTGGGCGTCCGTCAACAGCGTGGACTGTCTTAATAACCACTGTAGATTATTTTATTAAAATGATTTATTTACATCTGAAATATTACTAATTTTCTTTCGACGGTTTTAGTTAACGGGTGCCAAAGTGGTAGGGACCTGTGTCCTAACGGAAGATGCGAAAACACTTCCCGTGGTTTCCGTTGTGTGTGCAACGCAGGATATGTGTTGGGACGAAACAACCAATGTACTGGTAAATAAACCATTTTACTGAATTGGGTTGATTGGGGTGAGATGGAATCGAATGGCCGAGGGCCAAGGGCTTGGCCCGGAAGGTGGAATCCCCACCGTACCTTTAGAATATCGAATTTTCTCGTAAAATATGTTTCTAATTCATAGAAAATTGCTTCTGGGTATCCTAGTCTTTATCTTTAAAGATGGTCTTAGCTTATGCATAGTCCGGCACGGAAAAGTCATCATGGAAAAGGAAAATCGGACGGGTCGGGATTTTGCCCTGCCTTCTCCTCACGCAGGCTAGCTTATGCACGAATGTTTGTCCCTCTACCTCCCCTCTTGTCAATCACGGGTAAATATGTTAACTGTTGTATCACTGCCAACAAACTTTTTGCCTAAACTCAACACTAATTTACGAAAGATAAACACCTACTTTTTGCTGTCTCCTCTCTTGAACATGCTTCAGAGAACTCGCTTATAAAAATTAGGACAGTTGGACCTCCATGTGCGACTACCTGTGATAAGTGACCTCCTTCCGAATAATCCAATTTAAAACACAATACAGTTGATCACCCTAGAATGCCCAGATTTACCGAGTTGTCAGCGGCTAGGAAAAAAGCTGACATTACCTACTTATTCAAAGAGAATTTATTGCCTACAATTTCTGTCTTCCAGTACGAGCGGTCCTTTGTTGCTATGTTCTCTGAGTTGCATAACGCTCACAGCGAACGTAGAGATTAGCGCGATTAGACTGAGGGATCAGAGCATGTGTCATCAACTGGTCGCGTACAAGAAGATAAAACAATGGAAAATCGTTAAACCATCCAGCTAAAATGCGGTTACGGTCACTTAAGAGAGTTAGTCAAAGTTGACGTGATGTTCCACGCCTTGGGCTTTGATTGGCAGGGTTTGAATTTAGCGATCGCTTATGGAAGGTGGTCACGTATAGAGGTCCAACTGTGGTTGAAATTAAACCATCCTAACCGACCACCTCTTGTATGACCGACCACCAAACATTCACATTTGGAGCGGTTGCTGACGGGAGCAAGAAGGGCAAGCCTTCGCACGTTTTGGAAAAGTGAATGAGGTAAAGCTACCTTCTCAAACGATGTTCATGTCTCCTTTATTTATCTGCTAGATAAAGACGAATGTTCAGCGGATTCCAGTCTGTGTAGGAATGGTCGATGCATCAACACAGACGGTAGCTTTCGGTGCGAGTGCAACTCTGGCTTCCTGGTCACCTCGGATAGAAAAGGCTGTATAGGTTGGTGTCCATGTTGCTTATATGATGCCGGAGCAGTTCTAGAGTTAAGCTTCATCTAAAGTTTTTCTCGCAACCTGAGTGAAAAGACAATTATGCTGGGTGACTCCCCTCCCTTTTGTTGTTAATCTTTATTTCATTGTGCCTGATACAAATGTAATCGCAAATTAGCTATAGCTTGTGAAAACAGTCGACATTTTGTGACGCTACCATGACTGCTTTCCCTTCGAAATAACATCTTAGTAACGAGAACAGAATTTCATACTGAGCGGAGCGATTTTCCTATGACCTTGAAAAATGGTTTCAGGTAGGGAAAGGACCATTAATTTTTTTGACGGGGGGGGGGTGGAAAATTTTGAAATAAATTTTTTGTAGAGGCTGTAAACACTGAAATAAATTGTATGTAAGTAAAAAATAAAAGGTTTGCTGGAAGACGATCCGTCCCTAAGTGTTCGTTATTTGTTTTATCAGTCAATGGATGAAAAGATCATAACATGGACTCTTCGTTTTCCCTCCAAAGAAAACTCTAATATGGAGAAGGCATAGTTCGAATGGTCAATCGTGTTGCAATCGTGTCTCAGCTTTGGCTACCTTTAATTTTCATCAGGCAACTTACAGTATTTTCTCGAATTAGCGGCCCGGGCGTCAAAATTTCGGCTAAAAGAAGTGGCGCTCATCAAGTTTTTCTTTCAACGAACTGTAACTTTTTTTGGCTAAATTGTTAGTAGAAAAGTAAAGACTACATCATTATCCAGGTCCGAACGTAACGTCAATATTAATGGTTTTCGTTTGTTAACATAGTGGTTGGTGATCTCGCACACCGTAGTCCCATTGTACACTTTACTCTTAGATGTATCGGTATACTTCTGTCTTGAAGCGTAAAAAGTCGTAAATAAAGTGGCAATAGAAACAGGCTTTCCTTGTATCCCTACTATTTAAGAATGTGAGGAGGGAGGGGATAGGGGCGCTTATTCGAGAGGGGCACTTGTTTGATATTTTGGCCCAGTGAGTAGGCGCTGCAGTACTCAGGGGAGGGCGGTTATTCGAGGAAACATGGTATTTGGCCAGAAACCTTAAGCTATTAAAGTAAGCACGGCAGGAAAGCTCTACTTTGAAATAACATAGCGATACCCATCTTCGTAATATGTTCTTTTCTAGGTTTTGATCCATGCTCTCAGCGAGGCGTCTGTGAAAATGGCAGATGCCTCAGCACAAGGAATGGCTTTACTTGTCAGTGTCGTCGTGGATTTGCTCTCAGCTCAAATAACAGAACTTGTGTAGGTAAGAAACAAGTATGTGACAATAATTATGTGGGTTCAAATAGTATTAAAAAGTAATCAATCGGTACTCTGTGGCAATATATCAGTTTTCTTTTGGAGGTTTTTCTACCTCGTTGGTTAGTCTATTTTAAAAGTGTCGAGTTCGTGTTATACGTATTGTACAGAGGTCAATAACAATTGCTGTAGTGGGTTTGTCATGTATTTTTTCCAGATATTGATGAGTGTGAATCGCCGGGTGTTTGTACAAACGGTGATTGTGTTAACTATGCTGGCGGTTATGAGTGCTCGTGTGACCCTGGGTTCGAAGCAAGCTCTGACATGCGACACTGTGTCGGTAAGTATTTTGAAGTTACCCTACTCGAGATTCATTTACCACAAATGTTTGAATGTTTTCCGCAAGAATGCGGATAAAAGAAGTAAAGCGGTCAGATGAGTGTGGAAGGGGGCTAACCGCCCCCCGTTTAACTCAATTGGATAAGAGATCGATGCTGTCAGTTGAAGTTGTTCTATTTCAGAAGACAAAGTTTCTTTTTTTGTTCTTTCTTTCCTTTTTTCTTCTTTTCTTATCCAGTTTTTTCATTTTCTTCATGCGGGCGTCGTAAATGTACACCGCTAAGGAAATTTATCTCTCAATTGCCATTTCCTTCACGACAAAATTCTCTTTCGTTCGCAAAAATATGTAGAAGACTGTATTTGAATCTCAGCATGCATTTGAACAAGCACTTGTCCCTTATGTGAGACCACGTTCTGAAGAACATTTCTGTTTTAGACATAGACGAATGCCGACGCTTTTCCGGGCGCTGCGAAAACGGTGCCTGCGTGAACAACCGTGGGTCGTACCGCTGCAGCTGTAATAAAGGATTTCAGCCCACGTTGGATCAGAATGCCTGTAAAGGTAGTCTCGTTTATAGAGGAGAAAATAATTGTTGAAGCTACTTAATAACACTTTCAAGCAATGCAGCTGTAGAAAAGGTATAACTGGATTTCTACTGTACTTAGTGGAGCATTGTAAGATGAAAATATACACCTGCCTGTGTATGTCTTAGTAACCTGTTTTGTACTGTTTATCGATGGCCGCCTATACCTCCGCTAGTTGAAACTTTAAGCCCCTGACATAAATTTTTGTACAAGGGGCCTCAGATTGACATTCCAATGAGTAAAAATCCTCAACAACATTCTGCACTTCCATGTGAGCGTTAATTTGGCAATTACCCAACACTCTCGGGGAACATAAAAGTTCAGTTTTGAGTGCGCCAGTTTTTGGTTTCCTCAAGTTCTTTAGTCGGTTATACTTCTTTAGAAGGCTATTAAATTCCTTCAATCTCTTATCTTGAACTACCAGACACGAATGAATATTGCAATAACCGTTTTTTTAATTTGACGATGGTTTTTAGATGTTGATGAATGTAAACAAGGTGGTGTTTGTAAGAACGGCCGCTGTGTTAACGAACTTGGAAACTTTAGATGTGTCTGTGACCGTGGATTCAGTCCCAGCGCTGATGGCAAAGCATGTGTAGGTAGGATAACAATCAAAATCATTCAAGTGATATTCCCCGCGGTTAAACCAGACCTTAACCTTTTATTTCTGATGGGAAATGCTTACGTTAACCGACACTACTTAAATTTTTGGCGGTCAGAGCACTAACCCGTACTGGGCAGATCCCTTTCGGGTTGAAGAGGGGGGAGGGGGGTAGTGTCTGACAGGTCGAGGCAGCTCTCTTAAGGTCTGACGTGATTTGCTGGAAGCGCTTTCTTTGAAAACAACAGAAAACGATGCCGCTACTGAACAATTTACAAGTTACAAATTTGTCATGACTGACTTCAAACGATCAACGTGATTAAAGCCTGGAGTGTGTTCCTTTCCTAACTCTCACCTGACCAGTGTTCTGTCGCACATTGTTGTCAACTGTTGATCTCGCGCTTTACGGAAACCGACCATTTTTAGTGAAGCTGAGTGTGATTAATTACAATCCCGACTTGGCACTCGATTAAAGCAAATGTCAACTTACGAAATGGGTGTCCGCCTCTTACGATGATCGCTGAAATTGACTGTTGAAAATAAGTAATTTACCAAACAGAGGCCACAAATGCGATATCCACTTACTAATTTTGTCTTTACGAAATTAGTTTCAAACGTTTCATTTCATCTAGTTATTTTTGTATTACAGCTTAACCCCCCCGGGGGGGGTACTCCCTTATAAGGGCTTAATGGGGCTTTGCGGCCAGCCAGGGTATGTTTTTCGGGATTTTTGTCTTAAACAGGGTATCGAATTTATCATTTTTTGTCTTAATCAGGGTATCGATTTATCAATTTTTGTCTTAAACAGGATAAATGTCTTAAACAGGGTATCAAAAATCGGAATTCTGTCTTAAACAGGGTAGGAAAATCAGCGATATTTGTCTTAAACAGGGTCAGGGTACGAGGGACCGCGCCGCACCTCCCCACCCAGGGATATATCGAGTACCCCCCCCCCCACCCCCCGGGGCTGAACCCTACTGAATATAAGGAAGTATCTAGGGAATGGTACAATGCTCTCTGTAACCCGTTTGTTATACCGGCCTTGCTTCGCCCGGGTTTCACTTTATATTGCAAGCGTGCTGAATTGTGGCAATTTGTCTCTTTTCTTTAACCAGACTCAACCTTAGGTCGCTGCTACGCGAAAGTGGTTGGTGTCAAATGTTCGGAGCCACTGATGAGATTTTTAACGATATCTCAGTGCTGTTGTGGCATGGAGAATGGTGGCCAGCGAGGGTGGGATGATCCATGCACGCCATGTCCCACAAAGGGTTCGGGTAAGTTAACCCAACACCAATTATTTTCTCAATTTACGCGGACGAGAACAATTCACTAACTCAATCAGACCTGTAACCAAATACCTGTAACCGTACCAGAAACGGGGGCACACTGTGGATTAAGTAAGTGTGGTTAGCCCGATTTGATGACCTGGTGGCGCGACATTTTCAGCCAGTTACAAAGTGATGCCTTAAAAGCCTCTGTACCATAGATCTCAGAATGCCAGAAACCAAGAGACAGTCGAATTTTTATAACATCTATTTAGGTAAGCCTACCAATGATTCTCAAATGCCACAATTTTTCCGCAATAAGTTATGTGAACTATGAAAAATAAAGAGAGCGTATTGTTGTTACTCACTGAATTTTTTTTTCTAGCAAAATACAAGCAAGTCTGTTGCAAAGGACCAGGAATGACTTGCAGCGGCGAAGGTAGTAAATCTGTTAAATACTCCATTAAAAACTACAAAAGATCAATAGATGCGCTGATAAAGGTGCTGTTATATCTCTTGAATAGCCTGATTGTAACTTTGACTCATTCAGGTATGAATATTTTACTGATCACGCGGTTTTCCGGATCCTGGTCTGCAACTCTCTGACAAAGAACTGAAATACCGCATCTGAATACTTTACCGATAGCTGATACACAGTACCTTAACTACCGTGTCTTGCTCACCAGCGGCGGAGTTGCTTCGTGACCCGCTATTCCGTTGGCAACCTCGTTCCCAGGTTGTCTCTCCCTCTCACTCCTTAGTGACGGGTAGGAGAGAACCCTGAGAACGAGGTTGTTCCGTTGCCCCCAAAGAGGAAAAAATACCTCTGGCCCTCAGGGAATATCTTCCTGAAAAAAAAAAAAACAACAAACAAACTACAACAATAACGAACACTAGAGAAGAAGGTGCGGCATGCAAACGGCTATTACTAGACCTTTGCGTGTTCTTGAAATGGTGGCACTTTTAGTACTTCATGCGAAATCCATAGACATTGATAAAGCCCTTTTTTGTTTTTCAGAATTATTGATCTCATTCCAGAATATAGCCAATCAAAAGCTCCTTAACATCAAACTAAGACTAAAGGTTCACTTGTACATCATTATATTCATAGAATACCGTAAACTTCTGATTATAAGACCCCCAGCCCCCCCTCCCTTACCCCCCATTAAAACCTGTAAACGAAAAAATCATCCGATTATGAGAACCTCCCCCCCGGGCCCCCCTCCCTCTAGCTTGTATTGACATAAATTCGACTTTTTGTGACGATCAAATTTAAAATCACTTTCATCAGCATTGCACAGTAGCTTGTTTTGAAACGCTTTCTTTAGTTCGGTTATTTGAGCACCCCTCTCCCCCCCCTCCAATTTATAAGCCCTCCTAAAACCCCTTACCAAGTTGTATAAGCCCAGGGCTTATAATTGGAAGTTTACGACGTATTGCACCTGTCATCGGCCCGCACTGATTATATCGTATTTCGCCTAATTGCTTCAGATGTCGATGAATGCAAGAATAACGCAGGAATGAAGACGAACGTTTGTGTTAATGGACAGTGTCAAAACACTATGAAGGACTATATCTGTGTGTGCAACGCAGGCTTCCGCAGTGACCCCACTAAGAAACTCTGCAATGGTAAGAATATCATTTACACGGCGGGAATGGCTAAAACAAAAACAAAACTTCCGCCGGTTTTCGTTTAAACTATGCGAGAGTTACAAAGGGTTGTTTGTGGGGCTGGCCAAATATAGAAGCGTACAAAGGCAATGATTTTTTAAGTGCACAGGGGCACCCAGCGACTGTTCGGAGGAGCAATTACAAAGAAATTTCTAAAGCTTTAGAAAACTAAAAATTTCTGGATAACCCTTCCATTCGTTTAGAATATTCAGAGGTTTTCTAATAGCTTAACTACGATTTTCGAAGGTTGTGTTTTCACATTTTTGTATCAAGATATTGCGATTATTGTAAAAACACAAGTCTCCTAAAACTTTTGGCATAAAGACAAAACGTCCCCTTAAATTTCTATGAAAGCAAGGCTACTTCATGTCCTGGAGGGTAGCTAACACTTTCGGATGAGACGAAAAAGCCAGCTAAAACTTTCATGACGACCAAAGTTCCCCTAAGATATCCGAACAGATAAATATTTTTTAGGGGCAACTCCAGATTGACCAAACAGGTCTCACACATTTCTGTCGTATTTTGAAAAAACATTCGGTAGTTGGGTGCCCCTGGATGTAGAAAGAGTTCCACGCAGCTGCCTTTGTCCTAACGTTTTTTCGATATCCCGTTTCCTGCTGGGAAGTTATATAGCATTTTTGGAATCTTAGTAATATATATTACATATTACGACTTTTCGTTAGATATTGACGAGTGCCGCGAAGACCCCCGTCTCTGTCAGGGAGGAATCTGTCAAAATGCACCAGGAACGTTTTCCTGTGATTGTCCAAAAGGGTATTCTCTGAATACGGAATCAAGAATCTGTGAAGGTAAATTCTATGGAAATTTTATGGTTCCGAATTGTTTTAGAGAAACGGGAGCTGATCTCTCCCTGATGAGCCGTGTGAGAGGAAAGAAGACGGCAAACCTTGTGTGACAAGCGTGGCAATAATTTTGTTTGAAATAACTTTTCGCCAAACTTCACTTTCCTTTAAACAGATCTTTTTGTAAAAGACCAGATCACGACAAAACACGCACGTAATATCCCTGTCACGTTTGTCACACAACTCTTTTGCCGTCTTCTTTCCTCTCCCGTCCTTTTGCGTAAACTCACGAAAATCGTTCTGGGTGGTAGAGTAGTGGAGTTGTACACCACCTGCGCCCTTTTGTCCGTGTTCTGTTAGAAAACATCACTGCCTATCAAATTATCATGTTCTTATGAAGCCACGCTTCCATTCAAAGGCTAGGTTGCTCATTGATCATACAACTGTAAATTGTCCTTAAGCAGCATTCAGATTAACATTTTAAAAATGGGCATTTTTGTCACATTCAGGTTCGATTTAGGTAGTTATTAATGAAAGTCAGCACTAACGTTCTTTTCTCCTCCAGATATTAACGAGTGTTCAATTAAGGGTCAGTGTGTCGACGGAACTTGTATCAATACCCCTGGGAGTTTCCGATGCCAATGCCCCCGTAACTACAAGCTGGACTCTACAGGCAGAATTTGTAAAGGTAGCTCAAACGTAAAGTTAGAAAAGCTAAATTTTGTACTTAACTTGCACACCTTTCTTCGGTAACCCTCTCCTTATCCAGAAAGCAGTTAAACACAAGTCATTGTTTATTAGAACCTTTTTTGCCGTTAGCAATAGGGGAAGTAGGAGAGAAGCCCTTTGGTGCGAGGGCCTCCATCTACTTTGCAGCTATAGCCATATGTCTAGTCAAATTCCAGCTAAAACGTTGTCGATCTAACCCCGCGGGCCTCCATTTTTCAGAACGTCTTTGGGACTGATGCCCAAACCTTTCTTTCGAAGACATATCTTTGCTTTTGTTTAAGTACAATGTCGTATCGTTATGGAACACTACTCACGATACGCCCGAAATTAAGGGAGCCTCGTGAAATTGGCAACTGGATCCGCCACTAGTATTAGGAAACTTCAGCAGGCATTCGTGACATTAATCATGGAAGAATTACCCTATAGCAACGAGTTTGGCGACGGCAATGAGAACGTTAAAAAAGCTTGTGAGTAAAACAAGAACTGCACATGCGCATCGTGCTTTTTCGTTCATTTCTTTGCCACCACTGCATGACTATAACATGAAATTCCCTGACCGACCGTTGTATGGAGGACATAAAAACACCACGGTGAAGTTTTCTTTATCCTTCTATTGACCTTGGGCTGGATCCTCAAGAATTCAAGTCCAGGGAAATTCATCTACATTCGATAATTAAAAAAATGCTATTTACCATGTCACTACCGTCCCCTTCGTCATGGCTAAATGTCCCTATTGGCTATCTTTCTTGTAACATCCTCACAGTGAAATACCAGTAGTAAGTTTTAACGACTTTCAAAAATGGGCCTTCGTAAAAAAATCTATTTCTTGGAAAGATTATTTGCTTTATAAAACAGTTAGATTATTTTCATGTCGTTTTTTTACAGACACAAGAACCGCTAAGTGTTGGACTAAAATAACCAATAATCGTTGCGAAGAAGCGATAAATGGCGCTGTTTCTTTAGAAACTTGCTGCAACACTGTAGGTAAAGGCTGGGGAAGTCCGTGCACAGAATGCCCAACGAAAACGGGAGGTATGTTGCTTTCACTACTTTAGTTAAGAGTTGTTTCGTTGATCAAGCTAAGATGTTTTGTTATTGTTGTCGTTGTTTTTTCGCTTTTCGTTAAGTTTGTCATTAACAAAAAAATTAGAGTTTTTTTATTGTTATTCTTTTCTGTTCAGATGAGCGTTGTGCTCTAGGATACGCCATTCAAGATGAACCTCGCTGTACAGGTACGGAAATTTTATCAAAAGTTAGTACAGCTTGCGTTGTCAGAATCTCATCTCAGAGAATACATGAGAATGAAAACCCGTTACTTTTGCCTCCACAGAGAGAACTTGTCCGCACTTCTGTTGTGTCTAATATCTTTGCGGATTTATGCTTAATCGCCATTTGCCGCTGCAACAGTATGAAAAGATATGCTCAGCACTTGCGAGGTTTTAACTTTCGTTCTATTGCGTGATTGGATGTTGATATCATGATGAAATTCTTTTTGGAACAAAGAATTCTATTTCCATGGTAACCGCCGTTTCAAAGAAACCAGTTAAAAATGAGACTTTAACTAAATGAACCAGTAGTCACTGACACTTTCTTATTAATTCTATATGTACAGAGAAACGCCGTAAGTCAAAACACCTGCTTCAAGCTTACTTTATTGTATTAAAACGATCTACAATAAAGTAGCTAAGTTGATTATCATCGCTTGCGATGCAGTTTTACATTTTTGTGACTTCTACTCCGCATGAAGAAACGATTTTTCTAAACGCCCTTATCATTGGCCGTTTTCATACCAGAAACGGATGATCCGTCTCGGACGGATAATCCATCTTCAAAATCCGTTAAAATTGACGGAAAAACAGCTGGGGAAAGTCAGGCGGATTGTCCATCCAAAATTAAGACCCTTCCATTTTCAAATTAAGACGTATTATCTGTCTGAAGCGAATTATCCCACAGATAACCCGTGCTCAGACGGATAATTCGTCTCTAGTGTGAATACGGCCGTTAGCCCTTGATTCAGGAGGGGGCAAAGTATATAAACTATACTTCAATGAATGATTTTTCATTGTAGATATTGACGAATGCACTCAGTTTCCTGGTTTGTGTAAAAATGGAATCTGTCGCAACACCCTGGGCAGCTTTGCTTGTGAATGTTCTGCAGGACTAACTTTAGATGCGGCAGAAAGAAGCTGCCTCGGTAAGCTTTCTCACTCTGTGCATGGCGTATATATATTTTTCAAATGTCATTAAATACTTTTACTCAAACAAAACTGTTATTTAACGTTAATAGAACTAGTAATATGGCCGCTGATAAGTTTTGTTTGGTTTAACTTTCGACACAAGAGCACAAGCTATATGCTTTTATGTCGTATCGTTTAAAAAAGTTTAATCATACTATCCATGTTATCCATTTGTCGTTCGTTCGTTCGTTCATTTACTTCTGTATTTATTCATTCAGTTAGTCCTTCATTCATTAAGTCAGACATTCAGTCACGTATAACATGCACGAATCGGTTGAACTCAAGTTTGCAACAAAATAATGGGATGAATAGAAGCTCGCAAAAAGGGGCCTCAAGGCCTCCCTGTTTCTCCTGGAATCAAAAACTGTGTTTCGCTGCCAGGACATAAGCGAAAGTTCCCTGGTTGATTTGTAAATGAGTCGACCGACATTTTTTCTCAAGAAGGCAACTAAAGACAGTAATTCTGACAACTATTGTTGTAAGTTTCAGTTAACGCTATTTATTCTTTCTTTTAATGCAGATCTACGTGAAGAAGTATGTTATGGTACAGTGAGCTCCAGCGGTTGTGGCAGCCCTTATGGCGGTCGGTATAAGAAGGTGGACTGCTGTTGTTCTGTGGTGGGCAGTGGCTGGGGAAATCCTTGTCAAGAATGCCCACTGGCAAACACAGGTAATGTGAAATGAAAACCGCGAAGTTAGTTGTTTACGCTATCGAACAATTTTAATTTATTTATTTTATTCTTTTTGTAGACGAATTTGAGGCGCTCTGTGGTGATAGAAACAAAGGATACAAAACTGTGGAGACCTTAACTGGACCTCGAGTGCAAGGTTTGTATTAAGTTAACGATACGCGTATTTGATACATGATTGGCTGGCGAGCGGGCAACATGGAGCAAGCCCCGTGTTCTTATTGGACACGCGAGCAGATAAGAAATCCTGTTTTGTTCACTTGGAATTGTACGCATTTTCCCTTGAAAATTTTATCATCTAGCCATTAAAAAAAAATTATCTATTGGCAAAGCATTTTCGGTCTTGATCTCGTTCTTTGACCAATATCCAGCCATTTGACCTCACACTTGGTCAAGAATGCATTTTCATTATTCACGAAAAAAAAATGCTGCTTCTCTTTTCATTCTGAACTCTTCTAGTCCTCAATGGAGCTCAACTGGAAACACATTAATTATTACGGCTTGGTTAGCTCTAATACCTGTTATTTGATGTTTTTATCTCTAATGTTGGTCTTGTTTTTTCTTTCTCTCGTTAGACATTAACGAGTGTGCTATGCAGGGTATCTGTGACAACGGTCGGTGCGTTAATGCACAGGGAGGATTTAAGTGCGAGTGTAACCAGGGATATGCCTTGGATGGTGAAGGAAAGAACTGCTTAGGTAGGAGAAAAAGGGATAAATTCTTATTGTTTATGGCTGGACGTTTATTCTTGCATCCACTTCAGACGACGTATAGATCGAAGAGAATACACAAAATTATTTCAGTATGCAAGAAAGTATCGTAGGGGAAAGATATTGGATTTCGTGTATGTGTATGATTTAAGTTTCTTTCCGATTTTTGCTTTAGCACAGGGTTTAGCTTTTTACCATTCATAGCACGTTTAAACTGTTAATTTACCCTTTTCAGCTAAATTATGCGGCAATGATTGATCAGGTACTGAACAATCATAACTCAATAAATTTCTGTTTTAGTTTAGATGTCAAAAAATGCTGAGTTACCTAGGCACTATGCCGTAGCAATTCCCTGCAATTGACTCATTATAGTTTTCTTCTATGTATATTTCCGCACAGTTATTTAATGCGGGTCCATTGTTTGACTGTTCATAGACGTGTAGCTATACGATGTACTGAGATACAAGTAGATCGTTATATCACTTCGTTATTTCTTTATTTTTTTTCCATGAACCCTATCGTTTCCTTCAAGATATCGACGAATGCCGCATTTCATCTGAGTTGTGTGGCAATGGAACGTGCAACAATATTGCCGGCAGTTTTCGCTGTGATTGTTTTACGGGATTTGAGAATGCTGCCATGATGATGGAGGTTTGCGTTGGTAGGTCAAAGTTTATTTCCTACGGTTGGCTGAATGAAGGGTTAATTAAAAAAAAACAAGTCTCCCATCCATCAGAAGAATGCCAAGCCTCTTGTGGATGAAACACAACTCGTTTACTAGCTTCTTTACTTCTTATTTCTTCAACTATAAAATATTAGTATATTTAGGGCCGTAGCTAGCAAGAGGCAAGTGGAGGCAACCAAAATTAAACAAAAAAAAATTTTAGTTAAGAAAATAACCCTAGTTAAACAAGGCTGATGTTTCTGAAGAAATACGGTATGAAATTTGCTAGAAAAAAATAAGGCTCCCTAAATTTTAAATTGTTTGGAGGTTGCCACCGGATTCCCCTAGCGACTTGTGCCTTTGGCGTTTGAAGATCCTGCCTCGTGTGTGCAAAGATTCTGTCCACCGCCCTATTATATACTGACCTTTCATCGTAAGAGAATAGCCTACTACCGATCACGAATCGCGGTGGATCACATGAAGACATCAACGTTATCAAGATTTAATGCCGACGTGAAAATTCTAGCTAAGACTCAGGGCCGTTATGGTACGCTGGCCAAAATACGTGGCTCTACCATTATAAAATGTCTCTACTTCGACTCTCTTGGGAGGAGACATTGAGAACTAACTGAGAAGATGCCGGGCCTTAAACTATGCTCATGTTATCTGCAGATAAGGATGAGTGTGAACAAGATCCATGCGCTGATGGTACCTGTGTGAACACAGTAGGAAGCTACAAATGCATCTGTCCAAATGGAATGGAGCTCATGAAAGACGGGGTCACTTGTGAAGGTCAGTTAGCAACGGTGATGTTTCTGTAACCAACTTTAGTACGGTCGCAACCGTTATTTTTACATCATTTCTCACACCACACTGGAGCGCCATTATTAACAAAGATGTACGAAATAGCTGGGTAAATCCCACGAACTTCAAAAAAGGATAAAAAATCTAAAACCAAAGAATTGTCTTTTAAGAATCCCTTGTGTTTTCATCATGCTCTTCACTGGCGGGATCCACATATTGACTGAGCAGCGGAACTGAGGTTAGGTGGGGTAAATGAATAGGATAAGGTGCAAATTCGCTGATTGGACCGAAACCCCTTTCTGTTGTGAAAGAAGATACTTATATTTTTATAGCCTGTTCCAGGCGTTCAGATAGTAGAGCGCGGCGGTCAGTGGGGAGCGAGTTAAATTGTACACCGGTACCGGAAACCGGAGTGGGGGGGGGGGGGGGTGGTCTCCCCACGTCTTTTTTACTTCGTGAATTTTTCTACCTCGCTTTACCATCTGAACACCTGGAATAACTTGCTCTCCACTGGCCACCGCGCCCTATCTGAACGCCTGGAACAGGCTGATATTTTTAGTCCATGTTTGTCTCTGTGCCTATTAATATGGTGATGTTTTTTTAATCAATTGGTGAACTCAACGTCTACAGTTACAGGAAATGTTGAAACTGTTGGACAACAAAGAGTATACAGTTAACGTCCTCTTCAAACAAACAGCTGGCTGCGAGAAGCTAGGTTTCCTGCCTTCCCATAATATGCCCAACTTTCCATCCACCCTTTAAAATAAACAAATCTCGTTAATAGTCTGCTTTAAATTTCTGAGGCGCACGTTGAATTGTGAGATGTTATTGTGCTTACAGACAAAGATGAATGTTCTGATCCCACCATTTGCCTTAACGGAGTTTGTCAGAATTATCGAGGCGGATACCAGTGCTCTTGTAACCCTGGCTTCGTGGCCACAGAGAACATGACACAATGCGTAGGTAAGAATCTAGTACTAATAATTGTACCAACGTATATCTCAGTTCATATTGCATTTAAGCCCCGGTCAAACTCACAACGTTACCGCTTCAACATTCTCACAAAGTTACGGTTGTTGACATTAAGCCGCGTCAAAAAGTTATGACATGTTCGCAACATACTGTGGATATTTGTGGAGAACCGAACTTTGGACTGTTTGACAAACCTTACGAGATGTTGTGACATGTTAAAAAAGAGTTTAACTCGCCTAAATTTTGCCTCGCCTTCGTCTCAACTTTTTTGTAATCTCATAAAAATTGTGAAAGCTGATCCTCTCCCAGACCCACTCTCCCAACATTGTTAAACATGCGCAAAAGTAGTACATCTCTCTTCTTTGTGTGGATCGATATTATCTATGCTATTTCCCACAGCACAGTCTCAATATAGAACAAACGTTTATACAATGTTAAGACCATTTAAGAAGTCATGTTTGAATTTTGCGCAAAGGCAGACCTGTTTAGTTGCAATAACCTCACCCCTTTCCCCCCTCACCCCCACCCCCCCCCCCCCAAAAGTTTAAACTGAACCCTCTTCGTCTATTTTATTTTATACAAGAAGGTTTACAGGCCAATTTTGTGATTGTTTACAGATATAGACGAGTGTGAGACAGATAATGGCAATTGTCAAGAACAGTGCAACAACACACTAGGATCTTATTTTTGTGAGTGTGGTGCGGGTTTCGCCCTTCAGCCTGATGAACGAACGTGTGGAGGTAAGGCGCATCCGCAATTACTCAACTCACAATCTAATAATCATTGTCAGAAGTTGCGTGCGAATTTTTCGCAAAGCCCGACCTGCGTAGTTGCGATAATCTCCTCAAAAAACTAAAAAGAAGAACGGGAAAAAGGATGGATATAAAAGACTAGAGTACAAGACGTCAGGTGGACGAGATTATGATCGCAGTTCCGGTAATGACCCACAGCGGTTCAGAACTTCGACAACTTGGACGATCACACAAAACAGACTAAGCTTGTATGATAAATATGAGTAACTTTAGCAGCTACTGATCTGTGCTTTTTGTAATGGATGAAAGATTCACAGAATGTGTTTGCGATGATACTTAATGCGGGCAGGGTGTTCTCAATACCAGCGTCCTAACGGTAATCGGTATTAGAGGGGAAAACGTTGGGATATTCCCTTAAAAGGCCTTGTATCCCATCCAGCTTAGTTTACAAGTCGGTCCGTAGTCTTGTCTGCTAATTGCAGGCTTCGTTCTGCATAAATCACATCCGCATAATCTTCATAATTACAGATATTGATGAGTGTCAGATCAGCCCGGACATCTGTGGATCAGGAAGCACTTGTGTCAATTCTAAAGGTGGTTATTACTGCGCGTGTGGGTCTGGGTACGAACCTTCAGCTGACAGGAGATCCTGCATTGGTACGTGTCAATCTAGTCGTGTGGTCTGTCACATGACCATACAAATCAGGTGATGTGAGAAAGACCCTTGACAGCTTTCATGCTTTTATTAGCTTAGTTTTCCTTTTTTTTATCTCACTCTAATGCTGGAACATAACAATTATGACTGATCTTTTTTAATGAGTTTTAAGTTCCTAATCATTGCATAGAAATTGCACATACCTATGAAAATCGTGGGCTTTTACTCCATGACATATCGTATGAAACCAATCCATAAATTCAATATAATTTCGTGGTGATATCTTACTTTATATTCAGTAATATTCCACAGGGTCTAATTGGTTTCCCATTCGACAGTTTGGCAAGATTAACTAAATCTTTACAGTGAAAACTTTATATATCTCTGGTTATCCTGTGATGTAGAGTTTACATTGTAAATACATCAAATGCTGCTCCTTCTATTTTTTGATGAATGCTATTGTATATAATAACGTTTCTATTCCAGATGTAGATGAATGCCAAAGAGATCCAATGCTCTGTACCAACGGCGTCTGTCGTAACTCGCCTGGTTCATTTGAATGTATCTGCGGCGACGGATACGTCCTAGCTAAGGGAACTACAGCTTGTATTGGTAAGCGTAGTGAAATGCAGGCAGTTTTATGTAAAATATCTGTTCAAAGGAGCAAATATAGCTTAGAAATTTTTATACTAAAAGTAAAGCTTAAAATGTCTGGAAAACCTTTCCATTCATCTAAGATATTCGGATTTTTTTTCTATTAGCTTCCCTACGATTTTAGCATAGACAAATCCATTTTAGATTTTATGACTTGTTTGGAAAGATTCAAGGTTCGGTCGTTGGGCGTCTCTGTTGTAGACAGTAGTTCTGATGATAGAGTTTATTTTGCAAACCCCTCAGTACTGCGGCGGATCCAGAAGTTTCAGAAAGAGGGGTCCAAGGCTTATGGAGTGCAACCTTTATAAATACTATTTATTGAGTAAAGAACTCTGATAGCCTTTGTATTCAGAAATTAAGTCAGACAAAAAACAAAATACTTCAGAAATTAAACAAAATTTCGGTAGTTTCTTGGTGTATGTGGACGGGTACGATTTGCAAATGACGTATTACAGAAAATGGAAAAGACATTACACCATAAAACTATCCGCAACACCAAGAAACCAAAATTTCAGATAAAAAGGAAGGATGGGCAAGCTAAATCCACTCATATGAAGAAGGTACTTTTTTGTGTTGGTAGCCCGTTGTTTCTCCTGCATGTGTGGATGAAAGGTCCTACGGTGTTAAATTGTTTTGCACACAAACATGGTACCTGTAGACTTAACATATTGACTAATACCATCCAACCGTCGCGTTAAGTGTGAAAAGATCTCCTGTCCATATAAACGTGCGGGAGTCGAATTTTGTGGGATCATTGTGAGTAGTAAATAGCGCTTTCTTACCAACGGTTCCATTTCTATAATTATCTGAAAAAATGACACTGTCTAAGTAATACATACATGTCGTTTTCTTTCGGCAGATGTGGATGAGTGTACAGTCGACCTGGCTCAGTGCGGTGAAAGTGCTTCCTGTACCAATACTGTGGGAAGCTACATTTGTAATTGTTTAGAAGGATACCTTGGAATCGGAAACCAGTGCACTGGTGAGTACAGCAACCAAGAGTATTTGAATCATTTGTAAGACGGGGGGATTAGCCTGCGCGCAAGCTCTCACGTAATAAGACGGGGGCGTGTTTTGCTTAATACTGACCTCCAGGTTGGCACTTACGTAGCCAACATTCGCTTGGACTTCCATTTAAAAATGAATGGAATGTATAGAACCCAATTCATCTGATCACGCGCGTTTGAACCTTCTATCCTGTGAAAGCAAGGTACCAGTTTTGGCGCAAGAGCGATTTTACCATCAATCAGAAGCCTGAAACTCGACTGCGCTCCCCAAACTTTTGTACATTCGCTGTTACAATACAATCTGAATTTAAATGGCAGCTTTTTCTTTGTGTAAATAAAGACTTCTTCACGTTGCTATAATAATTTGTGTCCTGTACCCTACAGATATTGATGAATGTACTACAGGCGATGCTCAGTGTCACCAGAATGCTTCGTGCGTTAACACCCCAGGCTCTTTCAACTGTGCGTGCAAGCAAGGTTACACAGGCAATGGCACTGTTTGCAGAGGTAAGCTTTTTCAACACTGCGAGGCCTACAAAACAACATAATTTTGAATTAAAAAATGTTTTTGCTGTTGTTATTGTTGTTTAACACTTTTCAAGCGGAGAACCCAGTTTTTGACGAGTCTTATATTTTATAATTTTTTAGTTCCTGGCTAATGAAATTTCCGTGTGACAAATTAAGATAAATGTGAAGTTACACTTGCTACTTTTTATTCCTTGTCTACACTAGATGGAAAAGGCGTGGCATGATCTCTGTAGATAGAAAGTCAAACAAAAATTTGTTATATCTAACCTTGACGATATCCCTCGCTTTCGCACTCATTGATGTTGTTTGCTCTCGCATAAGCTAAATGACTACGGCCTCTTTCTCATCGACAATAAACCATGCTCTTTCAGTTAAATGATGATCTTTTAGTGCGTGTCTCTTTATATTGATTTGTAGATGTCGATGAGTGCTTGGCTGATGAAAACTTATGTGTCAACGGACAATGCACCAATATACAAGGTTCTTATGAATGCCAGTGTGAGATTGGCTACATCCCAGCCGAGGACAAAAAGAGTTGTGTAGGTAAGCCTTACGACCTTTACATTATTTCCACTGCGATCAAACGTCTGAGACGAAGGAGAGAGAGTAGGTTCGTACTGTCGACTGAGTATGTCGATTAATGTCGATTAGTTCTATAAAGTACAGTTGCTTTCAACTGTCAGAACATAAGTAATATTTAAAGCCTTGCAATTATACTAGAATTGCCCCTTACGATCACCCCTGCTTTCACGATCACCTCGTTACTATAACTACATCCTTTAGGCCCAGAACACTGAATCATTTTTTCGTTTTTTATTATTTATTTATATTAAAACTAGAAGGGAAAAAAAAGGATTGATACAAAAAGGGTTCCAACAGAGAAGAACCGAATTCTCATGCCAGGCTGACCCCCACTCATATCAGGGTGTCATCCGCAAACATTTCACTTGAGCAGGATAGAGTTTTCGGTATGTCGTTGGTGTACAGTACAAAGAGTAGAGGCCCAAAAATGGAGCCCTTAGATACACCCGACATGACAGGTCCCCAATCGGAAAAAGCATCTTCAATGACTACTCTTTACATAAGGTTACGACTCGTTAATCGTTAACGCTTTCTCGCACGACTAACCGTACTTTATCAGACTTTGTGGCCCTAAGGTAGCTGCATTAACGAGGATTCACTGTCTGTATTGCTTTGACAGTAGTAATGTCGCTGTCTCTGATGACGTTCTTTCAACGCCATACCCGAAAATGCTCCAAAACAATCAATCTCGTTCAAGTTGTCTTTGAAACGGCTATTCGCATGACGTCTGTCGCTTCTTATTTTCGCAGATATCGACGAGTGTCAAATGTTTCCGTTGTGTTATCATGGACGTTGCGAGAACATGCCAGGAATGTTCCGCTGTATTTGTGATGACGGCTTTCAGCTCGATAAACAAGGAACAAACTGCACAGGTATGTTAATGAAAATTATTCACCCAATTCACGATTAAAACTCAACAATTGTAGGGTAAGTTTTTGAGCATAATTGTTCAGCTTTCTTGCATTTATTCTGTACAAAATGCACATAAAAGCGAGTTTACGAAGTAGAATGGCAGCAGGAGATAATAACCCGTAGCCTGCAACTTCCATGTAAACATGTTACAGCGTTTTCACCAAGATTTTATATCTAGAATGTATTTGGCGTGAAAGTACTTTTTCAGTCCCACAAGCCAGTCAGCAAAAACTACAGACCTGAAAATGGTATTTTATTTTTTAGTTTTCCTTGGGGAGCCTGGGGAGAGGAAATGCCCTGAAATGTATCTAAACGTAAACCAGTCCGCGAAAACACCTTGATAAAGGCGTAGTACGGGAATTGCTCGCTTCGGGCTTTGGGCTGCTGATGACAGATAGAAAAAATATTCTAGATCTTGCGTTATAGACTGAGTATTTTCTGCCTATCTTTGATTGAACCTGTAAACATTGTCACTGGTGACTTGTTCCCAGTCGTTTCTATTTGGATCGCACGCGGAGGACGGAACGCACATCACCTCTCGCTCTCCCCTTGACCGCACTTCTCTCGTAATATTGACAAGAGACTGAGAGAGGACAGGGGAGGAGTCAGATATCGCTGGCGTTAACACCCTTTGTAAGCCCAGACCTTGCAGATAATGCCTCTATACCTTGAACGTTGTAATTAACCTTTCTTGTCCTTGCTACGGTTTTTTTTATATATTTTCCTCTTTGCTCTATTTTGAGATATCGACGAATGCTCTGTCACTGGCATGTGCATTAATGGTCGGTGCGTGAACGAGATGGGTACATACCGCTGTGAATGTGATGGCGATTTCATGCCTAACCCCGCAGGCTCAGGATGCATCGGTGAGCTACTGTCATTTTCTTTCGTCTTTTATCTCAACATTGAGCGGATGAACAAAAAGTTCAAATAGATTAATTGAAGTTCAGCTGTGATGTCTCTTGATATAAATTTATTCTACTGAGGGGAAAAGACAGACCCCTTGTAATGATGAAATTCGTAAGGCCATATTGCCACAAATCTGTGCATCAAATAATCTCGGATAGTTGAAAAAAAGTACTTTTCAGTTTAACCGCCGCCCGCCGTATGGCCAAGGCCACCTAGTTATTTCGTATTACGGCCACGTTTTTTTGCCCGGCATAACGGCCACAAACTTTCTTATAAAAACCCTCGTTAATGCAGTCAGCCGTTAATACGGCCAACGGCCGCATTTTAAAATCCCAAACAGCAGAATTTTTAATAATTTCACTCTGTTAATACGGCCGCTCGTTTGAAATTTAGAAAATTAAAATGCCTGTGACATGTCAATTTCATTGACCTATTGTTTTTAGACTACAGTACAGTTTAAAATGCATTTGTGGCGGTTTAATAGCTGATTTTTTAAAACTGTTACATGGACTGAAGGGAAGTTTCAAATAGTTTTTGCAATTACTGCACGCGGCCACCACGTTAATACGCCAAATTTTTTTTGACCCGTATTGGTGACCACATTAACAGGGTCCCACTGTGTTAACAAAAAAACAAAAAGCAATTTACAGTTCCAAAATATATGTTGTACGATTGAATCTTGACTTGCCTTTGTTTTTAGACATGCGTAAAGCTAACTGTCATCTAAGCGTTGTGAATGATACGTGCCTGAATCCGCTGCCCTCAGCTTACCGCGCTGCCTGCTGTTGTACATCCGGAAAGGCCTGGGGAGAGCCTTGCGAGCAGTGTCCTCTAAAGGGAACGGGTAAGAGCGTGATCATGACCGTGCTCCTGTATCTTCAAGTGCTGCCATAGTTAGAATTCTAGCTCACCTTCTAAAAAGATTAAACAACAAAAACTTGCATTAATCACTTAAGAACGCGTTGACAAACTTTCGAACATTTCGAGTCGGCTTAAGGTTTTACTGCATTTGGCGAGTGTCTCTGTGAGAAATTCGTTGCACATAGTAGCAGTATATTCAAGGGAAGGGGAAAAAGTGTTCTGTTTCCAGAGCGACTTTCTGCTATCTTTGTGATACCACTGTATTACCTGGTCAATAGTACTCCACGCTTTCCAGATGGGTCTCTATTCTTGACGTGAAACTCATAACTTTAATTTGAGTCTCCTCCTCTCTCCCCACCCCCCCCCCCTCCCCTTCGCCTCATCTCCCAACTCCTCCCCAATGCATATCACTTAAATCCTGGCTTACCTGGCTTTCCAGCCTTTCTCTTTGGTTTAAAACGCGTTTCTGTTTTATCCCTATTTAACACTTTTGATCTTTTTTCCCTTCTAGAGGAGTTTAATCGTCTTTGCCCTGGCGGAATTGGATTCGTTCCAGATCCTTACACTCTTGTTATTAAGGGTATGTCAGTCTTGTTTAGTCTTGTTTCATCACCTATTAAGCACTTAGAAAAGAGTTGAACATCTTTCTGAATTTTGTGTACATATTCGATTTAAATGGCAAAGTGATAATAACATAAATAAATGAATAAATATATAAATAAATAGAGGGGCATAGAACCAGGGGGTTATAGGCTTCGTTAACAACCGGGATTTTGCGCAGAATTGTAGCGGATTTTTTCTTGTTGTAGATGTGGATGAATGCCAGGAGCTGGCCGGAGTTTGCCGTCAGGGACGCTGTGTAAACACACTGGGTAGTTTCAACTGTTTCTGCCCTCAGGGCTTTAAGCATGACGTTACAACTGGAACATGCACTGGTAGGTTGTGTGATTGCAGATATTCCATGGTTAGCCTGTTTAAAAGCGCCCTTTCATATATAATATAAAAACAAGGCATTACAATTGACTTCATTCACCGTTTATTTTCGACATTTGGCCTACCGTAGTATGCGAGTACAAATAATCTTCCATATTTTCCAGCTGAGATTTAAAGCCCAATACGATTGCGGCAAAGCCGATTGGGAGCAGCTTGTTGGATAAGGCGTATGAATCAGAACAAAAGTTAGTTTCGCAGAAGAAAGTTGAAATATCCAATGCAACTTGTTTCCTTTTTCACAGATCTGGACGAGTGCGAAGAAATAGATTTTATCTGTGGTTTGGATGGGATCTGCATCAACAAAAATGGAACTTATGACTGTGTGTGTCCCGAGGGACAGACTCGAAACGCGAACGATGGCCGATGCGAAGGTACGTTGTACAAATCCGAAAACTAACGGAATCTTGAGACGAGAAGGGGACTGTGAGAAATCTGGAGGCGGAAATTGTAATAATAGAGGGGAGGGGCAGAGGAAGGCGAGTTAATATATTTGAACATTGTTCAGAAGCGGATTTATACCACAAATCAGGTTTTGAGTGACCTGTTGTGTTTAGGTTATTGTCCAAACAGTCATTCCCTTTAACATAGTCGCCAGAAGGACAGAGCCAAGCTTTCTCATTACAGAGGTGTCCGTACTTCAGGGAAATGACTGTTTTGACTAGTCCCTAAACTCATTACGTCACTTACTGGATGAAGTTTGGTATCATGCTTTGGGATGAAAAGAACTGTCTAGATGTCCATATTACAGGTGTCCATATTATAAAGGTAGTCACTGTCTGTAATAGAGATGTGCCCTAGCGAGCGGTTGGACTAAATCATTTAACACTAAAAAGGTTAGAGTTTTCCTCAGCTACCTTTTTTCTAACGCTTTAAACTTCAGTAATCGATTTTCTGGTGTGTTTAGTTACAGTACCATGGCTTGGTTTAGATCTTTGCCAGTTGGCTTAGTTTTCATTGAAGTAATTAAGTCATTGCAATGAGATCTCTTGTGTTTCAATTGAAGCTTTTACCTTTATTTAGATAAACGGCCACAGGAATGCTTCATGGTAGTCGAAGAGAGTGCCAAATCAATTCCGGATTCGAATTCAAAACCAGTTTGTAGAAATCAGTTCTCTAACAACGTGACACGGAAGGACTGTTGCTGTACAGAAGTGGGCGAGGCTTACAGGAAAGAGTGTAGTTTGTGCCCCAAGCCAGGATCAAGTAAGCTACATTCAAAGTCTTTCCTTCATCTTGGACAATCAAAGGTCTTTTTTTAAGCCACCACTCTCTATAAGCTTGGTAGCCGCTCAGCAAATGTTGCGCCCAATGTTGCAGGCAATGTGGCACCTTGTGTTCGGTCACGTGTGATAAATCGTACCGCAGAATCGGCATTTTCTACAGTTAACCCCATTCCTTGGCACCAAGCAAAGGCGCCTTCTGTAACATAATTTACACGCTTGATTTACTTTAATTCATGTGCGCATCCTTATTGCCCATTCATTTGACAGCCAGTATGAAGCGCAGAGGCTTTATTCGCCTACTGGCGCAACGAGAAATGATGATGACGATAATTCGCAAAACGCCAGTGGTCTTTTTCTTTACTTCAAAATTTCCGTAAATTTCGAAACAAAAACGAATGACGTTAAAATTACTGTTGAATACGTTTTGGGAACAGAAGCCATTCTACGGCCTTGATCTCTGTTCATTTAAAATCTTCGCAACTGAATTGAATTCTTTTGTACATGCAGATCAATTCGCAGCTTTGTGCCTGGACATAGTTTTGCCATCGGTATCAACAACATCTTCGCCCACCCCTGGTCAGGCGAGAGGTAAGAATTCAGAAGTACTGAGTAACATTTCCAGTGCCGGGGTAAAGTAAGAACGTTAATCTAAACGGAAACAAAGTAGGCGGGGAGAGAACATTTGCCTCGCCCGACCCGCACTTGTAGGCCAGGGAAAGAGTCGAGCTTTGGCGATGATGCCAATTTAATTTAACCCTAGTCAAGACTGTAAAATGCTCTCTTTTTGCGATTGAAGAGGTCTTCTCCGTTAATATAAGGCCTCTCTTTGACGCTTTTAAGAGGTTCTTTTTGAATTTTTCAA
This sequence comes from Porites lutea, assembly GCF_958299795.1. Classification (NCBI taxonomy): domain Eukaryota; kingdom Metazoa; phylum Cnidaria; class Anthozoa; order Scleractinia; family Poritidae; genus Porites; species Porites lutea. The sequence goes on along the minus strand of NC_133205.1, from coordinate 25,420,598 downwards.
TTAGTGTCCTTGTGACTGTTAAAAAGTTGAGCAAAAATTAGTGTCTTTGACTTGCAGGAACATTTTCATCAAACTGTTATCTTTTTTCATCATTTCTGTATCACCATTTGAATTTATTTGTTGCAGTTGTGAATGAATGTGAACTCTTCCCAGAGCTATGTTTATACGGTACATGTATTGACACAAGAACAAGCTATCGCTGTGAATGTCCTTTGGGTTATAAGCTTGGACGAGAAGGAAAGATGTGCAAAGGTTATCAAAGCATTTGTGCTTTGTAAACGAGTAATGTAGATTAAGATCAGCGGGTGAAGCGTTACACTTAACTGGGCACAATAAAAAAGGGAATCATCGCATGGAGAAGTCAAGCTAGCTTAACATTAAATAAAGAAGAAGACAAGACAAGAGAAACTATACCAGTGTACATGATCTTCGCAGTAAAAATATTCATCTCTTTATCCGCCGTTCAAAATATGATTCATATTTCAATTCATGTCTTTTCCACCATCGGGTACATTACGAACTCAGAATGGCTTGCTCTCCAGTTGGCTTGATTAGCTCAATGGATAGCCTTGCGTCCGGATATCTCAAAGGTCAGAATTCGATTTCCGATCAAGCCTGAATTTTTTCAGGTTATTTTCAACCACCTAGGTTGTTCATGGTACTTCGAAGGTCTTGTTCACTTTCATATCTTTACCCGCAGTTCAAAATGTAGCTCATTTCATAGATAATAGAAACTGATGAACGCAGCGGCGACAAGTGAGCTCCGGCTTCAACGGAGATGTTTCCTTTGCGACAGGGACTGTAATTTCGGGAAATGATATTTTTTTTAGCCACAATTCACGGTCAATCCTGACTTACGAAGGCCTATCAAAATAGAGGAAGATATCTTCAGGGCCCCTGTTTTTCGAAATCGATTAAATTGGGATTGATAGAATGGTGTAGAACTGAAGAAAAAAGGAAAATTGTCCCCTGCACCACAGGTGTTAGGAAAAAATACCAACGGGAAGCGAGATGGGGAAACCCGATGTTAGCCCCTCGGAGAGGGGCTGGGAAAATAACTAAAGTGATCCCTCGTGCTATTTCTTTGATTGGATAGTTGGTCTTAGGAATGTTGTAATACCTCAGCTGAGCTTTTTTCTTATCCTCGTAATGCTAGAAAGATTGGATATTGTACATTTTTGTATGGTTCAGTTACTTAAACTTTGTACCTCTCTTGATAGATGTGGATGAGTGCAAGATGTCGCCTTGTAAGAACGGTACTTGTCTGAACACATTTGGAAGTTTTCTGTGCACTTGTCCGGAAGGATCCAAACTTGACATCACTGGTCTTGGTTGCACGGGTAAGTTTATTCTGGACAAAGGGTGCTGGATCATTTGGATGAAATCATCTGCTCTTTCACTTTAAGGACTGCCACTTTCTTTCACATCATCATGGTTTGAATTTTGAGCTAGCGCAAGCACTCATTAAGACTATCGACGACCCTCCAATGGGAAAAAAGTTTGAACAGTTTTCCATTTGTTCTCCTGCCTGTTCAGATACGTTCTGCATGTTTTTCCTTCCGAAAGGTATCGCTTTTACCCGAAAGACCACCGCGGTGGCCACGCGCGAATAGCTATGTACGTGCAACAATTGCACGAGAAAAACGTAATAAAACGAACTTTTTGAAGTCTATACCCCTTTAGATCCACATATCAGTAAAAAATGTAAAATTGCGCCACCGTCACGTCATTTTCATGGTCTGTACTCTTATCGGCCATAGCTCTTGACCAATCAGCGCTCGAGAAATCGCTTATTTTATGGTGAAAATTGATTTTTTTTTGCTCCAAGATATGGACGAATGTCTTGAACCTAGCTACTGCGAACACGGTAGGTGCGAGAATTTCCTCGGCGGGTTTAACTGCAGTTGTGACAGCGGTTACATTAGATCTGACGACAAAAGGACCTGCATAGGTGAGTGGAATTCTGCATTTGCGTATAAAATTGTTCAAGAACAAGCCTTCTGGTTATTCGTTTTAGTTTCTTCTCTTCTACACTGGAAGGTCATGACCAATGTATACATTTCGTTGCTTGCAGATAAGGACGAATGTACACAGATCAGTGGTCTTTGTGGTAACGGAACATGCGTGAATACCGCAGGATCGTTTCGCTGCAGCTGTCACAATGGTTTTAGACTTGATCGACGAGGCTATTGTCGAGGTGAAAAAGTCATAATAGCAGTCATCTCTTGTAGCAGTTTATAAAATAACTAAGATAGTACGCGCGTTCTGATTGGTTAAAAACCTATGGTTTATTGTGCCGGTAAACTCATAGAAAACTTAAAGTTATTTTATAAAAGCGATAGACCACACTTTCTGTGAAGCATGCGTATTTTGTGGTGCAAACGAGACACTATTTATGTGACTAATGCTCTCCCGCCATCTTGGACGTTGAAACAGACAGCGAATTGGGGCGACACGAAAAAAGATGTCAAGAGAGAGGTTGCCCGCCCCTCCTCCCTTAGCTTTTTAATTTGCTTTCAAGCTGGAGCCCACGATCAATGAACCTCTGCGCTTTCGTTAAAGAAAAAATTCGCCTGTTCTGCAGGCCAGAAAGGCCAATCAGAGTACGGGTAGAGTTTAATCAAGAGATGATCTTTTGTTTTAATTCATTGTAGAAATCAAAAATTATAGAAACTTACTTGGATTATCCCACTCTTCTTTACTTATGATAAATGCGTTGTCTCTTTCCTTTCGTTTTTAGACATCGATGAGTGTTCTACGCTGGTGGGTGTTTGTCAAAACGGACGCTGTATTAACACCATAGGTGGCTACACATGTGATTGTATCCAGGGATACATTGCGACTGCTGATAAAACCAGATGCAGAGGTTAGTGTCGCTTGTAATCACGTGTCATACGGTAGAGTTTACTTTCTTTCAGTCGCGAGCTGTACTTGCGTTGACTACCGCGGGCGCACGCGTGCATGCACTAGTTGTGCCTTCTTTGTCCTAGCGCGTAAACATCAACTTTTCCTTCCGGTATCCGGTGTCCGGTTTCCCTTTTTTTCCTGTAGATGTCCATTCTCTTAGTTTTTCTGCGCAAACTGAACAAAACATGCGTTTGGGAGCTACGAATACAGGGAGATCAACAGAGACGCTTCTAATACAACGTTCGTCGACGATCTGCTATCTTCTTCCTTTCATGTCGACCTTTTGCGACTTAGTCAGTTATACTAACCATCTTTTTAGTTGAAAAATAATCTACCTTCTTACGACTGACTTACTATTTTTTTTTCAGAGTTGAATTGTTGGAACTGGTTACATTAGTGCTAATTACTTTTTAGTTACATAAGTTTTGTTAGGTCCTTAGAGAGTCAGTTGAGAATTTTTTTGACTTTCAATCTTTAACGTAATTGGGGAACTTCCCTTCTTCGCAGATATAAATGAATGCACAGAAGTTCCCGGATATTGTGAAAACGGCATCTGTACCAACACTATCGGCGGATCACGCTGCGAGTGCACCACGGGATATAGACTAAACCGGACGGGAGATGCGTGCGTGGGTAAGAAAATCAGTTAAATCTTTTACTTTACATTTACACATCGATTCAAGGAATTTTTGAAGAATGGACATCCCTGCTATGTTTTGTTACTTTTGGAGGTTGATATTAATGATCCCGGGTTGAGCCTTTGGGTTCAAACTTGTAAGCATTATATCGACAAATTGGAGTCAGTGACAATAACGCAGTCCCCAAACTGACGGATTTAGCCAAACTTCTTGTGCGTGATCTACAAAATAAGGTATACTCGAAACCGTAAAGTTTTCTTGACTGGTAAATATTGATATTTCCGTCATGGTGAATCAAAGGAATGAGAGAAACGACTGCGTCGCAGCCTATATGCGAAGGTTCCGTAACTCGATTTACTGGGAGGTGCGCGCAATTGTCCTCGCCACTGAGTAGGTTTCACTTCCCATTTCTAATGTTTGTTTGTTGGTCCACCATTCAACCCTTCATTTTGATCTTTTTTATCCTCTAGACGTGAACGAATGTGATGAGAATCCCAGCTACTGTCAATATGGAGGTCAGTGTGTGAACACACCAGGAAGCTATCGCTGCCTCTGCCAACAAGGTTACGAAGCCGGAAATGGAGGAACATACTGCATTGGTAGGGACGTTTGTTTAACTTTGTCTTTTAATAGACCTTAGTCGCTTTACCCGCCATCTTTGCACGCGCTTTAGGATTGATGGGATAAAAGCAATGTCGTGGTTTCTCAGTTGGCAAACAGACAATAAAATTTGCCAATACGAGTAATAGCGGTGGAATTTGTTTATTCTCTCAAAATGAGACAACGATTTTAGTCATGCAAAATATACAGAAAAGTTTCTATAAGTTATGCGTTATTACTGCTTGCTGTGAGAACATGCACCGTGGTTATTGCATCCAAAAAGATCACTTCTTCCCATATTAATTTGCCATTATCGTCTTAAACGTTTGAATTTCTTCATTTGCTGTTGTATAGAATAAATAAACTCGACCGCGTTTTCTTGTATCTTGTTTCTGAAGTCCCACTCACAGTTGACTCGCTTCATCAAGTCTGAAAATTTGCGCGTTTCTGGAATTTATTTTGATGAAGTATTGCTGTTTTTTTCTTAAAGATTGCATGAAACGTATTTCCAAAACCCGAACCCAGTTTCTTCTGTACTTTAATAGCTGTACTGAACCCAGTGGGTTTTTAAACAGCACACCAGTTCTGAACTGCGCAGTTTTGAAATGATATAAGATATAGCTGATATCATCAACAGAAAAATTCTGTATACGATACGGAAACGAACGTTCGTCGGAAAATGTGAAAGGTTGACTTCAAAAATTAATGACGTTAGAGGTGGTCAAGAATGTTCAAGGATATCTGTATATCATCGAACGCTTATCATGGCCAAGTATCGCAAATTCGCTTCAATTCATAGACCATTTTAGACCATTTTACTGTTGGATTTTTAGAAAGAAAAAACTTTTATCGAAACTAATTCATTTTCCAATTACAAACAGATTCTCGCATTGGTTTCTGCTTCGAGAAATTTGATGAGAATGGCTGCACTACTCCTAAAACTCGTCAGATGGGAAAGTCTGTGTGCTGTTGCACCATGGGAGCTGGCTGGGGTGATCCATGTGAATTGTGTCCCCAGAAAAATACATGTAAGTGGAGACTGTTACTGAGACGACCCCCCTATAGTCAGTTTAGATTGTCGTACGGCAGCAAACATACGACAGTAGCTAAAGCCTTGGAACGACCGAAGGGGTCGAGGGGTTGGAGCGTTCCTTTACCCTGGCTGTCGTTTGTCCAAGCCTTTACCCGCTTGACAGCTCAAGATTGTAAGCAATCTAGATACTGATATTACTTCAAGTTTCCAAAAGGGTAAGGGCGCTAATAGATTTGCGCCTTTTTTCCCAAGATGGAGCTCATTATAACAAAATGGTGAGATATCATCACCCAGAAAACGCCGCACTCCTCAATAACAACGCGATAGTTTTTTTAAATTCCTCGATTATTTAACCAAAGTGAAACATTGGTGACCATTCAATGAAACTCGTTTATAGGCCCCACTTCGAAGATTGGAATGATTCTATAAATGATTCTAGGTTTGTGATACACCAATCACTAACAAACACGAGTGTACAAATAGTTCGACTCGGTAAATTGGCACCATCGCCTGATGAAGACCTGCAGTGTGCGGTCGAAACGTCGCGATCAATATCAAAGTGACAATCGTGAGACAATCCACAATGATTAATATCTTTTATGACATGATTCTATGTTCTTGCTTTTCAGCTAATTTCGCCCTCATTTGTCCTAACGGAATTGGGTTTGTTATGGACAGGCACGGTGTATCAGGTGAGATTACAGAGGACCATCGTTACGGAGAAAGCATGTTTTTTGACCCCAAATTTCTTTTGGTGATACTGTGTGTCCCTTAGGGGTCTGTTTGAGCAATGGAACGTGTCAAAATTTGAACTGGAGAATAGGGAAGCATGGCAAAATACCTTAGAGAACCCAAAAATAAGTTTGAGGATCACGGGAACAAAGCCACTGTTAAAGAAATTGAAATAAAGACCTTTCAAGGACTTTTAATGCGATATTGGAATAAAGAGGGGAGAGCAGGGGAATTCGTGTATCGGGGGCTGAAGAGAAATAATGCAAAATTAGAATACCGGAAATTTTCGAGTTGGAATAATTGAATATATATATTTAGTAAAATCCAACTAGTGGTCTATTATCAATGCTGCGTTCTGATTGGTTGAGCTACAACTAGGCTATATGTTATAGCCCACTAGTAGCGAAAAGCGCCGGCTTTGAAAACCAAAACAATGGCGGTTGAATCGCGTTTTGCTAGCTAAAGTTGTTTTGTCTCGATATTTTTGACCAACTATTTGGATTTTACTAAAACAATTATTCCTCTCGCCGTCATGGCCTCTGAGTCAATAGCCCATTCGGCCTTCGGCCTCATGGGTTATTGACTCAGAGCCCATTCAAGCTCGAGGAATAATTGTTAAATATGCCTTTTGAGGGTGTATTCGTGGAATAACGAAAATTTTAGACTTTTCACTTTCCCTTATTTTTCCAAAAGATCGTCTGTATAAAGGGCTTACGGTTACGAGCCGCCATATTGGTTTCAAATGTACTGATTGGGGTGGCCCCGGGAATTACAACCTAGGCTAGACTAGGTACATTTGAAACAAAGATGTCCGCCCGTAAAGGTAGGCGCTCGATCCTGTCGAAAAAATAGGGGACTGTGAACTGCAGTCTACGTAAATTTTTCAGAAAAAATAATAGAATAATTTATGAATACCACATTATTCCTCTTCCACCACCCCCCCCCCCCCCCCCCCCCACCCCTCAACAACGGAAGAAGAACCTTCCTGGGAGACTCCCATATTCTGAGTTTTTTCGGACAGTCTTATATTGCAAAGTGTAGCTTGATTGCAACAAGATGTCATATAACAGTTTTCAGTGTACTAGAGATAAATCGTTCTCGTAAAACCCCAGTCGTATGTTATACTCCCTTCTTGCAGATGTGGACGAGTGTAAACATGTGTCATCACTTTGCGAAAATGGAGAATGTGTCAATAATGACGGGAGCTATCGTTGTAAATGTAAGATGGGATTCAAGCTGGATGCGAGTGGAAAAAAGTGTGTTGGTAAGTTCAAAAAGTTCTGCTCTCGTAAAGTAAGGTCAGCGATGTGAAATACAACATTAAAATGCTGATTTTGTTACTGCAGCTAATAATCTTTCCTTATTTAGATGAAGACGAGTGTTTAACGGCCGGTGTCTGTGGTAATGGCAACTGCACCAATACCGAGGGCTCTTTCCAGTGCACATGTCCCAAAGGCTACGCCCCAGGCCGCTACTCTCCACGATGTGTTGGTAAGGAACTTTCTGCCAGATAACCCTGTCTCAGTAATAAATAATTTGACACTTTCATTTAGTGTTAACGTGTCTCATTTTACAGATATCGATGAATGCACCGAAAATAACGATCTCTGTGCGTTCCGCTGTGTCAATCAGCCAGGAAGTTATCGATGTATTTGTCCTCGAGGATACGAGTTGGCTGCCGACAAAGTTTATTGCAGAGGTGAGCACTTCTTCAAGCAGTGAGGACCACGCTAAATATTCCTTCTTCTCGGTCTTAAACCTCTTTCATGAGCGCGCCATACTCTTCTTTCTGTACCATAATAGGTTTTAAGTAAAAGGCCTTATTCATGACGCAACATTTTACTAACAGCGAAGTTGTCATGCACATTTTTAACTCAAATGATTAAGTGAGATGAAGAGCGGACACACCCCAATGTCACCATGAAGAATGTTGCGGCTTGTTATTCAGTCGGCCTCAAGAACGGTAAAACATCTACATAACTTTGTTTTGTCATTTCTTATAGATATTAATGAGTGTAAAAAGAACAGTCAGCTGTGTACTTTCGTTTGCAAGAATTTCATTGGTGGATACAAGTGTCGCTGCCCGACTGGCTTCAAAGGAGATGGACGGAACTGTGAAGGTGTGTGAAACGAGAACGAATTTAATTTGATCGTACAGTGTAACATCGGTATAAGCGTTTTCTTCTAACATTTTTGTGTCTTTGAAAATATAAGAAAGTAATCAATTTATATTTCAAGTTGAAAATAAACCATAGTCAATGTTTTTAAGCGATCTATCACAACATTTTCAACTTGCAGGAGTAAAAAAAAAATGCTTTAAAGGTAACTAATGTCTCTCGTTTACCAATGAAACGCTTAAGAGCCTAAGAACTCATTTACTCGTGTTCGTGTGTTCCGGATCGAATTGCAATTTGAAATTGTTGGGTCGTGAGCAAAGCTTACCTGGACAAAATCCTCTCAAAGCAAGGGAGAGAACCAACAACAAACTCAAACCAAATTCCAACCCGGGTCACATCGCTGAGAGGCGTGCTCCATTTTCAGAATTAGAGACACTCGTTGATAAGTTTCATGTAACTGTTAGCAAGACTATACCACTCTTTGACTATTCCAAGAAGCACTGAGTCTAATAAGAAGGGTCCCCTCCCCCCTCCCCCCTTCCCTTTGGCTTTAAACAAATTATGGTAAATGTTAAACAACTCTAAGTAAAATTTGTCTTCTAGAGCTTTAATTTTGCGACAGAGATTTTCAAAGAGCTTTTAACTTATAAATAACCAGTATTTATATAGCTGGCAGTCTACCAGACCCCCGTTGCTGAGTTTTATGTCCCCCCCCCCCCCCCACCCCTCTTAGTAACAGTAACATTTAAGTCAGCTTAGACAATAGCTTTGCTAGCATAAGTTCCATCGTTTCCTGATAAATAAGCGCCTTTATCAATTTTAGACATCAATGAGTGTGTTGAAAAGCAAGGAATATGTAAAAATGGCGCCTGCAGGAACCTTGCTGGAACTTACATATGTGACTGCAATTCTGGATATGAACGCAGTGCAGATGGCAAGCGGTGCGAAGGTATCAGTTAATTGAATTTATATTCCTTTGCCAGTTTGCTCAAAAGATGATTTGATTTGAACAGTGGTCTGGGCCTTTGGGTGCATATTTTACAAAAAGTATTGTTGAAAATAAAGTTTTCATTGACGGTTTTAAAAATTACACCGTCGCTTGGCATTCCCGCGAGTCCAGTTATAATAACGTCCAAAAGGTACATTTGAGTTACGGTGGTATGAGAAAAGCAGCTCGATTGAAAGAGATCTTTGACATCTTTTGATCTCGCAGATCAGAAAAACTCGTGGACGTTCGGGACCCTTCGTATCATCTACGTGATACCCGATAAAACAGGATGTTGGTGGTGCCTTTTTTGTTGTTATTGTATTAATAGTTTCTTTTTTACTTCTTTCCCCTTTTTTAACTTACGATTGTAAAGCATTGAGTTGGTAACATGATGCCTGCAAAAATATTGCTTTTTGAAAAATAGAGTTTGTTCTGAAAGGGATCGAAAAAGTCACAGATCCGGGTATCGTTATCTTGATTATTAAATGTTTCTGTAATTGTTCTAAAGTATCAACCGTTCTTGCAATTCCACTAGCTTCATGTTTGGTCCATCCAGTCATCGGTCTAGAATATCTTGACTTCTTAATGCCACTTATTTTGTAGACGCAAAGAAGGGCCTTTGCTTCGCTGTCGTCAGAAACAAAGTCTGTCAAGCTGTTACCAAAGAAATGATGCAAGTGAGAAAGAGAGACTGTTGTTGTACTGCTGGTAAAGCTTGGGGCACACGATGCGAGCTGTGTCCGAGCAGGGGAACTGGTAACGAGTTCTTTTGTCTTGAAATTTGTCTTTTTAATCGATTTATTTCTCATCTAGAGTCAAGTGTTGTATCACTCAACTTCTGTGACTTCTGAGTGCGTAGATAACATTTTACGAACAATCCTGAAGTGTGATAAATTAGTATAGGTTATAGCAGGATTTGCAGTGATATTTGACATAAATACCACACGTGTTATTTCGAAATTGTTATACGTAATTTCACGAGCCGTTAGGTGAGTGAAATTTGAGACAATTTTGAAATATCACGAGTGGTATTTATGCAGAATATCACGTACAAATAATGCATTATTTGTTTATACTACTACCAGCAAAAGGTTTGTAATTTTCACATGTAGGTATTTCAAATTAAGCTGAAATACCACTGATCTAAGCCAATCAAATTGCAGAAATTTTTCACGTAGTATTATAATAGGGGGAATTATAGTATTGGAATTTTCATTGGCTAGGTGGTTTTCATTTTTGAGTCTATTCCTCACTATTTGCTAAAAGCTACAAAGTAGTACTTTCTTTGTGTGCTTTTTATTGTCCTGTACAAAGAGGCTAAACGTTAGAGCCCGATCAACGATTCCGAGTTCGACCCCTACTCAAAACTGCAGAACTTATCACTATCTTTTTCTTTTTTCAAAAATTGATAATTATCTTCATGTTTCATGCAATTTACGCTATTTAACTGAGTCATTATTTCTAGGAAAGAGTTAAATATCGATCCCCCGATTTGTGTCCAGAGACGTGAGACCCTCTTTCAATACCTGGTAAAACGATAGTATATGAAATGCAACTTTGATTGATCTTCCTTTTGTTTTTCTAAACAGATGAGTATCGTTACTTGTGCCAGACGTTGGCCCAGGTTAAAATAAAGATGCAAAGTAAGTATCATTGTTTAGACCAATCATATAGTTCTTGTCACGAGGTTTTCGACGCTTAGGCAAATCTTCTTGTTGCGTTGCAGATGTATGTGAGATGGTTCCTGGCTTATGCCTCAACGGTAAATGTATTAGCTTACCTGGGGGATACCGCTGTATGTGTAACGTGGGCTACAAACTCACCATGGACGGGAAGCGCTGCTTAGGTAAGGCGTCTTTTTCTTTTTCTTTCTTACCTCACTAAAGGGTGATTTGAATACTGGCCCGCTATGTCCCGCTATGATTAAAGGATTTGTTTTTCTTTGGCGAACGGTACGTCGTTCGAGTGTAACATGTCTGTCTAGTGGGTAATTTTGTTTTTCGAAAGAAGCTTAGCCAAAATATATGTTAGATATAGAGACCGAGCAGTACTATTAAAAAACACTTGCCTAACGTGCAAACCATTTCTATCTTTCAAGATAGAGATGGATTACATACAAAGACTCTTCTATTCCAAGGCGCTTGTTAAATCCAAGCAGTAATATCGATACTAATTCCTCAGGTTGTTGTATTCTCAGCATGTTGCTTTTGTGGTTAAATCTGCAGATATCGATGAATGTGCAAAAAATTCCAGCATTTGTCAGTTCACTTGCGCCAACACAGATGGTTCTTACATTTGCAGTTGCCCAGTTGGTTACGTGTTGCGACCTGATAAGAGGACATGCACAGGTCTGGTATTACTCTCAAGAAGGGTGTCCGTCTTCCGCAAAACCCCGGTCTCGGGGATCATTTCTCGAAAAGTCCCGCTAGTTAAAGGTGACGTTACACGAGACGATTCGCAACGACGATTTTTAGCACAACACAGCGTTGCAACATTGTTGTGACATTGTTTCGAATAGTTACAACATTGTTCCAACATTGCAACGATGTCTTGCGCTAAAAATCGTCGTTTCGAATCGTCCCGTGTAACATCACCTTAACGGATCCGAAAAGCTATTCATTTTTATACTCATGATCGAGGTTTCAATAGTTTTGCCTATATGATTAAACTTTCAGTTTACAAAACAACTAAGACTGGTTTGTTAGCTAGGGCCCTCGCTTTTATTCTTTGAGTTTTAATGCAAATATTTGAAAAGTTACCGAGACTTTCGAGAAACAGGCCCCAGGCTGAAGGAGAGGCGGAGAGGGTAACCCGGATATGTTTACCTGTATTGCATTCGTGTGTTGGTGGGAGTAAATAGTGTTAAAACGCTATACATACCATAGGATATTTTTTTCTGCAGACGAGGATGAATGTGCAACAGGGAGGCACAATTGTCAGCACAACTGCGTTAATACTGCCGGCAGCTTCCGATGTGGTTGCCCTGATGGATATATGAGAAGTGGACTGACATGTGTTGGTGAGTCAAGTGCCTCTTTTTATTTAACTCACATATACTTTGCTTATAGCAATCGGTGTCTATTGAACACCTGCGTGGATATCAAACATTGCCTTTGAAAATCACTTAAGGTCGGTGCGCTGTCATGTCTGAGGGGACAGAATTGGGAACGGTATCGGAGTTGGAATCGGAATGCTGAGAAACGCTGACGTTTGGGTACTCGATCCGACAGTAGCATCGCTGACATGTTACAAAAATCAAGATGCTGTAAATCAACTTTCTTCTTATCTCCCCTAGAAGACAAATGGGGAAAAGATATTTTCAACACATCACGGGTATAAAGACATTTCTTTCTAGGAATTTGTAAATAACGTCATGCGAGTTGGTTAACGGGAGCTGCGATGGAGTGGAAGATCTACTTAACTTAACAGAGTATTTCCTATGATATGAAAAAGAGAAGAGAAGAGGTCAACTCAGGTTTCGATGGTTTATTGCACTGTCTGAAATAAAGTCAGTACTGTCTTTCATCTCTCGATAGACAAAGACGAATGTATGACAAATAATAACATTTGTGGCCCTGGAATATGCGAGAACTTGCCAGGTTCATATCGCTGCACCTGTAACCAAGGATACAAGTACGACGAGACCCTCAAGAAATGTGTAGGTCAGTTGCATATAAATTTCTTCAAGATTCTAATGTTATTACAACATTTACTAGCCTGGGACAGACCATCTATTTTTTCTTCAGAGATCGTCGAGCCAGCGTATGGAAATAAAAACTGCGGGGGATTTTTTTACCCGCGGCTAGCGCAAGAGGGATTAGCAGTAACATTTACGCGAAATTACTGACTTTTTGTTGTATTCTGTATTCTTATTTACGAGTGATGGCATGAAAATGCGATAAAAGAAGACACCCGTCCACCAAAAATTTTTCCACTTGTCCACATCGAGGAAAAGTATGCCAAAATATGCTATCGTGTCATACTACAAGTAAGTAGTTTGAAAGGTTAGGAAAACCCGGTAATGAATGTGCCCACTCAAGACGAGAATACAGCATTCGAAGAGGAAAGATGTTTGAATTAAGAAGTTACAAAGAAAGTTTCCAAATGCTCCGAAAATTACTCCTTTGCTATTGTTAGAAGTCACACTAAAGCTGCAGACACACGCTTTTTTTTAATTAGTGTAAAATGTCGGCGTGATTGTGTTTCTCGATCTGCTGTTGCAGGTAACAGGCAGGTTGTAGGTGGGTGCACACCTGGCATTTGCCAGTATGGATGTCAAAATATCTACGGTGGATACCGATGTGCATGTCCCCCCGGATTTACACAAGATTACTACTACAATCAGTGTGTTGGTAAGTAAAGAGAAAAGGCTTAAATAAATAGGATGCCATCATTGCATGTTGTGCCATACTGGCAACCGATGTAGGAGTGGGCTACGGTGAAGAGGAGGGGGGGAGGGTGACCTCCTCTTATTTTTAAACCAAAACCGAGACCAGCATCAAGATATTTCGTTTCTCCAAGATTGCTCCACCTCCTCAAGGTCTGGATGCGTCACTGTACGTAGACTGGCTCTTGCCTCAGTAGCAATAGTAGGATCTCGCCTCGTAATAGTTCCTGTAATTTTCTTTGCTCTATAGGCCTACTGAATCTCTCTGTTTTGTTGTAGATATTAATGAATGCCGTAGCATTTTCCTGTGTGGACAGGCTCAGTGTAGAAATACCCTAGGCGGGTATTACTGCGCATGCCGGGCAGGATATGTTCTAAGGCCAGATGGACGATCATGCAAAGGTAATCTCAGACTTCAGATGAAAAATATGTCGACTAGCGAACGTTCTTGTAACTCTCAGCTGTAAGTGTGAATTAATAGGGAAGGCTCGCTACGTAGGTTCTAAACTAACTAAAACGCCGTGGACTAATCTCCTCGCATATTTATCAACACATGGTTTAGTTTGAGCGTTAGGAGTATAGGTTAAGAGAAAACCAGAAACGCGAACAGATAAGTTGGAGGGGAGAGGACGGGATTTGGCGTCACTCGCCTTCTCTTTTTCTCTCCACACCAAGCTTGTCATATTATTTTCGATAAGCCTGTGTACAGACGCCCCCTCCCCTCTAAAAAAAAGTTAGATAAAGACACCCTATAGGCTTCATGTCCCGCCCTGAAGGTCTCTGTTTTGTATTTCTATCCAAATCTTTCAATACTGCAGTTCCTTATCAGTCGATACAGTACTGTAGATCATTAAGTACCACAGCTCTTATAATTCTTGACACACCGCAGTAGACGTGTCCGGGCTACGATTTGTCCTGATATTTAACGAAAGAGGTGTCGGGAACATGACACCCTCGGAAACGACGCGTTGCATGACGTTGCACGCGTGTCATTATACGCTTGCTATTACCATGGAAAATCATGGCCCTGTAAATTTCACTACATTACTCATTTCAGGCAGTGATAAGCGCACGAGGTAAAGTTTTTGTAGGATTACACTGTTACAGTATCTCTTCCCAGAAACAGACCTTGAACTACCTATCGACTTTACCTCTGTCCCAGAAGCGTTTTCGGCTTTCCACAGAGGAGGGGAAAGCCTTTGAAACTAGATCAGGTTTTGCGACTAATGATTATTCACTAAAAAAGAACTACTTTTAACTCAGTAACAATTTGTCCGTATTTCAGATATGAACGAGTGCAACCTTGGAGTGAGTCCGTGTAGCTTTGGATGTGACAACAAACAGGGTGGCTTCTCCTGTCGGTGTCCTCATGGTTATCATCCTATAGGAGGAGGGTGAGTCAGTGATCATAAGGGCCCTTAGCTATCATCTTATGGGAGGGAGGGAGAGGTGAGTGAGCGGGCTTTTTCCCCAAGTATCGGATCCTTTGAGTAAGAACAAGTAGTTTTGAGGTTGCCTGATGATCATGTTATGGAGGAAACTGAGAAGCGCTTCCTCTAATTCACGTTTCATATCGATCCTATTGCGAGGGTCCTGTAGTGCTGTCTATACATAATTTCCAAACCTATCAACAGTGGCTTCGTCGTGTGGTGGAGGTAAATGATGGTTTGGTTCGTATATTTCTGACTGTCTATATGTAGGTGATTGAGTACCCGGTGTTTAAATGTGCACAGTTCCATCGCTGAAACCATTATATTTGAGTTAAAAAACAACAGCAACCCTTTGTGTACGCAAACGCCGAGAGATTGTGTTCTTTGATTGAGAAACGATCCGAAGATGCATAAAGTGCCATCTTTAAACTTTTCAATGTAAATTATTGGTGCATTGTACTTCAGTTTATTTCTTGCACTTCCAACATTCTTAATACTATAAATTCGAAAAAAATCGAATTTCAGTTTTCCTTAAATACTGAAAAGCAAATAAATGTTTCTTAAAGCCTGGCAAGGAAGATTTATTTGAATTGGGGTCACTCAATTTATTGTCCACAGACTCTAAACAGTATACTACACGACTCTACGTCTCGTGGGAATTAAAAGGCTTTATCTAACCCCTTCTTCTCTCCGCAGGCATTGTTTGTCACCTTATGGGGAAGCCTGTTACGAGTGTGCATTGTCCAAAGGAGACAGCAAAGGTGTACCTCTCGTGGAGAGAAACGAAACAGAGAACAAGCAAACCCAGTCCTCTGCACCGTTCCATGTTGTGCCTGCAAGCAGTGGCGGTTATGGACAGCAGCATTCTCATAGATACCGTCAGCCTCAACAAGGACATGGCCACAGGTTGTTAGGTGACCAGTCACAGTCATACAATCAACAGATCTACCCTCAAAACTGGCAGGCGTCTAGGTCACGCCAAGGCCTTCCATTGCAGCAAAATCAAGGTTTTCAATTCTCTTACAACCCCTCTCGGGGAAACAAACGCAAACGTCGGTCTACAAGACACCGAATGGAGAAATTTACCATCCAAATTCCTGCCAATATTACTTCAGCTCAGCCAATCCTTAGGCTAGTACCAGTGCTCTCGGAATTCAACGGGACTTTCAATTACGTCATCGTTCACGGAAATACGAGCCTTTTCAAGGTGGAGCAACATGAAGGAATTTCTTTTCTTCACGTGAAGACTCCCCTTTATCGGAAGGGGGTGTTTCGTCTCTGGATTAAAGGTGTGTTGCACGAACGAAAAGAGAAGAAAACAGAAGTTAAGGATAAAAATGGGAAAACAAAGGTAACAAGGAAGACAGAAACTGAAAAAGGGACGAAGGAAAACCCTCATCCCCTGGGATATAACATAGCCAAAAAGTTCTCACTTCGTCTTGTTATAAAAGCAGTGTAAGCATTTTAGTTAGCCTTGAAATAGCATATTTCATTCTTATTATTTGCTGCGAAAGACTTGAAACGCCCAAGCTCCTTAAGTCTGCGCTATCTAGTACAAAATGCAACTCTTTTGAGAGAAGTTATTTGGTGAAATAGACAACAAGTCTCACATACAAACACATACGGGGGTTGGGAGGGGCAACAGCTAAGTGACCAAGCATTTGTTATGCTCCGCCGATGTTACACTCTGTGCTGGCCTTTATTTCGTATTTCGCCTCGTGATCCGTCTGTTATTCTCATGGTTAAAATTTATTGCATAGAATCGACAGACACTGCGTATTTGTAACTGGCAAATCGATTGATTTATGAAGATAAATTTAAATGTAGTCAGGAAGTTAAATTCGCCCAGTATTAGTATTTAACAAGATTGTACATTCATTTTTCGTGTTCTTTTAGTATACAAAATAAAGTTTAACAAACCAACGCGTTCTAACGCTTTTAAAAAAAGAAAGAAGGATGCTGCCTCCTCTTCTCATTCCTTCACGTTTGCATTGTACGGTTATCAAAGGGGAGTAGTCAATCGATAAAAATCGGTAAATCTGATTTGATTGATATCGATTGTATCGATCAATCGGTAGAAATCGATGACGCACTCGTTTCGTTTATCGACAGACACCGAGCTAGAACTTTGAATTAAAGGTAGAGGTGACAGCAAAGGTTCATCTCGACTTCAGCTTCCTTTTTAAGCGTGTATTTTGTCTTGCACGTTGTTTTCGTCTTTTCTTGAAATGCTTGTTTGCTTTTTCACCGAATCCATATTTTTGACTGAAGTGCTGACTCTGCTGTCCAATGATGGTAAAGATTTTATAATCCCTTGGGATTTGCTGAAACCAGTTTACATGACAATAAAAGAAAGATATGGGAAATCATAAAAACCGGTTTACGTTGCTAAACCAGCGAGACTGGTATTTTGCAAGTTAACCTTATTTACCGATTTTACCATGGCGCATCTGAGTTTCTTCACTTACGTGAGCTGTATGAAGGTCGTCTATGAACGCTGCGAAAATTCGTCCTGACTTCAGGTTCATGCACATGCATGGTCAGGTGAGCAAAGATTTCGCGACTTTCTTCTGCTCCTGTCGTTGTTGTCTTTGTGCTGTTGCATAAGGCAGATGACTAACATTTGTTTTTCGTTTTTTTAGGATAACAATCATTCGCGCAATTTTCTCCTGTTCACTTGAACTATTGAAATTTGACTGATAATTTCCCTGGCTACTGGCAAGTTAGGTGAATTATTTCGAGGTAGGTATTTCTTTAAAGAGGAAAGTTTATTTTCAGCTACTGTTGTTTGTTTTTGATCGATTCGATTAGTAAGTGTAAAAACACTTTTTCTTTCCTTATTGTAGGTTGACCAGCACCGGCGTCATGCTATCAATCGCTGTTGACAGTACTTCCATTATTAGCTAAATGACAACCACCTCCCACCCCCGACCCCCACCCCCCTGGGGGCTTGAGCATTCAGAGGAAGTTTGGGTTGAGGTGTTCCGCCGAGGCATTAGGGAGTTTAAGCAGGGACGTTTTCGAGCGACGTACGTCAACCGGAAGTGGCATTTTTGCACTCTTCGGCTGTGATTTGAACAAATTCTTGGACATATCGTCTCTATAAGAGTAAAGACACTTAGCCATACAAATTTAGCAGCGTCAAGGCATATTAAAAGAGAGGAAGGCTCACTTTCGGTTAACGTGCGGCGCTGAAAAACGTCGCTGCTTAAACTCCCTATCCCTGACCCTATTTTAAGACACAAATTGTACATTTTATGACCCTCTGAATCTGCAAATATAGCATTAGACTTGTTTTTGGAAAAAGTGTTGCTAACAGAATTGTATGACTGCTCATTGCCAGCCTGCCCACTAGGGTCCATAACGATACTCTGTTTTAGACGCTAAATATTCAAATCGGTAAAACCGGTTTAAGACTCGAGACTCTGAAAACCATACCATATTTGGACGCCCAGGTACAACTGATCCCTTATTTCACCCATTTTCGATCGTTTCCCGATTTTAACCCCCCAACCCCCCCCCCCCCTCCCCCCCAGTATAATTTACCAAAAAGATTCAATTAGAATACCACTTTAAAGTTTTTTCCAAATTATCAGAAGCTGTGGGAAAAAGATGCCCGGCTTTGTATTTGGAGACAGCATCTTAGGAAAATACTTAATATTGAGCTGGCATGACGCGTGCGTTTCCGGATGTAGAAATACGTACTTCTTTTTTATGATTGTCTATGTTGTATTGGTCTTGGTTTTTTCTATCCTTTCTGTTTCTGAATTCTCAGTCTTTGCCTGTCTAAGACGTTTCGATTCACGAGACGTCCAAAGAGTTATAATGGAAAAGAGTAAATCATTATTAGCAGACGGGAACAGACCCTAAATTTAATAAATGTAAGGTTTGACACCCTATATAACTTAGACCGCCATCCGCACCACCCTATATAATTTCCTTTTTGAGTACAACAAGTATAACCGATCTCACGGACCCTGATTGTCACTACGACTGGTCGAGGAGTACTTTCAATTTGATCAATGCGATCGTTGGCCTTAATTTTTGTTTTCTTCGTTTGTTTTATTTTTCCTTTTTTTGTCGGGGCTCGTGTGAAAACCATTAGCCTTTGCATAACCATTATGCGTTTTTAAATAGATATCCTTTATTTTGTACCGACGATATTTGTTTGTTTTTGTTCCTTTTCTCTCCTTATAACTATTTTCACAAAATATATAATATGCAATTGTAACCCTTACAAGCATAGTATTAGCCTTTAATTATTTTTTTTGCCTTTCCCGACTTTCCCTTACATTTTCAGTCATGTTGCTGACTTTTACTTTAAAATATATTAAACCATTATTTGCCTTTTGCAAAATTGGGATATTTACCCTATTCAAAACCTGAAGTTTTGGGCTTCTAGGGGACCGGAACAACTTTACAAACATAATATACACATCGTTTTCAACATCTAGGAATAGTTTGATCGCACGATGACGTAACGTCATCATGACGTCATACTGTTTAACAGTTTCATGGAAGCGTATAGGGAAGATAAGCAAAACATTATAACTCACTAAGGAGAAGAACTGGAGGTCCAAAGATTTAAGTTAGACTTCACTTGAATAACCGACCATTAAGCACTTACTAAAACAGATCTTAGTAATGTTGTTAGCAGAAGCGTGAAATTATGCGCGGGTTTTGTCGGCCCACCCACCGACTACACAACGGATATTTTTTCCTTCTATGTTCCTATCAATTGTCTTTCAATTTTTCAGTTTGTGTAGTTTCTTTATAGGCCGTTAGTGGATTCTTACTATTCGTAGTTAAACCAACGGCACCAAGGAGACAGCCGAGTCGGCTTTGCAGAGGTTTTCGTAAAGTCAAACGTCCCGTAAGTCTAAGACTTAGTGGCCGCTTAGAGAGTCTCTTCCAAGAAGAGTTTCCGACGCATCTACATTTTGACACCGGATAATTTATTGAGGGCAATTTCTAAGATACGTATACGTGTAAAAAATAGGTCCGTGTTGTCACCGAAAATTCTTCGTACACTCTGAGCAACGTAGTACATACAATAAACAAACAGAACACACAATCGGCATCAAGTGGTCGCATGAGGTAAAAAACAATGAAAAACTACACAAACATTAAGGCAAAAAGTGGTCGCGGTCGCTTATGAGAGGTGGTCGTTTTACGACTGGTTCTAATCTGATTATAGGGTTTTGAATGGGAAAATTGGAATAAAAAATGGGAATAGGTGGTAGCTAATGGGAGGTGGTCGCTAACGAGAGTTGGTCACACTTGGAGGTTTGACTGTATTTATCATAGAAGTAGGAATTGTATAAAATTTTTCAATGTCCCTGAGACCATGTGTACTCTTCGTATTTTTCTAAAGATGGCAGATCCGTAACTTGTAATTTGTAAATTGGTAAAAAATGTAATCTGTATTTTATCGCTTTTGAATCGGGGCGGATTTCCACTGCCGCGTAATTTTTGAGTGCGTACCTTCGTAAAATTTATGTTCGCATTTAAAATTGAGGCAATCAAGAGAGGATAAAGCCCCTTTATCCTCTCTTGAGGCAATGTAAAACTATGAAAGGTCTTGCCCCGTAAACATAGAAGTGGAACCTAAACATAAAAGTGGTCAGCTTCACGTTTAAGCGCGACAGTTCATACCTTTCCTCTATTTTATTTACACAAGTAAAATTTACGTGCGTGTACAGGCATATAAAAATTACACGACAGTGGAAATCCACCCTCAGCCGAGACATTTAATTCATTTTTCTAGGAATCGTTTGTATATATCAATAAACTACCCTATTCCGATACAAAGCCAGCACTCAGCTGTGCTAAACGTCACTTGCGGGATTTCCCCAGGATCAGTACTTGGCCCAACGTTGTTCGCCTTGTACGCCAATGACCTACCAAGTGCTGTTACCTCTGGCTCTGTCTTTATTGCATCGGGGACACTGTTGATAACACTGACACTTCCTTAAATAAAGCTTTATCGGAACTGAACAGTTGGTGCCTAGAGAACTCTTTAACCCCTCACTCGGCAAAGTGCGAAGCTATGCTGTTGATGAGAAAACCGCACATGTAGGGCCGCTAAATTCTGTGACTATTGGAGAGGATCGGATCGAGTGGGTGAAACATTCTCGTCTTTTGGGCGTTACTATCGATGACAGGCTTTCCTGGTCCCATCACCTTACAGGTGTAAAAAAGAATTTCGTAAACAAACTGAACCTCCTGAAAAGGAGTTCGTTCTTGAGCAGAAATGCCGTATTGGACTTGTACATCAAGATAATATTACCATCAGTTCTATATGGACTAGTCGTTTGCGGACCTTCTACATTCTCTGGAAGCACTTGGGCAGCCAGAATAATATACAACTTGTCCCGAGATATGCCTACTGAGGAAGTTTACCGACATTCGAACATGGAATACTTTAACCCTCTATTATAAACTTCGATTAATTAAACTACTCCATAGCGTGTTTATAGGTGAAGCACCCACGGCTCAAATAAACCCTGCACTGCATACAACTTCAGAAGGAGTAACAACATAATCGTCCCGCGTTCTAAATAGCAGTTTCTTAAAAACTCTATTAGGTATAGAGGCGCTATTCTTTAGAACGCGGTCTCGATTTATTTTACAGACCAGTTTACTGTTTTTTGTCGCAAAGTGAAGACGGACTCATATTTTAAGGAACTTGATTTTAGCGCACAGTCGTTCCAGTCGCTTCCCAGGCACTACCAAGATTTTAAATGCTTTTAACTATTTTATGTGTTAAATGCTGTAGTCAATTTACTTAGAGGTAACTAATGTAAATTCATTTTAACCTTGTGTTTTTTTTTGTTTTTTTGTTTTGTTTAGAATCTTACCGTATATTTTTAGAGTTTTAATTGTAGTTGTATTTTGTAAGTAATGTTATTCTTATTTAATATATAGTTTTATCCATTTGTAATTATTTTTACACGACTCTACAAGCTTTGAGCTTTAAATCATATCGTGTTTAAATAAAGGATATGTATGTATGTATGTATGTATGTATGTAAGTATTGTGCCGGTCTTAGTCTTTAAAAACAAACACAAACGTCTAAAAAAATCCTTAACCTGTGCGTAACTGCTACCCAGGCGTGCTTTTCAATATGTTTAAGGATAAAAAACATACATTCCAGGACTCAATACTGTTTCTTTTAAAATCGTAGAACGGAAATTACAAACGACACATAACCTTCAGATATTCTTTCGTTAAACCCAATATTATGTGCATATTTAGGTAATTTGAAGATGAAAAAGGGCATTGCACGACGATTCACCCACCGATCACTACTAGCAGTCAGATCATTAGATTGTGTCAGTGGTTAAGAAACCATTGTGCTATTAATATTATCCCTTTGACTGATAGGACACGACATTAACCAATGAACCAAGACAGCTACCATCACCAATACTCAGTAGTTTAAATTTCTCAGTTGTATTGTACTGGGTATAGTGGTCATCAATGACGCACTTTATATGCTCACACTGGAACTCGAGTAGAAATATATATACAGAAGCGTCGCGTATTTTAATCCAGAGTCCTGTATATAAAGGGCAGAAACGGAGCAAAATTCTCAGAGAAGCACAGCTGTCTTCATTGCTTACTTTGGAGTGAGTATAGAAAACGCCATGAAGACTCTTTTTCTTATTACCCTAGTAGTTTTTCTAATTGGGTCTCTGACCCAGGCTGCAAATGTACCTGAGGACCTGTTACAATCAGCTAATGAGGCAAAGGATAAAGATAAGGTGGAGCTTGTAAGCGACGAGGGATTTGAAGATGACCTGAGCGAAGATGACGCTCCCGATGTTGAAGAAGATGACGAAGGCGATCTGGAAGATGAAGACGCCAATGATGATGAAGATTTTGATGACGAGGAAGATCCCGAAAGGTGATTGTGATTTTCATTCTTTTGCTCTATACTGAAGAGTCAATGGACTGCGACAAGGCTCTTATTTTTCTTTCCAAAGTTTTTCCACTCGTAACCCATGCACCCGAGGAGCGAGCGGCGATAAACGGGGGCGTTCATCTTAATCTCTTTTTTGTAATGTCCTTGTTTACAAACACGCTGACTAGGATGGGAAGGCTTAGTTCGCAACCTATTTACATATTTTCTTTGCGATGACCTATAGACCGCTTACAGTCCCCTATTCAGTTTCCCGTATGATCGATCGAGTGATCGTGATCGAGTGTTTTCTTTCAAATGTACTTAGCGGAACAGGCATCGCATAGGTAGGGGCGCCAGGCTCCCTCGTAGACGCCCACCCGGCTCCCTCCGGTACATTTGAAAGCAAAAGATAGCGTCCAGTTACTTTTCCCGTTATAGTAAGGGCTTGATCACGACAATCTTACAGAAAACCAGGATACCATAAACAGTGTAGATGACTGAAAGAAAAAAGCTGTCACGATAGCAACCTGTTATTGCTATTCTTATTTGTTTTTACTAATTCTTTATTAGGGAAATGGAACGACAAGGAGACGCAAAGGCATTTATCCGAATCCCAAGGATTCCAATCCTAAGAATTCCTCGAATCCCGAGGATTCCGATCCCGAGAATCCCGCGAATCCCGATCCCGAGAATCCCGAGGATCCCGATTCCGAGAGTCCCACGAATCCCGAGGATTCCGATCCCGAGAATCCCACGAATCCCGAGGATTCCGATCTCGAGAATCCCACGAATCCCAAGGATTCCGATACCGAGAATCCCACGAATCTCGAGGATTCCTACCCGAAGGCGGATTTGGGGAAAGAAGTGATATGTCAAAAACTCTTTACCGATGAGGAAAAATGAAAGATCATTACTTGGACTACGTGTTAAGATAAAGTGAACTGCTTAAAATAAAAAAAGAATAAATAATTTGGGTTGAGAAAGTGTGAAGAGTGTGTGCCTGCTTACTGTAAGGGTTTAAAATCCAATTCTAGAAAACTTCAAAAAAGGGATGGAAAAATTTCCATTCTTGACTGGGGATTAAAAAACTTCGGCTCAACTTTCCCCCCACGGGTATGATTGAGGAATCAATAGGGTTCGAGTGGTCGAGTAAATGTCAGCAGGCTTGGTGGGGGAGGGGAGATGCTTTTGAGGCCCTCTTCTCAAGCTATGGCCGCCATACTTAGCCACCTTTATCTGAGAACATTTTCACGTTACCTTGTGTGCTGGGGGGGTGGGTAGTCCGGATTTCAAGGGACAGGGATGATCAAAGGATTTTTTGGGATTGAAATTTTCGATTTCGGGATTTTTTTGGGTAGGAAAATTTTGGCAAGTATTTTTTAGGGTAGCTTGATTTAAGTAGGGATTTTTTGGGGTATTCGATCTGAAGATATATTCAATCTGAAGATTCGTAATAGTTCCCGCGTATACTGGCGGAGTAGTTCCTCCGGAAATTTTATGGCTCGGAAATTCGGCATGGGAATTTTTGAAGGTTAAATTTTAGTTCAGGGATTTTTTTTTGGTTCTCATTGAAACCATAGGGATTTTTTTGGGGGGGGTTATAAATCCGGAGTGCCCTCCCCACCCCACAGGCTTGTGTGTATGTCAACATTGACTCTGCCTGCCATGGCAACCGAGTTTGGCCATGGCCATGTTTTGCAAAATTTGCAATTTTCACTACAGACAGTCCGAACTTACTACTCACATGGCCAGCATCTATGCAAATTTATTGGAACAAGAGAAAGCGTTTACATAAGAAAAGAGTTTAACTCCCAGAGGATTGGTTTGGGACAAAAACATGGCCGCCGTTTCATTGTTTTGGGACACAAATATGGCCGCCATGACGTCATGTAAAAAACAAGCAATATGGCGAGAGTAACGCATAAATTAGTCTACTGCTCCACGTTCTGCATGATAATAAGATGAGAAAAATTCAACAGTTTGTATGTATATGCCACAAACTTTCTCATCATTTTTGCCAACAATAAATGAGATTTTTTTTCTTTTCTCTACGTTGTAATTTCAGGGCCTCTCGGGCAACCTGACTTGAAGAGTTTTAAAAGAGAAATTATATGCTTTTGTTTCCTTTTAGGGATACGCAATAAAGAATTCCGGACTGCTTTCATATCTCTCTAAACTTTCACTTGACTACTAAAAGACCTACGACCTACCTTTAATTAGAGCTGCTAAATTCCATTGAAGGCTTTTCAAAAAAGTCTCCTACACACGAAATTGCCGTTTCCTGTTAAACGTGTCCGATCAAACATCACACAAGTTACTTTGCAGCGCATGTTTTGAAGACAAAACTAGCATTAGCCAGGGATAGGTCGGGAAGGATTGTCCACAAATAAAATATGTCCCCGGGGTATAGCTAGGGTAAAGGACAAACCAGTGAGGGTCAGCCGGATATTTAGTAGACCTGGATCAGTAAAATCTTGAGTACTAAAATTTTAAAATTAGAACAGTAAACTGATCCTTACGGCAGCAAGAGTGATGGAAAAATATGGAAAGACAACAAAAATAAAGTGGTGAACTTCATTTCCCTTTTGTATCCCCCTTTGAAGGTTTGTGTTGCAAACCAAAATATCAGGCATCACTTCACTTTTGTTTTCTTTCTATATTTCCTCCATCACTCTTCCTGCCGTAAGGATCAGTTTACTTTTTAATTTTAAAATAAGGATCCAGTAGTAAACTATTCCCGGGGGACGCGCTCGCTTAACAAAGGTAGTAGTAGTGGTAGTGGTAGTGGCAGTGGTGATAGTGGTAGTGGTAATGGTAGTGGCAGTGGTGGTAGTGGTAGTGGTAGTGGTAGTAATAGTAATGGTAAAAGATTGCTTTATTTCCATGACCGCATCATTATACATTATTGCAAAAGCATGCATATGACAGTCAAAATATAAAACAAACAACACTAAGAATGAACTAAAAAACATTTGCTACATTTCTAACAATGAATCACGTATTTTCATACAGGAGGAAATAAACTTCATAACTAACTTGTTTACATGATATTCTTTCGAATTCATTATCAGTTTTATGCTTTCTGGAGATTATTTCTTTTCAAAGTCAGGTATTATTCGATTGATTTGATTAATGAATGACTGTCTCTGTACTGAGTATTTATTACATTGTAGTGGTAGTAGTAGTATAACGACTTCAACAGAACTAGCGCTATTTCTAGGGATCGTTTTCGATCGTTAAAAATTTTTCAATTTGATTGCTGCGATCGTTGAACTTAAACTTTTCTCGGCGATTGATTGACGATCCTCAAACTATTCTTATTTCAGAATTTATCGAAGAGAATGTCTTACGGGGGGGGGGGGGCAGGAGAGGTTTAGGGCACGGTTCACGGACCAAAAAAGTAACTAATCACGAATCACGGATATCAAACTTTCATTTCAGTTTTCGAGTCAAATAATCAGCATGTCAAATACCGTTTTTTAACTTCTTCTTACGCAAAAAAAAAGGTGGTGAAAGAGTGTCTGAAAAACAGGTTGAACGTGGCCAAAAGAAAAAGCAAGACTGCAAATAGCAACTTACAAAAATTCATCATTTTTATTTGATGCTTCCATGCATGTCTTTATTTATCTTTCGGAGGTCTTGAAAATGAAAATCAGGGAAAAATAAGTAATAAAATCACGAATATCGATTATTGATTCTAGTTTTTCTCGGGTTACGGACAACCATTTGGTCATGGGTCACGAAGAATAATTTATTGAATTCACGATTCATGGAAGTAAAAACAAGTAATCACGTATCACGAAAATACCCCCGTACGATCGTCTATGAAATAAATGTTTGTTTGGGTTTGTTTTATTATTACCGATACTAAATTATCATATTGTCATTTTCCTTATGTTTTCTTCATACAGGGTATATCTATATAATTACATAAGTTAACTATCATTGTAAACCTCGTGGGCATAGTATTGGCCTGTGACTATTTTTTGCCCTTATTTGCACTAAAAAAAACGAAGCAATGCGATGTCTTTTTATATACAACTCTTTGTTTTGTGAACTCCGAGAGAGATATTGGTATCAATATCTTTTTTTTTCTTTTTCATGCTTCCACTGACTATGCTTTGTTAATTGAAAATTAAAGTCTTAAGTTTTGCGTACTTTATTTGATGTTAGTTGATCGTTTTCAAGATGGTGGCATATCCAGCATATCCACATACCACAACAGAAGAAACGCGTCTCTTCGAAAGTCAGTTGCTGTTATACGACAAAAAGCATCCAAAGATGACATAATTGTCTTCTTCACTTCCATGCAGTCTTTCAATTTTTCAGCTCGTTGGAATTTTACTCAGTGACTCCTCGTTTAAACTAGTTAAAGTCAATTAAGGTTCATCACCTACTGTAGACACTAAAGTAGATCTAAGGACATACTATCACAGGGGCACCCAACGACAATTTTCGGAAAAATATCTGTTCGGAAGACGATTTGAGATCTGGAATTTTCGGAACATTTGTTGTAAAATTTCTTGCTTGCCTGCCTATCCTAGAATTTTCGAACATCTAAAAAATGGTAAAATTGCCCATTTTCAACGGATTTTTACCCTAAAAAGGTCACCTAGAATTTTCAGGAGCCTTTTTTCTGGCTGAAATTTTCGAACAGGTAAGTTTTGATCCCTATAATTTTCGGATCACTAGACTTTCAGCTAGGAAATCCGAACAGATGAAAATGTATAGGGGATTAAAATATGCCTATATCTACCGTTTAAATACTAAAACACGTTTAACAATGCTATGTTTAAGTGGTTTTGAACTATATTCTCGTTGGCTGCCCCCGACTATCAGCAGTAACGCGTAAAATAAAGCGGTTCTAAACGACTCTATACAAGCAAAAATTTGCAAAGTTTTTTGCTAGTTCAGTCTCAACTATGCACCCAGTCGAAGGAAGTTTGATTGCCTCCATGTTGTTACCGTGACCGTTCAGTGAGTTTCTGTACGGGCCGTTAGTGATTCTTTTCATAGTTAAACCTACTACAAACACCTTGCTTTGCAGAGGTTGCCGTATTTTAGAAAAAGGGATTGTTTAATTTAATTTCCCTGAGGCCATAGGTACTGTCCGTGTTATAGATGAGTCCGTAGGGACAGGAGAGCGGTTTGATGTAATTTATCGCTTCTGGTTCTTCTGGCATTTAATTCAATTTCGCAAGTATTGTTTTTATATACTAATAAAAATAAGCCGCCTAATCCCGATACAAATATTGGGTCGGTCTTAGTGTTTAAAAACACATACATTTTCAAAAATAAAACTAAAATGAAATAAAAATCAATATTTACGCGTATTGCTGCCCACGCGGCGTCAAGGAGTCAGTAACAAATACGTTTTTAGGAACGGAAACTGCACTCAGCAAATACTTCTAATAAAGAAACCCAGCATCAGCTCTTGAAAAGTTGATATTCTCTCATGCACTAAAACCAATATCAACTGGTTATTTAGGTAGTTAATTCAAGTCTGTGCAAGGATGAAAAGGCGCATTTCATAACCATTCACTCACTGTCACAACTAGAAATTAGGAACATTGGTTACGAAACCATCGTGCCACCAATACATTGTACTGACCCTTTGACTTCTAGATGAGATTAACCATTGCAACGCGACTACTGACAACAGGCATGATCCAGCAATACCCGCCTAGTATCTTGTCGGTTGTATTGTATTCGGTAGAGTGGTTATCAGAATCACATGATACCCACATTGGAACTCGAGTAGCAATACACAAATGAAACAATTTTGGGAATTGACTCAGAGCCCTCTTTATAAAGCGCGGGATCGGAGCAACACTTTCAGAGTAGTACAGCAGCGATTTTCATCGCTTACTTTGGAGTGAGTAGAGAAAACGCCATGAAGACCATTGTCCCAATTGCCCTACTGGCCTTTCTCATTGGGTCTCTTACACAGGCTGCAAGTGTACCTGAAAACCTGTTACAATCAGCTAATGAGGTACAGGGCAAGGATGCGGTGGAGCATGTAAACAACAAGGGATTTGAAGATGACCTGAGCGAAGACGACGCCACTGATGATGATGTAGAGGACGAAGAAGACGAAGGCGATCAGGAGGATAAAGTTACCGAAGATGAGGAAGAGTTTGATAGCGATGAAGATCCAGAAAGGTAATTATCCTTTCACCCAGTAATGGTGGAATCAACTGCGTAGCGTAGACTTCAGTAAAACGTGGTTGTAATGGAGCTAAGGTACAAAATAATGTAGGTGAAAAATGAGTTGACTGAATACAAGCAGCTCTATGATACAGATAGCTCACGCGGACCCAAGGATACCATATTATGTCCGATTGACTCTGGCCCTTTGGTGTCCTTGTGACGTCGGTTTGACTAGCTGCGTCAGGCAGGCTATAAAAAAAATAGATTTCAAAATGCAAGCGGCGCTCTCAAAAGGGAAGCAAAACATGATCTACAAAATAAACAAGCAAAGTGGTAAAAGTAACTTTAAAAAAACTGAAGCATATTCCCTTTTTATCATTCCAAAATGCGTTTAGTTTATATAGCAATATAACATGACCTGTGGACGAAATTCTCTAATGTGTTCATTCAAATAAAACCTTGTAGCAGTACTTTTAAATGTACTATGATCTCTCTTATTCAGTTTGCGAAACGAAATTATTTTTCTTTTCTGAAATTTTAATTATTAGCAGACTTTGGAAAAAGGGGGGTTTGCGTACGTCTCCGAGTCCAGCAAACGACAGTCGAAAGGAAAAATTACAAGGGCAACGATTAGTAATGTGTTCTGGGGATAATTTAAGAGACTGAAATTGTTCCTCACAGCCTAGCTACTTTCACTGACTACAACTAGCATGTCCGCATGAACTTCAGAAAAGACCTACTCCGAGGTTTTTCATTACTGGAATTCACTGTCGGTTTTTGATTGCCGAATTCGGTACACGAGAAGATACTATGTCTGTTACAAATGTTAAATCCACTGAACACAGCACATCAAAGAACAACCCTTGCCGGCTGACTGAACAGAGTAAAGATTGCTTTTTCTTTGTAGTTTTCGGGGTAACGTTTACTGAAATAAAAATATCCTAATAACTTTTGGACGTTGAGATGTTGTGAAGGAAAAATTATCGGAAATATTCTTTGTCCGAAATTTCATCAGACTTCCTCCTGTTTTAGTTAAAGTCATACATTTTCAACAGAGGAAGTAAGAAGGAGCGTAGTCTAACTCCTGCATGTTTTTCTTCTGATCTAGTTTTATCTCTCATTACCTGATTGGATGCAACATTAATATACAGCTATTTCGAGGAAGGTTGTCGGAAAAAAATGTGCACGCGACAAGCTCGAAAGGTAATATGGGATATGCGCAATACAATGTTCCTGACACTGTAGCTGTCGAACCTACTTTTGTTTCTTTCCTTTAGCACTCAAAGACACATGTCCATGGCCTCTCGTGTCATTCTTTCAAATTTCTTTGAAAAACAGTGAACTCAAAACCACCCACAAGACCTTTCGGGGTTGTCGCGTGCACTTTATCCGACAACGTTTCTCAAAATAGCTGTATTTACAAAAGAATCATGATACTAGTCATCTCAATTAAGCAACAAGAGTTCGATAACAAAAAATGAAATTCAAGGATGGAAAGAGCTAATCAAACAGGAAAGATTAAAATCCCACATTTTGGACAGCTGAGTAATGGAAACTTCCAACCTAGCCTGCGAGCAGGCTACTTCGAATCGTGTAGAAGAGAGACAAATATTGATGAGGACACCAGTTACATGTAAAAGTTCATTGAAATTGCAGTGTAAAGTGATTTCTAATAGACTGTTTAGCCCAGTTCCTGTAAGATTGCCGCGATCTAGTGCTGTTAAAAGTTGCCTGTTATTGCTGCTATGCTTAATCGTTTGCCTTCTATTGATTCCATATCAGGAAAATAGACCTAAAACAAGACGCAAAGGCAAAGCTTATCGGAGTCCAGCCAATCCGGAAGACTCCACACTTTAGAGCCCCAGTCCGGATCAAGAAACCAAAAAAGCCAAAAATCCGGAAGATCAGGCTGCGAAGGATACGCCGAATCCACTTTCCAAGCCCGAGAATCCCACGCGGGCGTTTTGGCGGAAAAATAGGAAAAAAGTGATTTTTCAACGACCATTTACTGATGAGGAAGATTGAAAGACAAATATGTTAAATTAGGAATATTTGTTAAACTAGAGTGAACTGCTTAAAATAAAAAATTTTTGTTGAGGAAAGTGTGGAGACTGTGTCTGGTTACAGTAAGAGTATTTAATTTCTTCCCTAGTCCCCGTACGGCGTTTTCCCAGGTCTTCTCGGGCAATGCACTTCGGTGACGTATCCGAGGAGAACGAGCGGGAAACCGCTTCACTTCTTCGCTCGGACCACGTGATCCGAAAGGCATTGGCCGCGCGGAATAATGAGGCCTAGGGACTAGGCAATGAAAAATCCTCTGGAAAAAGAGAAGTTTCTTCGAAAAATCCAGGTAAAATTACTGTGCATGACTAATTAGAATGAAAAGTCCTGGGGAGAAGTTTCGGTTCGAACTATCGCAAGGTTTGACTGAAAAATCGAAAGTTCGAGACTGAATGGGATTTTTGCTGGACTCCTTGTAAACACCATCATATAAAGTTATGTAATGCGTTTTAAATATGACCCACCCCCAAAACAGCCTTTATTTTAACTTGTTTTTGTTGCTTTCGATGTGCCTACTCTGTATCATATCTGAATGACCATCAAAAAATTAAAGGTTGATTAGCTTCGATGTCGGGTGGTTCCCCTCCATTCTACTCTAGACCTCAATATACCAGACCGTCGGGTTGGGGAATGTGTGGGTGGGCTTTTTGAGACATTCTCCAACTGATGGCAACCAATTACCACGGGCAGCCGAGAGAATCTTGTGAGCAGGCTCACTTTGGGCAAGTCATTCGGGGAAAAGTTTGGCTGCTCGAGCCGGCAAAGCCGGAGAGAGAATAAGGAGAGGAGAAGTGAAAACAAATCACAACAAAATTGGTATGATATTGGCAATGGTCATTGAATTGACTTAAAAAGCGTCTGACTATCGTGTCGTGTTTTGATTATATTTCAGTTAAATTCATATTAACCGGATAACCGAAGGAATATGCAAAAAATTTATTTCTCAAATCGATTAAATCCTGTACCGAAGAAGTAACACTGTAATCTCTTTTGATGTTCCCGGTTGTAATTCTGCCCCCAATATTTCCCGATACAGGTGTTTCTTTCGTTCAAGAATATATGTCAAAAGAAAAGAAACTAAGCCTAGAAAGCCCTTTGCTCTGTTGGGGATCTAATCATGATGACCTGTATCCTAGAAACTTCATCATCCCCCCCCCCGGCCAACCCCCGGAGCATCTGAACTTTTTAAAAC
This sequence comes from Porites lutea, assembly GCF_958299795.1. NCBI lineage: Eukaryota > Metazoa > Cnidaria > Anthozoa > Scleractinia > Poritidae > Porites > Porites lutea. The sequence continues at coordinate 25,388,456 of NC_133205.1, read as the reverse complement.
AGGCCCGTTCAAATTCCCATTACATTAGCCCAATGTAGCGGTCAAATGCCCCTCCTGTTTTGCGCATGCTTTTTTAGATCGTGATTTCGAAAAATAAACTTAAGTGAATTTTCCAAACGTCACATGATGTTGATCGGCAATTGAACTGCAAAAATAAAAAAAAAAATTTCCACCAACTGAAGAACAATAAATTTAGAATCCTCAAAGGGTCAATTTCCTCTCTAAGCTATTGTGTTTTGTTGCAAGTAGTGCATATTGCAGTTATGTTAAAGTTAGGTTCAAATACAGAGTATACTCTAAATTGCTGGATATGGAATTTATCTACGAGTGTCAAATCGATATCAGTCACAAGTAAACAGCTGAAGTAAACGCGGCGAACGAGTGAGAACCGTTTGGATAGGCCATGGACACAAATTTGAAATAACAACAACAACAACCTTTGGCTTCAAAAATATCAATGTTTACAAAAAGAGTAACAATGGGAAAACAACTTTGCTTCAGGAATCGATACTGCTTCCTTAATGTGTAACGAAAAACAGCAAGGACCCAGCACGCGAAACGTAACGCGCATTCCTCTACAAGATTAAAATTCTGTATTATCTTAATATTTAGGAAGTGAAAGTCTGTTTAATTGCGTCATGAATTAAAAGCAGCATTACATACCCGAATTCAGTCACCCACTGTCACTATCGACTAGAAGGTTAAAGATTTCCACATAATCACTAAAACCTCTTGAAAAGGTCCATCAACCAGTTTATGAAATAAAGTCTCTCAAAAATGAATGTAGGCACTAGAGCCACGCCCAACATGGGTCTAACCATCACTTAGTTTGATGATGGCGTTTTCCTCTCAGTAAGTTACTACGGGAATATATCGTAATACATGTCCTCAATTTCTCTTGTTCTCTTGTTGACAAAAAAACCCCACCTTTGTTACGCTATAATCCAATTTTCATTGCAAAGTATATAATTTCCTGAAGGATATATTATACCCCCTCTGAGCAACGTAGTACATAGAGTGAACAAAGAGAACAGTACACACAATCGGCATCAAGTGGTCGCTTTCATGAGATAAATAACAATCAAAAACTACAAAAACATCAGGCCGAATTTTAGCGCTCGGTGAGTTTTGTAAATGAGATCGATGAGGTTGTATATATTTTAACAGTTTTAAGTTTTTTTATATTTATAGGATGTTATTATTATTTATTTAGGACTTTATCATTATCATTTTGTTATACTCACTATTGTAAGATTCTGTTATATTATATTATATATTATATTGTAAATACACAATTCAGCTCAGTAGCTGCAAGCTTTTTTACAAATAAACTATCTATCTCTCTCTCTCTCATCTCCCAATAAGTGGTCGCGAACTCTTATGAGAGGTGGTCGTTTAGGAGAGGTTCTAATCTGATTATATGGCTTTGAATGGGAACATTTTAGTGTGTCGAATAGGTGGTAGCTTGTGGGGAGTGATCGCTTACGAGAGTTGGTCGCACTTGGAGGTTTGACTGTACCATAGAGGTAATAATTGTATAAAATTTTTAAATGTCCCTGAGAACATCTGTACTGTTCTTACTTTCTAAAGATGGTCCATCCGGACAGGTTCGACTGTAATTTATCGCTTTTGAATCAGGGTGGATTTCCACTGCCGCGTAATTTCTACGTGTGTACGTGACTGTGTAAAATTTACGTTCGCAATGTATGAAAGGTCTTGCCCGGTAAACGTAAAAGTTTGATCTTGGTGAACTTCACGTTTAAGCGCCACACTTCATTCCTTGCCTCCTGATTATTTACGCCAGTAAAATTTACGTGCGAATAAACAATTTATGTTGAGAAAGTGTGAAGAGTGTGCCTGCTTACTGTAAGGGTTTGAAATCCAATTCAAGAAAACTTCGAAAAAGCGATGGTAAAATTACCATGCTTGACTGGGAATGAAAAAGTTTCGGCTCAGCTATCCCTAGTCTCCCTGGGTTTGATTGAGAAATCGATAGGGTTTGTGTAATCGGGAATCTATTGTATCTCTTTTAAACATCAACCGGCTTGGTAGGGGAGGGGAGAAGCTTTTGAGACCCTCTTTTCAAGCTATGGCCGCCAAATTTAGCAACTTTTCCTAAATTTTATGTGAGAACATTTTTACGTTACCTTGTGTGTATGTCAAACATTGACGCTGCCATGGCAACCGAGTTTGGACGGCCATGTTTTGCAAAATTCGCAATTTTCACTACAGACAGTCCAAACTTACTATATGGCGAGAGTAACGCATAAATTAGTCTACTGCTCCACGTTCTGCATGATAATAAAATCGGAAAAATTCAACAGTTTGTATGTATATGCCACAAACTTTCTCATCATTTTTGCCACCAATTGAGAATTTGTTTCTTTCCTCTACGTTGTAATTAGAGGGCCTCTCAGGTAACCTGACTTGAAGCGTTTTGAAAGAGAAATTATATGTTTTTGTTTCTTTTTAGGGATACGGAATAAACTATTCCGCGCTGCTTTGAATTCGGAGGTCGCTTTAGTCATATCTTTCTAAATTTCCGCTAGAATACTAAAGGACCTTCGACCTACCTTTAAATTTCAATGAAGGCCTCCTATAAAAAGGACACACAAAACTGCCTTTTCTTGTTAATCATATCTGATCAAACATCACACAAGGTAATTTGCAGCACGTGTTTTGAAGACAAAACTAACATTAGCCAGGGATAGGTCGGGAAAGATTGTCCACAAGCAAATACGTATGTCGCTGGGGTGTAGCTTGGGTAAGGATCCAGTAGTAATCTATTCCCAGTGAACACCAGAGAGGCCTGGAGACTCGAGAGATGAGTTACGGGACATGCGATTCCGCAGGCGAGAAGTCGATAGGACTAGACCAAGATAAGAGAAAAACAGGGGGAGGGAGGGTCAAACAAACGAACCACAAAGTAAAACGGGTGTAGGCCAACCCCTTCCCCCCCCCCCCCCCCACCCCACCCCCACAAGAGGCTTCGCATTAATCCAATCCTCGCTGGCAGCCAGACTGGACAATTTTTCTTTCACACGCGTTTATTTATACACAGCAAGCCACTCCTGAGAGAGAAAACGCGCACACGCCTAAATAGAGCTTTTGCTAGTAATTAGTCAGAATAGGCCATTTTCGGTTATGAATGGAAGGGAGGCCGGAGTTGACCTTGTTTTGATACAAACCTTCCTGCTTTTTTATGTAAATCATTCTTATGCTAACTAGTATTTTTCAAGGACAATTTCCATAACAAAGCAAAGGAGGTTTGTATCAAAACAAGGTCACCGTCAGCCTCACATTCACTCGAACGCCTAGGGTACTAAGTCCACAACTGTAATGTAAAATGGCTATTAAAATGGCCCGTCTACCAATGCCGGAGGTTTAGGTGGTACAGTATACTAGCCAAAATTCTATTTAAATTTTTCAAAATAATTTGAGATCCTTGACATATTCCGGTATTTTTATTAAGCTTCTCGTTGTGTTTAACACTGCCTTGTCTTCCTCCTCAGTAAATGACAGTTTACAAATCACCTCTTTCCCCAGCTTAACCGCTGACGCCACTTCCGGAATAAGTTTCTTCGTCGAGGTCTTTTTAGAAGTCTTACATATCGTTTTGGGCCCGTAAAAAAGCGCGGATCCCGTTGTCGGTCCATTTCCCTAAAAATGAAAAATAATAAAACAAAAAAAATGACTATTACAGTTACACGCCACTCGTGTAGAGACATCACTGTTGCCTCAATCAGCGTCTGAAAGGGTGTTAAATAGCATTTCTCCTATTTATATGGAGAAACCTTGACCCGGGTTTGCCTAGTCCCTATGGGCCACCTGGTCCAAGCCGTTCGCCTCGGATACGTCACCGAAGTGCATTGACCAAGAAGACCTAGGAAAGTGCCGTACGGGGACTAGGCAAGACCCGGGTAAGGCCCGATCGCTCACCTACCCGCGCTCCCATGGGCAAACCAAATTTTCCTACACTTCTTACAAAACTTAGCCAAATTCCGCTGCTTACCTGGAAGGGTGACCCGGACTGGTCGGGTCACCCTTTATCGATGTTTGTGTCACCCTCCTAGCCTAGCCTGTTCCAGGCTCCGAGATAGTCGGGTCCGAGGAATCGAGAATTCAAAGCGCGAACATGAGAATTTTTAGGATGTTTTAAAGAAAAAAGTGCGCGAACAGTTTGTGATATTTTCATCGAATGTCATATGTTTAAGTTTTAAAATTTTGCGGATTCAATTGAAACCTTTAGTTATAGATTATGTTTTCAGCCTTGGAATCAGTTGTACAAACAAGACAAAAAGTTGTTAAAAATGTCGAATTTTGGTTACTTAGGTAAAATAAAAATAGTACCTATTTGAAAAGGCTCATTTGAATGATTTCGCCAGAGATTTAAGTCCAAAAACTCAAAGTAAAAGTAGGTGCTGTGCGCTTGTTCAAACTTATAAATTACTAAACTACTCCGCTGAGAGTGGCAAGAAGTAAATGTATTTGCAGCTTACTCAGTGATGGTTTTCGCCAAAAATCATTCTTTTTGGGGGCTCCTAGTATAAGAAGTAATTATTGAGGGTACATAAGTTTAATTTCTGGACAGTTTTTATCAAAAATTTGGAACACGCTGGCATGAAAAAGCCAGCCCCTCACTCGCCTCTCACCGAGTTGTGACTAAAGACGGTGTGTTACCTATCAGCGTGTAAACAGCTCGTTGAAAAGTTCTAGCTTTATCTCGGTGAATTCTGCAAGCTTCGCATCCGAGGACACAAAGTTAAAACAGGCCTGTGAATCTGCTATGTCACATAACGCAGTGATACTTGCAGGGTCGTTGTTAAATTTGATGTTTCTCACCCATACGAGTGAGATGCTCGCCAAGTTCTAGCTCAGTTATCAGGGGTAAATTTAATAAAAGATTTGCAAGTTTGATTAACAAGTGTGGCTATTGTAGCTAGCTCGAGTGTAGCAATGGACACGCTTGTAATTTACAATTGTAAAACTTTTATTAATTGACCCAAGGATCATGTCAGTCAGAATATGTTCCCACCGTCGACTAACTAACGCCTGGCCGCTCCCTACACCTGAGTTTTATCATCGGAGAAAACCTACAAAGTCAAATTACCTTTCGAGATCTTCTTCATCATCAAAATCTTCCTCATCTCCAGCGCCTTCATCCTGCGTATCGCCTTCGTCTTCTTCGTCGTCATTAACATCATCAGGAGCGTTGTTTTCGCTCAGGTCGTCTTCAGTTCTCTCGGTCTCGCTTGCATAACTCGCCTCATCCTTGTCCTGTATCTCGTCAACTGATTTTCTTTGGTCTTCATGTACATTTGAGGCTTGTGTTAGAGACACAATTAAAGCAACTATTAGGGCTATCAGAACAAGAGTCTTCATGGCGTTTTCTCTACTCACCCCACAGTAAGTTAAGCCGTAAGTAATGAAGGCTGTTGTGCTACTCTGAGTATGTTGCTCCGAAACTTCCTTTATAAAGGGGACTATGCGTTTGAATATTGATACTCAGTTGAGTACCAAAGTGGGCATCAAGGGCGTCAGTCCATAACCAATGTACCGAATACAATGATGACATCAACAATTTTATTATATACCAATAACAACACAGTATACTAAACGGATATTGTTCCATCATACTTTGTCTTGGGCTTGTGGTTAGAAAACCCAAGGCGGGTTCAGTATTTTTATCAGGATGAACATCTTTTAAAACTGCTGTCTTAAACTTCATGAGTGTGACAGTGGGTAAATTCGGGTATGAAATGCTGCTTTTTGGCACACCGAATTAAACAAGCCTTTTTCACCCGTTTACTAACTAAATAGACTAAAAGTTAACATTGGAGCTTTTATAGAGGCATGTGTCCGTTTCACAAATAAGGAAACTCTGTATACATCAGGATATATAGTATTGATTCCGGTCCTGAGGAGTATTTGCTTTACTTTTTTGGCTCCTTGTTTGGCATGAAACTTGCATGAACGGGCGTAATGTGGTTTTTAAATAATTTGTCTCCTGTGCCTAACCAATTGTATTTGTTTTTGTTAGATAAATAGCAACAACCGATTATAAAAATTAAACTAAGCTTGTAGGTTAGCGAGGAAAGGTAATGAGAAGGGTCTGAACAAGCCGCATGAGAAGGATTAAGTAATATAATCACAAGAGTAGAATTCATAAAACTCTGGAAAACAGTTCCTTGTGTTTAACAAATATTTCAAAATAATTTTGGCCAAGAATGACCATTCTAAGAGTCTTCTGTAGAAACCGAGTTTATTGGAGATCGTTTGTTGAGTAATTTTCATTTGAAGTTTCACTAGGTACGAAATGATCAAAGGCGAGTTATGTACTTAGCTAGACTACGAGTAGTCCCCCATTTTTCCTCAGGGATAGTAGAGTGAGCGAAACGCGAGCGCGCGTGAAAATTACCCCACGCGAGAAAAGGCGATACTATCCCTGAGGAAAAATGGGGACTACTCGTAGTCTAGTACTTAGCAGGGCCGGTTTAAAAACTTTCGGCTTCGCCTCGAGTTTTTAAACCTGATAATACACTCCTGTGAGTTTTTTTTTTTGAACGGCTTCAAAATCTCTGATATAGATCAACTCATTCTTGCACTAATATTTAGATTTGGGGTTATTTTGGTCTAAAAAATTGGACGTAAAGTTTAGCCGTGCCTTTTTCAGATATAAAAACACTCATTAAATATTAATTTCTTTTGTTTTTCTTTATGAATTATCAATGAGTTTTTGAATGTGCACGTAAACAGAGAGGGGATTCCCCTTTTGCGCTTTCTACTCTTCCTTTCGTCCTGCCCTTTTGCGCGCATGCGCCTGCCACGAGCGTCTTACATCATGCTACATTTCGACGCTTCGTTTAGGAGTACATGAATTGAAGAGTTTGGTATCCATCCGGGGACTCGGGTGATTTATTTTTTTAAATACACAAGTGTTGCTTTGGGATGTGGCTCAAGAAAGAAAGAAAGCTATGAAGAAAGAAGCATTATATGGCAACTTCTGTATCGGAATTGAAAGTACAACAGCACTTCCCTGAATACCTTAAATGGTAAATTTTATAATTTCGATCCCAGCCCTTGTTCACATGGGAGGATCAATGTACGCTATGGTTGTCAGCTCCCCACCCACCCTCCCCCTTCTTTTGTTGCCTCAAAGTTTACTGCATTTCAGTCACTATAATTCAGTACATAACGTTACTCACGCGTAATTCACTATTTACTGCTTTTAAAACAATGGGAACCTTTTTTTGTCCTGTTTCGACCTGTTTTAACATCTGCATATCTGCGTTTCCCTTTCACGTTGTATTCGACTTAAAAAGACCTAAAGCAATATCCTTGTGACTTGTGGCATAACCCTCTTAAGGCACTTCTAGACCAAGACACAGTATGATGTAACAATATACGCTAGGTATATTGTATTGTTATTGCCATCAGATAATAAAGTTGTATTTATTTCGTTGTTGTTATACAGTTATTAGGGACTTTAAGATCCAACGACGTGGACAGCAACGAGAACGGTCAAATAAACAATAGGTTTTATAAGCAAAACAACAACTTTTCACGTGCAGCACGTTTAATTTTTTTGTACATTTCTCTGCCCGTTTTTGCACGACTACGACGTAAAAACGCGTAATTTCGTGTTGTATGGAGGACGTAAACAAGCAACGACGAAATTTAATTTCTCTTTCTGTACTTGCATATGGTCCCTAAGAATTCAACTCCAGGACGGCTCGCCTACATTTGACAAAGTAAGTGGGTAGGGATAATTGCGACAAAGACTGAAAGAACGTAAATTCACTTTTTAAGCAACGTTCTCATTGCCGTCGCGTCGTTGGATCTTAAAGTCCCTATTGTTGTCATTAAATTGCGGTTGTTGTATTCGGTACATTTGTTTATTATTGGCGCAGTTGAGGCCCACAGCAAGTATTTGATCAAAAACTCCTTTGCATAAAGGGCACTTTCAGGGCTGTCAACTCCCGACGTATTCAAATATTGAGAATTGATAGGAAAGGGATGGTAGATGACGTCATAACGCAGGGCGCATGACGTCATTTGTGCATCAAATACTCTCCCATCCTCATGAATTTGCGATGACACAATCGCCCGACAAAGATGTCTTTGTCTTGTAACATATGACCTGACTGGTTTACTTCCCATCAATCACATTATTATGATGACATACCGGAGCCGTTTAGGAAGAAACGTTTAATTTAATGTGAACATTAAAATAGCTCAAACAACGCAAAATAGTTGAAATTTTATCGTCGGAAAGTCGAGTCTACTGAAGAAATGGCAAATTTCGGCGATTATCCGGGAGATTCAAACTCTAAGCTCGGAGACCGGGAGATACGGTCCAAAAAAGTCTGGAGTCTCCCGGATTATTCGGAAGAGTTGACAGCACTGTACTTTCCCCTGCCTGTCCTCCTGCTACATCTGCATATGAGCTTTTTCTTATTGACAGTCTATTGAATTTTTTTTCTATTATCAGCAGGGAATCTTTCTTTACTCTTTCACGAACCTATTTACAACGAAAAGCAAAGTTTTTTTGCATTTTTTCTTTATCAGCGATTGACACCCACATTTCTCACTTTCTAGAAATTTGTTTGTCTGTTTTCATTGAAGTTCGGTTTGTATTTCAGGACACAAAATTAATCCCATCGTCAAATCATGTTATTAAAAATAGCCTCTAAGGCCAATTATAAGCCGCAAGAATTCTTTAAATATCATTAAGAAATTTTGTTTATAGTAGCACCAGCCAAGTCCCATTTTCTCAAAAAATCCTTTGACTTAAAATCCCCTACAGTTAAAGAGCAAACTTATTGGCTACTAATAGAGTTCTTACAAATCTCAAAATGAGACGAATCTTTGGGGTACTGCATGAACCCTTCTTTAAGAATCGCTCATTTCTTAACATATAATTTTGAACAGTTATTGAGCCACACAAAAGCATTGTTTTCATTATTCTCTTCAACCTGCTTTTCGGTATAAATTGAAAATAAGAAGGCTTTAGTTTCTCTGTGGACGCGATTTTAAGGCATCACTGTTCGCTGTTTAACAAGCCCCTTCTCAGGAGCGCATCTTCTCTTTTTGGTCCACTCTCCATCTTGAGTATCTTTCACCGTTATTATCCTAAACAACGAATGGCTAGTATACCATTCTTTTCTACTAAACAAATAAACAATTATTTGTATTGTCTATACTCTTATAAGCCATAGCTCTCAAGTAAACATGGGGCGAGAAATCGCTCAGTTATTGTATATGAACACTGCACAAACAGGCTAAGGGAGAATTTTGGACTGAAAGGCCATGATACCTAAATATATAATACATCATCTTTAGAAATCACTGTATAAATAGAGTTAATTCATTTCTTTCATCCATTCATTTACGGTATTTATACTGGCCTGGTCGAGTTAACTTTACTGCAGGCGTTTTTATTCAGAAACAATAGCTTAGTTCACTACGATAATCCAGCCTCTGTTACTACTTTAGGTGTGAATGCAGCCCCATTGCAGTTCAACTGATGAGGTGTACTTCTTATCAATAACCACCGTTTGTAATTCAATGCACAACTCCGTTGTACCACCCCCTCGGGCCCTTTACACTCAGCAATGACACCGTCGCAAAACTTGAACTCAGAGGAGGCAGAAAGAGGTAAAAACGTGCCATCTGTTATAGGTGTCTTAAGTCTTGATCTTGACTTTGACTCTGTTAATATCTTAAAAGAGCTGCTCGCCAGCTCAAGTAACGAAGGAATGATAGATGGTGAAGTTCGTCTTGTAGTTCTGTTGATATTATCTGTATTACAATCCCCATTTCTTTCTGGACCGTTTGCTATTTCCCTAACGGTCTGCGGGCCAACATCTGGAAACCAATGGTTCGAAATGTGATATACGAATCGTCTGTGAAGGAAATAAAACACTTTTTTGGCCCAAATTTTACAAGGGAAGGAATTCAGTTGAAAGAATTTCCGCTTAAGAAATATTTTGTACAGTTGTACATGTAGCTCTTCTCTCATAAACGAGTCTTCAATGCTCCAGCACTGAAAATTATGTTCAACCATAAAACATGATAAAAGGCAATTTACTATCAAATTACTAAGAGACATGTCTGTGGTTGGAATTTTATTTCGATTTATTAAAAACTCCGCGAACCAGCTATATTCTGTGAAGAAGGATTTCCACTGTTGCGTAATTTTTACGCTCGTATGCTTTTATATTTTACTCTATTTTACTAACGCACGTAAAAACTACGCGACAGTGGAAATTCACCCCAACTTAAATAACAATCCCCGACTTGTTTGTAAGGCCAAAGTTATCCGTGTAAAAATTTAAGTCAGCAGAAACGAGTCAACGTAAATTAGAAATGACTGAAGCGGGCGTTAAATTTCTAAAACTAAGCAGATAAAAATCTCACCTATGATACCACAAAACTTCATGTCCAGGAAAAGTTAAAATAAGATCAGTGATGAATTCCACCTCTGACAGCAGTAAATGAACAACCTCACCTTTTGAACTGGATAAAAAAGAAATGAGTTTGAAGCCTACATGTTACAAAACGAAGGATGCACAATATAAATATCATTACAAATTATACCCTAAAACTTTTCATGTAAAAGATGAGGGGATGCAGGAAAAAGTTGCATCCTAAACTCTTTTAGTATTTGTTCGTAAAGAACAAACAAGGAGCATCGTTATAGTGCATTTATGGCAGAAGAACGAGTTAGAATCCTCCAAAGCACAATATACTCTTTATAAAGAAAACAGTACTAACTTATGACATTTTAGCTAGTAATTATTTTAGCTAGAGCCTAGCTATAGAATCTAAAATAACTGCAAACGTAGTCAACACGTCACATTTTCAGGTGTCAGAAAAAAACAAAAAAATATGCAAATGTACACAGGAACACAATATTAACAGCTGCACGATACAGACGTCTCTCTCCCTGATTTGGTTTGAGGGGAAGAGGCAGCTGTACAGAGGCTATAGCGCATGGCCTGTAAAAAAGTCGCATCCAGTCATCTGGGACGAGAGCATAGATAGTGAAGGCGTTTAATATGCCAACTTCAGTTCCAAGGTAATTTGTTAGAGCAGACATGAACAAAAGATTGCAATTTGACTTTTTTCTTTCATAATACATGTAATAATAATAATAATAATAATAATAATAATAATAATAATAATAATAATAATATAATAATGTCTTTATTCGTTCAATACAATACATATCAAACATTACGTAAATTATAAAAAAAGACTAATAAAGGTGCTTGACGGCTGATTTTCTAATGGGACATTTTTTAGCCTTTTTGACTGTCGTTTTGTGTTTACACCTAACTTTTTTCTCTTTAATAAATGAGTAACGAAAGAAAGATTAGCACTTTCACATATACAGTTAAACCTTGCTTTACGGACACCCGCTTAGTATGGACACCTCATTATTATGGACAGTTTGCTTTGTCCTTTAAGCCGTTATATGGACACTTTCTATGACCTTCTCAGTGTCCATATTAAAGTGGTTTGACCGTACAGAGAATGCTAAATTCACGACATCAGCCTGATTGAAATCAATAAATTTTAATAAAATCTCTGATTACTTTCTACTTTTAGTAAGAATTTCTCATAGTGCTAAATTGTATTCAAACTAAGCCCATTAAAAAAACTACTTTAAAAATGTTCACTGTTTATATTAGGTAACTGACTAAAGCACACACTTAATGACTGCAAACATTTCATAAGATGTCTGTAACTCAACGCCCTGTTTTCCTTCTTACCATACATTCTTAAGGTGTCTAAGGAGGAGCTGGCGATGATGGAAACAGCAGTTATCAGAGATATGACTCTCTGCCCAAGCTCTGATGCCTTGAAGTTCACAAAACAGTTTCTGAGATAAAAATAAAAAGCATAAATGAACTAAGAACGATGTATGACGACATGCATGTATAAGTTAGAAGAGACAAGAGGAACCAAGGTTCATTCATTATTATCTTAGGACTTCCCTTCTTTAAAGGATGTGTCTTCCTCAGTGTACAATATTAAGGGATAGGGAAATCAGAGAGAGCTGTACATATATAAATATATTCATAACTTTTCACTCCAAAAAAAGGAAAAAAGCAGATCATTTGACAGGGAGGGGTGGGTAGGGAAGTAAGGAAGGAAGAACAGGAACTCATCATCATTACACAGCGGTCAAACGAGTGAAATTTGCAAAAGTTAAGCGAAATACTTCAAAGTTAAGGTTGCTACTTTCACTATCGAAAGTTTAGGGTATTACCAACATCCGGTTAGTTTACTAAACTTTTTAAAAGTTTACTAAAAAAGTTCTAAGTGATTGAAAACCGATGCAGACGTTATTATCGGTGCCATTTTCAAACATGGTTCTCTTTTAGCGCGAAGCGTTTTCAGCGAAAAAAGCTCAAAATTTTGAGAAAAATGGAAAGATAGTTATGTTGACTAACTGATTTATACATCTTTGCCCATTTTTCTCTAACTGGTAAATGAAATCCCAGCAATAATAAACAAAAATAACGATTTAGACGTTTGACCGCGGTGGTCATCATCATAGGCCTCCATCCATTGTTGTGAGATGATGGGAGAATAGTAACTGAACCTAAAAAATTGTCTACCATCTTTTCAATTTGATCACCTGAAAGCACAGAAAATATTCTGAGCCCCAGATGAGAATCCAAGTCACGACACCCTAGTTCTAGACTGGATGCTCTAACCACAGAGCTACTGGAACTCTATGATGAACATGGTCAAATCTACTGATGTTCCTTTAATTTTCTGATACATTTCTTATGTTTTTGTCTTGTTCTAAAACACAGTACAGTGGTCGTCCTAAGGGAAATATTACCCTTTATAAAGATACTTTCCAATTATAATCAGTGATCAATCAGGTGGATCAATCTAAATTAAATTCCATGATTGATTAAGAAATCTCAGCTGATTCCCGGAACCCAGGCTAAGGTCAAGGCCCTGTTAGGGTAAAATTCTGATACACAACAGGGCCTTGAAACAGCGACATAAGACTGGATGAAATGGCGACAAACAACATAAAGACGGGTTAAAAATCAAAAGGCACAGGCTTGCTCCTCAAACTGCGAAACAAACGTATTTGAAATTTAGACTAAGGACATACATACCTACCTAAGAGGGCCTAAGGGTAGTACTGAGTTGCTTAGGACATGTTTCATGTACTTTACCCTTTAAACCCTAAGATCAACATTTGAATTCTCATTTGCTGTTCCTATTCATTTCCTACAGAAGTAGTGGGGAGAAGTTGATAAAATATCAAGCAAATTCATCTTCTGTGATAATGTCCCTTTTTCTCATGACCACTCTGTTTTACAAAGCACTGATATTACAAGGAGAAATTTGATGCTGATCACTCTTAGGGCTTAAAGGGCTAAGACGTTTGTGTGTTAGACATATATGAATTCAAATTACCTTTTTCTTATCATACATGAATCGATCCACCAGCCACGCCCTGTGACTCCATGCAGTGTAGTTATCAGCATAACACTCAGCAGCGCGAAGGGTGATAGCCAACTCAGTCCTTAAATAACTCTGGATAAATTCACCCTGTCCTTTATGCTTCTCAAGTTGAACTATTGTCCACTTCCTAAATATAAAATAAAAATCGGTCAGCAAATAAAATCATGTATTTGGATTTGGATTACATATCGTAACTTATCCTGAACATCATCATCATCATCATCGTCATCATCATCATCATCCACCAGCAGGGCCACAGGGCTCACACAGACTTTTGGCATAGACGAGGCAAGATCCGTGATCACCAAGGTATTAGCTGCACAAGACCAAAAATCTTTTAAATCAAGACGCTTTTATGCTGACAAGTTTATTTTTCAGAATAAATTTTGACATAAGGAACATCAATATCAAGAAAACTCAGTATCATTCAACGAGTGATTTTTTTGTCAATTAAAGTTGTTTTTTTTGTTAGTTGTTTTGTTTTTATCATTATTTAGGATTAAAACCTTGACGAGGCAAGTACCTTGTCTTGCCTCTTGCTAGCTAAAGCATTTACTAGTCAATTATAATTAAGACTGGGGGAATAAGTCTAAAGTCCATCACAACACTGCCATGAATTTGCTGTAAAAGCTGCAGCTCTCACCTATGACTAAATGTCTCTGCACTTCTTGGGTGCTTTGAAAGAACAACACCTGAAAACTTCCAGTCATCAACTAAATTCAGGACACCAGAGGTGATCATTTCCTTCCTAGTCACCACAAAAATAAGAAGAACAAATCAAGATGGGGTGAGGAAAGTATGAAGCAACTTTATTTACCATCAAACATGCATATTTGACAGAAACAAAAATGAATAAATGAATGAAGGAATGGAGGGACAAGTGAAAAAATGACTTAAAAAGCAAAGAAAAAATGAATGAACAATTTCAATAAAGGTCTTGATATCCACCTCTGTAGCAAATTAACTAGGATAATATTAAACAAAACCAAAAACAACAAGCTATTAATCAATTACATTTTGAATACAGGATCTGTAATCCGAGGATTTTAGAGGTATCATCATTATTTAGGTAAATATAAAGTTTTACCATTAATTGTTAAGTTGATAAAGGGAGTTTTTTGAATGAATAAATGAGCAAACGAGCCAGCAAGTGAGTGAGTGACTGAAAACTCAGTGAATGAATGAATGAATGAATAAATAAATGAGTGAGTGAGTGAGTCAGAGAGTGAACAAATTAATAAATTATTAATAAGCTCACTGAGTAATAAAACACATAAATCCAAAATAACTTTAGTCATTCAAATGGAAGTAAAGAAATGTTGCAAGTTGAGGCAGGTCATCAGGAAAAATTGTGTGATATCTCAAGGTGACTACATAAAAAAGGAAATTGGCAATGGTCAAGCCAAGCCCAGACCTTGTCTAAAAGTTAAAAAAAATTGGTATCTCTTTTAAAATGGGTAAAAAAAACTTTGGTTGGACTTTCAGCAGCTTGTGATAAAGATTACAGTAGCATGGTGGGATGTGCTACTACAGTCTGTAGCTCAAGGCTAATCAGGCTTTTTTAAGTCTAGTATCCTACCTTGCATTCCAGGCTGTATAACATTCAGCATTCACCAACAGAACAGCTCTACTAAGTTGAACAGATTCTGTGACTAAAAATGAAAAGTAATTTGTAATTTTATGATAATTACATACTAGGAAAAAAAAGTTCCATAATGCTTCAAAAACAAGCAAAAAATGTAAGAATTCCAATGTAAGATGATGTTGTTACAAAGACAGAAAAAAAACATTTTCTTGAAAAAAAGGAAATTCAAGGGTGGATTTCTTGGCATTGAGATCTATTAATGGGTGTTATGTTTCATTGCAAAGCTTAAATCTGGATTTCAAAATTAAGTCCAGATTTCCCAATAGAAAGCACCCTTAGATGTACACTGGAGCTGTATCAGTTTGTGGTTATGGCTCAGTCAATTGCAAGCCTACCCATTCCCATCGCATCCCCCCTTCAACAAGAAATTTGTGGGGTAATTGTCATCTATGGTTTAGCCAGGTGGGGAGTATTGGCCAAATTTCAATTTCACATGCACTACTTCATTTAACAATGCAAAAAATGTTGCAAAAAGTACCTTATATACACAATCCAGGGCTAGAGGAAAGTGTCAATCTACCTACATTACAGGGATAATGAGTAGTATACATGCACTGTGGATTTGAGATTTTTCAATGTAGCTTCTTTCAATGAAATAAAAAGCCTTGTCCCTGGGGTGGTGCATTTGCAATAGTTTTTACCTGCATAGTGGGATCTGTGTATAAACCTACTGGCCTTATCATGGGACATTAGCAGCCTTCCCAAAAATGGGAAAATGACATATACCCAACAAATGCCTGGGCAGGTGAGAGGGAGTAGATGGGCACAGTAAGAAATGACTCAGCCATTATGGCTTGATAGGTATACATGCCCATAGGTCAGTTGATTCTCAATTTCTTTTGTCTTCTAGCCATACCTATTCATGAATTAGAGTGAGGAGACTAAAGAAAATCAAGAATCACCCTAGTAAGAACTTGCGCCTTGAAAATGAGGCATTAATTAGAGCTAATTATCATGAAAACAAAACTAAATTTGCCACAATTTTGGAGTAAAATGTACAAGTATTATGCCTCAGAAATAAAAAAAAAATCACCTGACAAGTTACAGTCCTTCTTGCCTTTGATACGACTCCTAATAAGCTTGTTATAAGCAAACAGAAAAAGAGGTTTAATACACCATGACTTGATCCCAAGCTTATGGCTGACAATAATAAATGGATCTTCTTTCTCATCATTGTGTTCCTCTTGACAGTGCATACATGGTATGATGTCAATTTCATCACTGAAAAAAAAGCATATGAAATTTCAAAATTTCAAAATTCCTTCAAATTGGGATAGCGGTAAAAAAGGGACCTTAAAATACACCCTTTCTTACCCTGTGGGTACGGCTAGGCAAATATGTTTTTCACATAGCTATAAAAAAGGCAACCATAGTTTACCAGATGTGGTAATGGTATCACAGGTCCAAAGGGTAGCCTAGCCGTTTCTCTGGGTAAGCGTTAGATAACATCGAGTGAAGCCAGATTGGACACCTTATGAATTTTACACAACACATTATTTCCATAATGGAACAAGACTGGAATGTAGGATGAGGCTAGAATAGCTGAAGAAACCAAAACTACAGAGCGCCAGTTATGGAGAGAACACAGAAGAGAGTTAAGCACTGGTCTGCAGTGATTAGGGTTAAGCACTGAACTAAAAACGATTAGCTTTCAAATATTGTAATGGGGTACGGCATATAAAAGGACATGTATATTTTAAAAATTATTGGATTTGGCAGCTAGTCCTCAATGGTGTAGTGGATATGGATGTAGGCTATAAAGCAAGTGACCCGGGTTCAAAGCATTACAGTGGATTTTTTCTATTTCATTTTATATTACACAGTAAAGTTGGACTTAAGTTGTTCTTCATGTAATTTTACTGAAAGAAACAATCTAACTTCAGCCGATGTTATCTAATGCTAACCGTTTCTCTGGGGTAAGAAGCAATCTACCAGTATTTACAGCCAGTCGGGTACAGGTAATTTACCCATATTCATACATGGAGACTTTGTATCTTAGAGTCTCTAATGAACACTGGCCATGTAACTTCCTTGGGTGTTTTTGTGGTATTAATAAAAAATCAACGTAAAATTGTAAAGGTATGCTACTTATTGTGAAAACCTAAAAATAATAAAAAATAATAAAAATGATGACAAAGTATGGCGGCCCTTTCGTCGGCTATGATTCTTTTCACGTTTCAGTAAGATAAAAGGCTAAAATAATTTTAAATCCCAGAAAGAGCGCATGAATACATGTAGAGACACGTTCAGTGACGTGTTAATAAAGTGATGAAATTTTAAAAGAAAAAGAACATTAATTTTATAACTTCATACTACCAAAAGTCACTCAAAAAACTACCCACATCTCAAAACATTAAATTCATAGTATGAAAGAAAAGAGGAGGAAAAACATAAGTTCACTGACTTACATTTCAGGATCCACGATAAAGGCCTGGTTTAAAGAGCAGAATAACTTTTCCCCAAGGTCAACAGAGCAACAAGTGGCCGCCATCTTTGTTATTCTTTAATTGGTAACCAGGCTTTAAGGACTTAGCTGCCTAGCTTTTTGGCGAAATTCAAAATGGCGGACGGTGCACGCTTTCCAGCAGCACATTTTCAGTCTCATAATCAGCACAATTTATCGTCTTTGCCCACTGAAAATCCTTATTTTCATCCCAAATATCCAGGAATGCCTCCTAATTCGTTTTCACCACAATCGAATCACTCATTAACGAATTTTGTGCGAGGAAATTTTCCACAAATGATTCCAAGAGGAGATATCATGCATTCTGATCTTCAGTTGCCTTCACGATTCCCTCATAACCACATCAACTTGCAACAAGAAAAGCATCCAATGGCCATACAATCACCGCAGATTACAAGACATCCGTTACCATCCGGTCAGTTTATCAATTCAGAAAGACAGCTGGCAAACTCAAGTCCTAGTAATTCTCTAGCTTTCCCTCCTCCTGGACAATTGCCGTTTCTTCAAAGCAACAGTCAAACAATGAGCAGTGATATCTCGCAAATGGCAAAATCGTCTTCATCTTTTCCATCTGGTGGACCGCAACTATCACAGACTAATTCTTTTCAAACTGCCATCCATGGACCATTGGGACCTGTGCAACATTTTCCGGAGACTTTTCCACCCTCATTTTCAGGGCCCATAACAGTACCTCCACCATTAACACCCATGCAATTTTCCCCTCCTTTGCCAGGCAATTTGTCAGTACCAACGGTGGCTTTGGCAGCATGTTCTGCTAATCAACCTCAGGTGAATGCAGGAGTTACAGCACAAGAGACAACAAGCCAAGGGTGGATTAATCAGTTTTTAAGAGAAAGAGGACTTGTGAAACAGGAAAAACAAGCAGAGCCACACAGCCATTTAAAGGTTTACCTTTTTTAACTTTTAAAACCTCTTTCACAGGTGATAAAGGAGTCATTTTCTTTACATATGATTCCTCAAAGAAAATGAAAACTTTCATTTGAATGTTGGCGAAGACTGGGAAGCATTCACATAGATTGTTTGGTTGTAGAAAGTGTACTTTTCTTGATTTGAGTAGGTTTATAAGGATCTTGGCTCATGCTCTCCATTGGATTCACCCTGTAGCATTGAGTGATTGTCAAAACAATGAGCCTTTGTTATGGTGGTTGTGTAAGATACCTTTCTGGGATTCAGTCTTGAGATTTTACACATTTATACTTTCATCTTCAAGTGAAAAACAATTTCCATGGGACTAAATTACACTTGCAAAAGTTTTATCAAATTGACCCCAGGTGTCATTGGTTAATAATTAACCCAACAACACCCAGACAGTACCAGCATCCTACATGTATCTTGGAGGTAAAAGCTTGTGAATTCTTAACCCTGGATTGTAAAGAAAGGCGTCCTCTGCAGGAGGTATTAATATTCTTTGCTTATTGTTTTGTTCTTTTATATTTTTTGCAGTTATATGAAGCTAAACAGCTCATGACAGATTGGCTGCAGCTAATTGCAGAGTTGTCACTTCAGAGAGATAAATTGGCTGCACTTGCTTCACATCACAATGAAATGGAATGGGTAAAAGAAATAAACAGGGCTCAAACATTAAAGGTCAGTAACTAAAAGGATACATTGAAACCTTGAGGAATAATACCCCACCCTTTATCATAGCTCCTGCGGAGATACCAGAAAATGTAGTTGCTTGCGAAAGGTCAAGGATAACCAAAATCTGACATTTTAAATAAGGCAGAATCTAATAGAGCAAATTTAGAGCTCAATGAAACCGTGAACCGCTAATAGCATGTAGCCTTTTTATAGTCCCTGCTTAATAAAGCATTATAAAGTCTTAAGAACAAAGAATGCTACACCAAAGGAGGAAGCATCTTAATTTCATCCCGTCATCGGCATGTGAAAACTGAACAGTGTGGCAGAGAGTACATTTGTTGATGTAAGATCTTAAAGAGAAGTGTTCATCTAGAGAAGTCCAGTTATAATGGTGGTTTTTAGAGGAAAATTGCCATCTTGAATTCTCAGCTGACCAGAAATTAGTTGCCATTCTACAAAGCAAAGGTTTAAAGCTTGATGCTAGACTGAGTAGAGTAAGCGACCCTTAGGTTGTAAAGCTACTGAAGCAGAAAGCTCTGCTGTGCCCTTTCACAGTCAATACCCCCTCATCTTCATTGACTATAATATAAAATTTTCTTTGTTAATAATGTTTAATTATTTTGACACCACCATTACCACTGCTGTCATCATCATCATCATCATCACCATCATCATTATTGTTAATGTCATTATCATCATCATCATCATCATCATCTAGAGCGGTCACCATCCTTCTTTTGCAGTAATTGGGCCGGTATTCCCTGTTTATGTTTGTCTTGTTTAAAAACCTTTACAAAATCTTATCAAGAAACTTTTTTTCTTCTGTAGGCTAGGATTGAACAGATTCAAGCTCAGTTCTCCTCCTCTGAAGAAATTAATCATCTAGAACAACAAGCAGTGAAAAGAAAGAAAAAACGGGTGAGATGAAGATGAACTCAGTTGGTTTTATTTGGAAGGCTACCATATTACACTACAATTTCACTTGGTTTGCTAATAGGATAAGTTGGTTATTTTTTAGGAGTGGCAGAAAAAGAGAAGAAAAGAAGAGCATGTGCTGAAAAAGGAAGCTGAGGACAGAAAGAAGGTTCTGCATGAGAAAATTGATGAATGGAGGTCACAAATAATAGCAGAGGATCAAGCCAAACGAAGAGTAATCAATTTACTGTTACTTTTTTATGTTTGTTCACCTTTTTAATAGTTTTTCTCTTCCCCTGTGCCGGGTGTCCTCTGCCTGATGTTAAATTTCATTTCTAAAAGGGAAGTAAACCATGTGAAAGGATCATCAAAGAGTTTTCACATGGCAGCGTGCAAAGACCGTCGTGTCTGATAGCCTGGGGCTAGTGGATTTTGCTATCGGGTTAGTTATTTTTGTTCTTCACTTGCCCGATGGGCAAATGCTATTTTTTTGGGGAAATTCAAATTACAGGAGGATTGTAATCAATCCTGCTAATCAAAAAGGGTTTTGGGGCTAGTTGAAATGACTTGTGGGCTAGTACATGCTAACTATAGCTTGCCCGAATGGCAGGCTGTAAAACTCACTTTCTTTGCACCCTGCATGGAGAGTCACACCATGAGGTTTCATCCTCAGACTCAAAAATTTCAATCAGGCATAGCAGAGCGAGCAAACTACAAGAGCGCATTTGAAAATTGCCAGCCAATGGGGAAGCAACAAGTGGAGGAAAGAGAGAAAGTATTTTGCATGCTCGGCTATTATCCTTGAGCTTTTGAACAAAAAAAAAACTGAGTGTAAATCCATCTTTTCAAAACAGCAACAACAACAACAACAAAATACACTTAATGAACTACTGCGTTATATTAGCCTAGACATACGCGTTAATTTCCTTCTAAATGCATTTATAGGCCGAGTTGATGAAACATGAAGCAGGTGGAGTACTGGGAGAAGTGAAAAGGAAACAAACAGAAGCTACAAAAGCTCTTGACCTCTTAAAGGCGTTGAGAAAGCTACGGGAGGCCAGAAAACAAGAAGCTGAAGTAAAAGGTGATTAGTACAACAATGTATAAGAATATGCTTCATTCAGAAATGCTTGATGATTGGCTATCCAGTGGACAAGTGTTAGGTAACTGAGTTAGACACTGGATAGGGATTCATCAAGTAGGTACCACTGTCCACAGAGTACCCTGTGAACAATACGACCGTGTTTTACCGAGTAGCACCAAGTCTTGACAACATTTCAGAATGAGAGAGCGTCGCGAATAGGATTCGTGGGAAGTTTTCGTTCTCTCTTCGCAAAGAATTAAGTTGGAGAGTTTTAAGGTTAATTTAACCCGTTATCACGCAAAAAAACAATGCGCCAGTAAAGTGCTGAGACTTCACGTCCTACTAGAAGTGGCATCATCAGAAACCAATCTCCAAGCATTATTCGGCCTTTCTTGCAGGGCTTTTATCAAGGGAGAAGCTCGAAACAATTTTCAGGGCGAAAGCGTGTCCGTTTGGAAAGTTTGCTTTGCTTTTTGAGATACCAAAACTAAAAAGAAAACAGGCAGGCCATAAAGACAAGTTCACTTTAAAGCTCATTGTGAAGCATTCTTTTAGAGAAAGTTTAGCTGCTATTTTTCAGGAAGGACGAATGTCGCCGCCAGTCTCTATTTAAACGCTTTCTCTTGCTTTTTTTCTTTTGATCTAGGCGTTTATGTCAAGCCTACTGAAGAAGAAAATCGAAAGTTTGATGAAAGAGTGAAATGGCTGGAGAATGTGATGGCCCCAAGACGAGAACTATACGAGGCGGAAGAAAAGACACTGAGAGTCATGCTAGCTGAGGAGGAGGAAGAGAAAGAGAAAGAACGACGGGAAAATGAAAGAAAAAATCAAGGTACTGGTCCTTCTAGCTTTAGTAGGCGTGTGTATACTTGAAAAGATATTATTTACCTATATATTTCGGTACCTTACTTGGAATACACAGATTCCAGAATAAAAAACAAACGGTAGTTAACAGTCCTTGACTAAAGCAAAAGGACAGACGAAGATACATGTACAGACAAAAAATGCTACTTCAGTGGAGCAAATTAAAAAAAAAATGGTCACAAGTTAGGATTAACTGGAAGAATGAAAGATGGCAAATTTTAAGCTCGGTGCAGGGGAAACAAATGTGAAAGTGAAATGATCAGCATGTCACGAGCGTGGAACAAGGAAAAAATCTGAGTCCCCGACAGGATTCGAAGAGAAAGAGAGGGAGGTCATAGGTTCGAATCCTGTCGGGGTTTCAGATTTTTTCTTTGTCCCACGCTCGTGACATGCTAATCATTTCACTTTCACAAGTTAGCATTACTTTGTAGACCAGCAAACTGTAAACGAACCGATCAAAACCGAAGTGAAGGTCGACCTGATCTATCATTAGGCGACATCATCGGAGAACGGAAAAAAAAACAATAGTTATAGATCAGCAAAACAACAACTCTGCAATTTTTTTGTACATTTCCTTGCCGTCACTGCACGACTACGAGGTGCAAATCCCTAAACTCACGTTTTGTGGTTGACGTGAACACGAGACAAAGACTTTCTTTTTCTTTTCCTGAACTTCGATACAGTTCCTTAAAATTCAACTCCAGAAAAATTTGCCAACATTTTACTAATCGATCGAGATGGAATAAGTGCGATAAAGTTTGAATCAGCGCGAATTCAGTATTCAAGTGACGTTATCGTCTTCGTTGCTTAAGCTACCTATTTATAATTGTCACTTCTGTCATTACAGGCTGCAGCTGCACTCCAATTATGTACAGTTTGCTCGCTTACGTAGCTATAAACAGTGCCCGTATCTTATTGAGTATTATCCGAGGCGGAAATCAGGGCTTTAAGCATTAATTCTCAAAATATTTTTTCTCGCTTACAATGTACACTCACTTGTTCTCTTTCTTTCGTCCAGCATCTCTAGGATTGTCTGACCCAATGGACTGGTTTCGCAGCTATTACAAACAAGGCGAACACAGTGTACAGTCCTTGCTGCAAATAAGGTACTGCCACCAAAAATGTACCTTTATATGTCGTAGATAAAATAATTTCTCAAGTCAAACCAGTGTTCAACCTAGTTTGCCCGCAACCGGCAACGGCTTAACTGTCCGTAGGTTTATCTGTACTTTTATTTCCTGCTTTAGTTTAGTCTCCTGTTTTACTTTCTGTCAACCTCGTATTTCCAGCCTATTCTTTCGTGGTAAAAATTTAGAAAAAGCTCTCTTTCTATATTTGTCCGTCATTTTTAAAGTTTTCGAAAAAATAAACAACGCCAACATTGTAATGTTAGCTGACTTAGCCAGGGAAAGTGCTAGGACGTTTAACCTGTAGGTAATCGTGACTTCAGTGATGGAATTGTATGCAAGATGCCGTGCCATGCATGTTGTTGACAGTGTTGATAGAAGAAACTGCCTGTGAGTCTTACGTGTAAATTTTGCTTCTTTTTTTTTTGCGAATTCATGAAGTGTGTTGTAAAAGTGACGAATGTTTTCCTTCCTCCAGGCGGCAATGGGACGCTTTCTTGGTCCCCGACACGTTCCCTGGCGCCTCCCGTATCCCTGATGGAATTGTGACTCCGGTAGAGCCTTCATCGGATTTATGGGCGACAGCGATCATTGACAAGGGGTAGAAACAGGAACAATAAGTACAGTACCATGTTGGTGCAAAAAATTAAGTGCTTTTCTTCACCACATTCAGCTGTGGCCTGTAGAAAGCATCCAGCGGCAAGGTGACGATTTGTAAAACTCCATTTAAGGGCAAGTGCCACAAAGAAGTGATGATCACGCTTTCTAGTGGAAGTGAAAATAGTGGCAACCAAGGCCTCCAAGAAACATTGAAGCGAACATTACGAGACGTATCTCTCTGTGAACTGTGAATTGCAATGGCGTTCTATTGTTGAGTGCGATGACACATTGTTTTGGTCCAAGGTATTTGCCTTCCAAACTAATGTAAGATCGCCGTGAACGGAAGGTTGTCAGGACCACACCTTCGTGACGAGATGATTCAGTATTATATTTTTGTATCATCATACCTATCTGCAGGTAAAGTTTTGTGAAGAGAAAAAAGTAAAACAAGAACAAAAATATTGGTGTCTATAGTGCATACCGGTATTGCAAGGATTCAACGCATAGGAGCCACTTGTAATCTTAGATGGTTTGTCCGTGTGCCTTTTTGCAGAAGTGTTCGAACTTCAAGTAAGTAGTCGAAGTTAAATTATCGAAAGAAAAAGAAAGAAAACGAATTCTCTAAAAAACAGCTGGGTTTGTTTGTTTTTGTTTTCCATTTTAATTATTCACTTAGGACTTTATAACACTTTTATTCCCAGAGCCCTCTAAGGTGACATGAAAAGTAATTCCATCTTTTGAGTCTGTGCCGGGATGAAATCCTGTGCTGTGACCTTTCAAAGCAAAATTCTTTGCTAGCACTTTCACATGGTACTATTTACTACGCAACAGGCTCTAACTTTGGATTCTGTGTAGCGTGCAAAGAAAGTAGTGTCTGATAGCCCGGGGCTAATGGATTTTGCTATCGCGCTAGTGAATTCTGTTCTTAACTTGCCCGACGGGCAAGTTAAGTGAAGTTTTAAGGAATTCAAATTACATAAGAACTGTGTTATCAATCCTGCCTATCAAACTGAAAAGGTTTTTGGGGCTAGTTGAAATGAATTTTGGGCTAGTACATACCGGCTACAGTTTGCCCGAATGGCAAACTATAAACTGACTCTATTTGCCCCCCTGCTGTGGTTTACTCGAACCTTTCGTTTGACGGTTGCTTGCGTTCCCGACCAACGCATATATATCAGGCTGTTTTGCAGTCTAAGCTCTATTGCCGGTTTTTCTGATATAATTTTACAAAGTGAGATTTAGAATTTTCTTGGAAGTTTACATGTAAGTCTAAGAAGTCTTGCTACAAATTGTTTGCAAAAGATTGGAATGATTCTTGCTGAAAACGTCTGACTTTGAATTCCTTTACAGGCAACTGATCAACTAAAATGCTTAAAAGTAATGTTTTCGAGCACTTTATTATTCCCTTTCCCATTTAACCTTACTGCGAACAAACAAGACAAATTTGATCAAAACCAGCTGTCGAACTTTTTTACACTTATTAAGTTTTGGTTTAAATCAAGTGTTTCCGAAATCAGGTGGGGGTCAGATATAAGCTTGATAACAACAAGAACAACAACTTTATTGACTTTATCTTCGACATGAAGATTTCAGTACCAAAACAATAACAAATGAAAAAAGTAAAATAAAAGTTAAGTAAGAAAGAAAGGAACAGTTGAATATTATCGTAAAAGAAAAAATTACTTGGCTATGTACGGCTTCTACGCTATTCGTGTGGTAAGAAAGTTTAATTAGAGTTCGGATGCATAACAATTTAGAATATTTTCAATATAAGAGGCACTGAGATTTAAGATGTTTTGATCGCACATAGACATTACGTATAAAAATAACAACAGCCACCTAGCAACGATTCAGCTTAAAAATAAATAATAAAGCTCTGTTTTCCAAGGTTCTCTTTGTAGAAAACTAGTCGAAATTGATCCTTGCTTTTTAACATTAACATTAGAGCCGGTTTTCTTTTTGGCGTTTTATTTTGAGACTGCGTCACTCGCTATTCATGGCAGAAGGTAAACAAGAAAAAGCCTTTTCTGTCAGTCTGTCGCTATATCGACTTCACATTTTGCAGCATTTTGTATAAGGGATTTAGTTTATTTATTCATTCATTGTTTTCTGGCGGCGATTACTGAAACAGTCGGGTTCTCATATGTTTAAGAGACCAGACAAGGGCGGACAATTATTATTGCAGCTTTATTTCAACCTAAGCCTAATCATAATAGGACAGCATTCATCTCAAAGGAAATCCTTTCATACCTTTTTTTTTTAGAACTTGTATAAATAATTAGCTTAATCGTTATTTAAAAATCGGACGGCGAATTAAGTGGTTAGGTATTTAATTTAGTTATCAGTATAAGAGTGGCTGAAGATCCTCGACAGTTCTACAACCGTATTTAACTGCGCCAGTTCGTTCTATCAGGATTGAACAAGTGATGGCTTTAAAATTTAAATGTCTCCTTTGATATCGTTCGCACGCACAACCTGATTTTTTATTTCAAACTAAGATATCTGTGATATTTACTATATAGACTGGATTGGATAGTTATCGTAGTCAGACTGAACAAGTAGAAAAACTCTTACTGTTTCAGCTGTTTCTTAGATACATAACAAGTGATCGTAAAAGGGAATGGTAATACAATCGAAGAACTATAAATTCTTTTTTCTTTAAATAATGATATGATAAATGGCTGAAGAACGCGGAGTACACGTTGTATTTTAGCCGAAAGAAAACAAACTTAGTTGTAATCTGCTCGAACAGCCGCTCGCCAGTGACGCACATGTTTTGAGTTCGCTTGCTTAGTATACAATGTTCCCAGCAACGACCAGTCTAAACATTCGCTCCTTATTTTAGAACTAGGACAAAGTATCAGTTCAAATGTATCCCCATCAGTCAACTTGTCAAAACTCTCTAAATGCCTCTCGAAAACTCCAATAATTCTGATAGAATCGTTCTCCTTCACTGAAACTTTCTGCACCTTGACTTCGGTAGAGTGGATGGTCAGCGAACGAGATCGCAAACGACTCAGAGGCGAAAAGAAGTCACTGCGGTCCAAGAAAGATGAACCGTGTCCAGAAGAAAAACTTCCAAGTCTTTGCTCGTGAAATTCAACCCTCGCATTAAAATCTCGGTGGCGTTTTACAGTCGAATCGCCTTCGCCTAAATCCTTTTCTCCCTGTTCCTGAAGCGTGGTAAACAAACAGTATGTTCTTGCGAATCCTTTCTCTTCTGACTTGTAAAACTTGGGCACCAAATGAACACGAACCTCTCTGTTTAGCGGTAGAATGGTTGGTGGTATCTCGTCTGTGCCAGCTTCTGTAGCTAAGTTGTGTTTTTTCTTCGAGTCTATTGATCCCATCTGTGTTCAGTTTGCGCAACACCTCACGGCACAAGTTTCTTTGAATTCCTCAAGCTTTCGTATGCTACCACAAGAACACTCTTAATTTCGCAACCATTCCGTTACTAGCATATTTTTTGGATAAGAATTGTGGATCGTTTTAAATGCCCTAGCCACCTCATTCCGTAGACATTAACTATTTCAACCGCAACTGATATAGTGTTTAGAGTTGAATCCGCGTTAGCGAGTGTCGTTCATTGAGCAGTCAGTTCAGTGGTCTTTTGAGGTCTAATTAGCTACTAGAGCTTCAAGCGAATAAAATTCAAGGCACTCGACGTAATTTATAAATGCATTTCTTGGTCTTGCGGCAGAAAAAAAGATAATGGCTTTTTAAGCAACTTCTTGTTTAAAGGTTGCCGACCTGAAATTAAACAATTGACAAAAGATTTCGTAAACAAATAAAGGTGCTGGAGCGAAGTATAACACTATTATAATTATTATTCTATTGTGGTGATGATGACAAAGCAATATTAAATATGTTCTTCCAGTTTTCATTGTTGGGCAGAGGTGAAGTCCGGGGGGGGAGGGGGTACTCAAGAAAGTTTTGACAGAGAAGGTACCCCTTTTTTATAAACTCTATTGACAAATGGGACCAATTTCACACACTACCTAGTTTAGAACTTTACATCCCTTTCAATGCAGTATCTTTAAAATACGAATAAATCACAAAATCAGACCGTTTTCTCGACTTTTTCGTAACTATAAAATGTGTCTGTTAGCCCTTTTGAACCTTTTTACCGTCCGAAATGACAGATTTCCCTACCCTTTCATATGATTCACCTAGTGAAATCCCGCCTCCCTTTCATATACCTGAAGCCTGAAAAAGGTACCCCTTTCGGGCGGAGCCTTCCCGTATAGGCCATTATAGGGAGGACCCCCTGGGGGAGAAGTTAAAAACTGGAAGCACAGGTGGCCCAGCCAGGAGCCCATAACTCGGAGCGAGCAACTCCCATACTAGGCGTTTTTACGGACCAGTTTATTTTTAGACACATTTTAGGGCACTTTTTCCTGAATCTCCACCATGTCTATGAGCGAATTCGAAGTATAAGATATCAAAAGGGAAAACTAAACGTTATTAAAAGGCATGAAATATCATTTTTAGGTCTGTAGGTTTTGCTGACTGGTTTGTGGAATTTAAAAGATATTCAAAATTCGCGCCAAAAGCGTTCTAAAAATAAACTGGTCCGTGAAAACACCGTGATACGAGCGCGTGGAAGTTGCTCGCTTCCGCTTATGGGCACCTGGCCCAGCGTAATATGAGAATCTGTATGGGAAATAGTTTTTATGGCAATTAAAACTTACATAAATTATATGAACTAAAACGGGTTGAAGTTTTCAATAAAGTATAAATATTAGGGACTTTAAGCAACGACGACGGCGACGGCAGTACAAAAGTCGCCAAAAAGATAAATTTGCTTTCCTTCAACTTAATCGCGTCTATTTGGACCCGCTCAATATGTCAAATGCAGGCGACTTTTCCTGGAGTTGAATTCTAAAGGATTTTATTCAGGTTCAAAAAGAGGAAGGAAATTTCGTCGTCTTATGTCCATGTTCTCCTAAAAGGTCAAATTAGGAGGTTTCAAGTCGTAGTCGTGCACTGGACGTCAAAGAAATATACTAAAGGTCCTAAAGAACGTGATGCACGTGCAGAGCTATTGTTTTGATCATTAAACCTATTGTTTTTTGAAGTTGTCCTTGTGGTCGTCGTCGTAGTTCAGCACGATTTGAGCACTGTAACATGATCTGACCTCGTCAGACAATGACACAAGTTTGCATTGGGCAGGTAGAACGCGCATCATGTAAAATTTTGTCGCAAAAAGTAGAACTATACTCCATCTACTTTCTGTAACAACTTTTCGCAACCTGCAGGGGCTGATCCAGGATTTTTTTAGGAGGGGGTGCACTCTTCTCTTGCTCTACTTCAACACCAATAAACCACGTAGTTTTTTTTTGCAGAATACCAGTTGTATTAGAAAACCGCAGGTCATCTCAGGGGGGGGGGGGGGGTGCGCACCCCCTGCACCCTCCCCCTAGATCTGCCCCTGACCTGCAACAACCTGTTTATTGCAAGACAGGTTTGATGCATGCATCGGTGTTAATATGTGCAACATCCGGTTATTCAACTTGTTTTGCAGCAAAGTGCAAAACAAAGTGCACGTTTTTGAGGCCCGTTTTACCGTAACGTTTGGAGAAATGTGTCAAAATATATGATTACTAAAAAAAATAATAAGCAAGAACCAGTTTCGAATTCTGAAGGTTAATTCACAACTTTTAATAGCCTGTTTATCATCTGCCAGTTTCCCCCTGCTTACAGAGTTACAGTTGCCTTTACAGAGTAAATAAGGCACTCAAGGGTCATCCCCGCTGTAATATAATTTATTCGTTTTCTTTTGTTTTATGGACTATGGTCAGGGCTAGGTTCATTGTTAAGGATGTTTTGGTTTTCTTTGTTTTACGTCAGCTGTGAGTAATAAATTATATTATACCAGAGATGAGCCACTCAAGCACTCAAGGTTGCCCGCACCCTGGCCCCAGTAGTCTCCCTCGCAGCCGTTTTTAGTATCGATACTAAAAACGGCTGCGAGGGAGACTATGGCCCCCAGGGCGGATAAAGGTTGGGCGATGAAACGAGCGCTCCGCTCTTCATTTAATGTGTGATGCGGAGTAGGACTGGCACGAGCGCTCTTTCCGCGCTTCCGGTGCGCTTGAAGGCCGGCGAAAATTTCG
Source organism: Porites lutea (assembly GCF_958299795.1). NCBI lineage: Eukaryota > Metazoa > Cnidaria > Anthozoa > Scleractinia > Poritidae > Porites > Porites lutea. The sequence goes on along the minus strand of NC_133205.1, from coordinate 25,358,539 downwards.
TGACGGCTCAGAAATTGCCTCAATCTCGTCAAAACTGAACTGCTCGTCTGTCGTATCATCAATGAATAACCTCTCCAATTCTTCAAAATCAATATCATATTCCGTACTTGCCGCCATTTTGATCGGCAACTCAGAATTTGACCCCAGTCCACTGCATCACACCTTTTTGCTCGGACGCGCTCGTTTCATCGCCCTACCTTTATCCGCCCTGATGGCCCCAGAGGCAGGCCGGCCGCTCCATATCTGGACAACATTTACCCGGTACATTATAATTCCCCATACATAACGTACCTACCTAAAAACCAAGATGGCGGCCGCGGAGCTTCGAGCAGCGGGATTAATCGTATTTCGCCGGAAACGCTTTACAGGACCTTTCGAATACCTTCTTCTACAAACATCTTACGGAAGACATCACTGGACACCACCTAAAGGTCATGTCGATCCCGGAGAGTCGGATATACAGACAGCTCTTCGAGAAACTGAAGAAGAATCAGGACTGAAAGAAAGCAGTTTGAACGTCGTGAAAGATGTACGAAAAACATTGAATTACGAGGTGCGAGGAAAGCCAAAGATTGTAATTTACTGGCTTGCTGAATTAAGGGATTACAATACGCCCATACAGCTCTCTCAAGAGCACCAGGAGTACAGATGGGTGTCTGTAGATTCCGCATGTCAGCTGTTACATGACACCACTGGGCAAGCATTGCGTGAAGTAGACGAGGAACTGAAGAACATAGCAAAGTTTTACACAGAGACATACTGAGAATGTTTTCATCTGAAGCTATCTATAAAGTAGCACTTTCATATGCCTTTTGAAAGTGCAAGGGGTGGGGAGGGGAAGTTACAGGTTATTTGTACTAAGGGAGTGGGGCTAAGGAAAGTGGCCAGTAGCAAAACTGCATTTACAAAGTGTGGGTAAAGTACACACAGCCTTTGCAGTTTTTATATGTTGCAACAGCAAGGGGGACAAGCTTGTTTGTACAGGGTTCGTAAAGGTTTTTGGATCCAAAATCCAAGACTTTTTCCAAAACAATACTTCCTATTTCCAGACTCAAGGTTATCAAATTAGGTGGTCAATAGAGACCTTTAAAAAAACACAGGAACAAAACTTTTTTCATGATGTGCTGCAAACATACAGACGAGATTGAATAAGATTTGACTAAAACTAAAAAGATTCTACTTATAACGCACTTGCTGTAGCTTTGAAAAAAGAAATCAAGACTTTTTACTGTTTCCAGACTTTATCTCCATTTTCCAGACTTTTTCCAGGCCTGGAAAATGACGGGGCAAATTTCAAGACTTTCTAGAATTCAAGACTCTGTACAAACCCTGTTTGTATGGAGCAAATACAGTCTAACTCCACTTTATGAAAACCCAATTAAAACAGACACCTCGTTATTACAGACACTTTTCTTTGTCCCTGGGGACAAAAATCAACCCACTTAATACAGAAACCCGTTAATATGGACAATGGACACTTGTTTCTTGCCCAATCAACGGATTCTCATAGAAAGTTGACATTGCTAGGCAGACACCTCATTATCAACTGTCTGTGATGGAACTTTCCTTTTTGAAAGTACAAAAACCTTCAGTTGACACAGTATTTTGATGTTCACAGTACTACAGTACACCAAATAGGATGAATGGTAGACATCAATTTCAGACTATTCTGGCATTACATGAATTATGCGCAGAACGGTTTTGACTATAACTACCGTAAAATATATAAATGAAGGAGCATTTTTGATGGACTCTCAAATTGTGAAATCATCAAAAAATAAAATTTATTTACCATTTTATGTCTGTTCAGATGTTGAAGCTGTTAGAGGCCTGTCCTTAAGACATGGCCAAGGCAAACAACATATAGACTGTGTATAAGATGAACATACATGCAGATGAGATAAGATTTAACTTGGTTTTGACCCATTTCGTGTTCGCCGGATTTGAGTTTGACCCCTATAAAACTTAGGAGTGAATGTAAAAACCGATTTTAACACGTGACTTAACCAATATGAAATAGCTTTAACTATTGTGACGATACCTAATGCTATGTAAACGGTCAGACAAATGAATAATTATTAGGTAATTATTTATGTGTTTATAAAGGGTTGAACTCGAATGGGACAAACTCAAAACTGGCAAAACTGGCTGATTCCACTAATAGTCATTTGTGCATTTCAGTTAATAATTCAAAATAACTTTACAAACTGCCCTTTCAGGTGAAGTGTTTCGGTATGATAATGCAGCTTTATCAGTGTGTGAAGTCACTGAACAATCAAGAAAGCATTATTAGTCATTATTCAGCTAAACTTTAATGCACATTTTGCTAAGTGAGAGAGCAGTTTTACTGGGGTTGGGGCACATCCCACCAATGATCCCATTTCCAATACACAGACTGCATCAATGTTTCTTTTGTTAATGCCATATCATCATCAGAAAAAGGATTGCTTGATGATACAAACAGTATTGAATCTGGACTTACATGGTAAATAATAAATAAATAATAAACAAACAAACAAATATTTTTACAATGGTCCCTACTGCTCCCTGAACCATTTTCTTAAACCATCCTAACTACACTTCTTTACATGTAAGTATGACAAGATGTTTTAAATAATTATTTGGTTGCTTGCTCAAAAACATCCCATGGCTCATAGCACATGGAATTCCATTTTAGTTTTAGTGTTCTCTTTCAAATAATTATTAATGTGATACATGCTTCTTGCTTACACCTATTAGGCTCGTGCAAACCAATTATGTCCACTTTGATTCATTTTAGCTCAGAGGCATTGTTTGGTGATTGCAATGAGGTTTAAACAAATTATTTAGATGGGATTTGGGTCATCAGTTTAAGGCTGTAGAAGAGAGGTGACAGCTTTAGGGAGATGGGTATTAACAGAGTTCCAAATGCAATTTTTATTACACCTATACACTAATAATTTATTATTACAACTGCATGTTTTGGATTTTATACTCTTTGCATTTACAGTGCAACCTTGATACAATGAGTTTCTATACAACAAAGTCCTCAGAAAAACAAACAATACTCTATGATCCAGTAACAGTAAAATAAATTATATGAAAAAGAACCTTGATATAACAAAACTTCATTATAGCAAAAATTATTTAGCAAGTCCGTTGTTTGGCCCTTCGTTATATCGAGGTTTTTACTGTACACTATTATTATGAACATCTTAAAAGTATAGTTTTAAACAAACATGAGTTTGGTGTTTGTCTTACTATACAGAAAAAAAATTGTAAAATGACTGACATTAAAATTAGAGACACCAGGAAAAAATCAAACCATAAAAAAGAACATTTTGTTTAAAAATTTAAATTAACTTAAGAAATCTTGTTTCTTATTGACTAACTTCCTGTAGAGTCATTGTGAAGGACATTTAGAAAGCTTTTCTTGTAAAGATGCAATACAAGCTGCCTTCCTTGTAAGGATGTCATTCAACTGCCTGATGTAGTCTCTAAAATCCTGTGTAATGTTAAATAATTATAAACAAAATTAGTGCACATTATATTTGCTTAAATAAGTGGCCACCCAACCAAAAAAACCTAGAGGAACATCTATTAATAACATACAGACAATGAGGATGCCATAGAAAGACACACAGACACATTTCAACAAGTTCTTATGAGCTCCTTGGTGCTCTGTGGGTAAACAAATGACAATACAATTACAAGCAGGTTGAATTTAGAGAAATTGTAAGGGGTTTCCCAAGGGACAAAGCAAACTGTCCATAACAATGAGTTGTCCATATTAAGCAGGTGTCTGTAAAGCGGGTTTGATTGTATAATGCAGGAAGCCTGAATTAAACCACTGAATCATGGGTGCTCTAGTGGGCAAGTTGTAAAAATTAATAAGCTACAAGGTATTTTTTAAACTGGAAAGAACATCAACATGAAAACTAAGTAAGTTTGTTTTTTCGTAACAACAAAAGTGCAATATGATAAGAGATTTTCTAACTCCTCCTAGAACTTCAGATCATTGCAAATATTAAAAACAAATAACAATAATTTGTAGACAGGATTTTAACCTAAAAATAATTCATCTACCTCCTGTCCACTGTTAATTTGTTTTAAAAGCACCATTTCCTCCTGACAAAGCCCTGTTACCATAGCAAGCTGTGTGTGGTGTGATGCCACTAACTGCTCTTGAGAAAGACTCAGATGGGATCTGTCTTGTTCACCAAAATCCAAGGACATATGAACCAGTTCCCTGCATAAAAAAAATTAGATACGGTATCAGTTGACCGGTCACTCTGAAAAAACCTTTAGTTGTGTTACAATAATAATTATCAGGCTGTAGAGGACCTAACTACGTTATTTTCAATTACATAATAAACAAATGCGGCTGTGTACTTTGGGTGCAAAACCAGCTTCAACCAGGTTATGCAAATTCCAAATGAACAACAGATCTTCTTAACTGGAAATGTTTTCTAAAACCAACTTGCTGTGCAGTTTAAGGCAGGTATGATAAACATTAGCGAAAAAAAAAATTGATTACCTCCACCCGCATTTTATAACCTCTACCATGCAAGCTACTGATACATTTGCAAAAACTGCTCAAGAATAAATAAGAGGAGATGATAATAATTAAATACAGTCAAATCCTGCTTTACAGACACCCACTTAATAGAGACACCTCATTATAACAGACAGTTTGGTTTGTCTTTGGGGAAAAAAAGCCATTATATTTTCTTTAAATTCAACCCTCTTAATACGGACACCCTGTTAATATGGACACTTTCTATGGCCCCCTTAGTGTCTGTATTAACGGGCTTTGACTGTAACCATATACCATAGTCACTTCAATTTCAATGCCTTTCTTGCTTATTATTTTATATCAAACAGTGCTCTAGATAGGCAAGAGCCTATTTCCAAACTTGATCAAACAGTTCATGATTACCTGCACCCTTTATTTCAAAATTAGGACAACACATTGTATTCTAATGAAAATTCTCCAGGATTTGTAATGGGCAAACTTAGCAGGTTGAGCAATATATCGTGATTTGTCACTGGCGAGCAGATCAATAATATTATTATTTGCAGAAGCCGAAGGCTGAGGCAAATGATTGATCTGCGAGACACTGACAAATCACGATATTTTGTGATAACTGAGGTCAATAATTGTTTTATTATTCGATCACCAAGTTTGTTTTTTGGTCAGCGAAGCGATCCACCATTTTCATGCAAGAGCGATCACAAGAAGGAGAAAAGCGTGGTTTCATTTACACTTCATTTACACATGAACAGAATATTACTTGTGCCCAAACACAGTAGGTGGGCTCTAGGCCAATTAAAACGAAGAAAAATTTGCATTGAATGGTAATATCTATTGCCTTGACACAAGTCATTCCCATCTGTCTAACAATTTAAAGCACAAGAGGTAAGTCTGTTACTGTACAGTACAAAATCAGAACCTGGTGGGCTTGTGAATTCCACTGGGCATTGGAATCAAACGAGGAGCTCTGACTTCATTCCTAGTTGTTTGAGGTTCAACAACTTTGGGCTCTTCCATACAAGTGTTCCCTTTACTAAACAGCTTTGAAAGTCTAGTTTTGATACCACTACCATAACGATTGTTTCTGGATGGTGGTGAAGATTCATTTAACTGCTTGTCCGCATAGGACAGCTTTTGAGAATTTTGATGCTCTTTAAAAAGTTCTTCCGTAGAGTTGCCTTGCTGAACCACTTCTGGCAAATGATTATAACTGCCTAATCTAGATGCTGATACAAATAAAATGTCTGAACTCTTATCACTCTCTTCACAAGTTGCCTGAACCTGTTGTGGCATTTCTTCACATTTTTCTTTCAAAGTTTCAGTCAATCCATTAGATTTTGTACGATTATCACTGGTCTTTTGTTTTGAAGCCCTTGTTTTGCTCTGCATCCTGCTTGCCAAATTTTGAGTTTTTGCAGTTGTTACATCTGGTGAAGTCTGAGGTCTAGATGTATGTAACAGCACTTTCAATCCCTTTTTAGTATTACTACCAAGAATGTTTCCAGGTGAACCAACTGGTATATTGTTTACTGCTGTAGAGTCTTGACCTCTAGGTGACAATACTGTGTTGGAAGATGAAGTGTTAAGTCTTAATGTTTTATTAGTTCCATTGTTACCAGTCCTGAGCTTCCTTAGAGGGCCTTGGGGATGTTCCAAAATAGTATTAACCTAAAAAATGACCAACACAGAAACAAATATCATTAATGTGCTCCATTACAAAATGATCTTTTGAATATTTTGATGATGTTTGAGATTTTCGCTATTTTATAATGATCTCTTGGGATAACACTTTGAAAATAACAAAATGAATAAACTACACTTTACTCAAACATAATATTTTGTACTAGCTCTTGCCTTCATGGGAGTTGAAGCCAGGGAATGGTTAAAATAGAATAAATGAAAAAAAAATACCCAGCTGATTATGCAAATTACAAAGAACCATGAACAAAAAATAGAAATTGTTGTTTGACAGAATTAGTGTGAAAAAAGTAGAAACAATTAACAATTTTGGAACTTTCACTACTATTCAATAAAATGCATCAAGGGATGTTTTTGAATACCTGAATTCCGGCCACTCCTGGTAAAGCTTTGTTCTTGTCTTCACAGAACAGCTGGTCTTTTTCAGGCATAGTTGCAGGTACAGTCAGTGGTCGAGGAGCTGATGGCAAGGTGACTGGTATGCCTTTTTTCAACTCTTTCACTCTACAGTATGTGTCAATGAGGTGAATTAGTCAACACACACAAAACCAAACCTCAATTTTTTTGACTGACAATTTTGGCCAATATGATAAGAGAACTGGCATCATCATTTCAGAGGTTTCTATGTTAAGAATTCCAGTGAAAGAAACTTGCAACTGGAAAATATACCTGATTTATACTGAGGAGATGGGCAGTGGTGGAGGTTATCAATGACATGATAAGATGAGGAAACAAAAGAATGAACAAATAAGTGAGAAAATGCATACTATTAGGTGGTTTTAAAGAGGTGGCTGTTCTGAGGAGGTGGTCTGAACAGGTCTAGCCCTGTCCGTACATTCACTAGAAACAGTGAAGGCCTCCATGCAAACTTCCCCTGCTGGCCCTCTTATTACTTTTTAGAGTAGGATGTTTTTGCACACAGACTAGCTTTATTAAAGGATCACAAAAAATTAATCACTCAGGGAAATATTTGTGGCACTTGTTTTTGTGGGGGACACAAAACTTACTAGTATCCTGTATCTACTTATATCAGCTTACCTGTCAGCGTATCTGAGTGTGTTAAGGGTGTTCTCACTGCAAGATTTATTGGGTGATATGGTGGCTATCATACAAGTCTGACAGTTTCCTATAAAGGAATCTTTCAGAACCTGTGTAAAAAATGAGATGAAAATTAAAGAAAAATTAATTATAGCATGCGAAAATGAAATTTTATATTTGTAAGAAAACTATTTCATTCATTGACATAAAAAAACCACTATGCCCAATTAGTAGAAAAATATTCAGCTAATTAATATTAACTATTGTTAGTGAGGTTAAAAATGAATTAAATTATTTAATAGCTACCTGAGTGAGTTTACTTTGACGAAATGGCGTATGTTTTGAATCCAGATCCAGTGCTCTGATGCATTCCTTTAACTTGAAAAAAAGAACGAGATATCAAGGAAATTTGTATATTAACAAATGCATAGAAGAGAATATTTTTTTCAAAAATAAATTAAAATATTGAATGTGTTCTTATTGACATACAGCTAACAAACTCTGGTTAATTTCAGCTCCTTCCACCCGTGTTTGCTTGTCAGTATCTGTGACATCAGCTGCACGCTCACATCCAGCCAAGTCAATGAATGAAAACCTGTGAGAATAACATGTATAGAGGGCAATAAACTTTCAGCAATGTATGTGGGACTAAAAATTCTTTGGAACAGAGAAAAGACAATTTACCAATAAAGTGACTATACTCTGGGACATGCCAGTCCAGACAGACAAAGAGATCATGGCAATCAGGCCAGACAGGGTAATAAAAGACAAGGAGGAGAGGACCTGCCTGCTCATTGATATGTTTATCCCTAATGAAAAAAACACCTCTTTAAAAACAGTAGAAAAACTTCCGAAATACAAGGATCTCAAAATAGAAATTGAGAAACCATGGAAACTAAAACAACAACTGTCCCAGTGGTATTTGGTGCTCTTGGGCTTGTCAAGAAAGGGACTGAAAACTACATCAGAAAGATCCCAGAAAACATCAGAATAACAGATCATCAGAAGATTGTACACCTTGTGACTGCTCACATACTCAGAAGGTCACTATCCATCAAGTTATAATCCATGAGACTTTTCATGGAATGAACACGGTCCCATAAGAGGAAAGACCACGACTCCAATAATAATAATGATAATTATAAGAAGAAGAAGAAGAAGAAGAAAAAGAAAAATGATAAAATATACCTTCCAACATGTTCTTCATTGTGTATAACTTTTACATCCAGTTGTAAGATGGCATGTGATCTTGAAGAGTCAGAATTAACACCAGTAGCTCCAGTACTTCGTACTCCCCCACCATATTCTATAACCTGCACAGAAACAACTTCATCAGTTGTTAAAACAGGTGTTAAAATTTGTTATGATCTTGGAGATCACTTTTCAAGTTAGTATATACTCAGTAAAAGCTCAAACGCATCCAGTTATGGAGTTTGTATTATTGTTATCATTATTATACCTCCATCAATTCTTCTACATTGTGAACATGCCGCTCAGTCAATCCAGCTATGCACACTTGGTGATTGGCATCTTCTCTTGCAAATAACCTGCAAAACATATAGAAAATATGTAATACAACTGCTATCAAAGGCTGTGTTTTGCTTTGCTAAAATAAATACAAATGCAAGCATACTGAAAAGGGAACATTTGACATTTTTGAACAGCCACTAGTGTTTACGTTTACATTGAGGCAGTTTGAACATGCAAAAATGTATTTTCTTTGTTCACAAAAAACTGGCTTAAAGGCCAGTGCATGTATCTCAGCAAGCAAGGTGCTTACATTTTGCTTTCGCATTTTTGTTGCTGTTACTGTGTGAACCAGCTTAAGAAAATCATACGCATCAACAAAACCTGGATCAGATCAATCCCTGTAAGTAACTAAAAATGACAAAGGTTGCTGCTGTCATGGGGTTACAAGGTTTGATCTGATCCGGTTTTTGTTGATCTTGAATACTGAAATCTTCCCATGTAACCAAGCATGCACGTGTACTGTAGTAGACACAAATTGTACAGTGATCATTTTCTTAAGGTCACCTATGTAAACTCCCTTGTAGAAATTAAGTATACTATAAGTATACTTCAAGTATACTTTATATGTACTTCTCAGAAAAAAAGTACATTTGAAGTATACCCCGTTTGTACTTCCAGAAAAAAAGTATAAATGAAGTATATTTGGCAAATGTACTTCATTTATACTTCAAATACTTCAGTATACTTTAAGTATACTTCTTCAAACTTCAGTGCTTGTGAAAAATAGTTTTGGAAAGAAAAGTGTACTTTAAGTATACTTTGAAACTGAAAGACACATTCTCATCTGTCAGGATCTAAGAAGGTTTGTCCGGATCTTGAAATCACTACAAGACAAAAGTATCGTAAAAGTATGCTTTAAGTATAATTTAACTTCAAAATACTATTCAGATCAAATCAGTTTTCTTCTATTAAGGACACAGTTGAGATCATGTAAAGATTTCTTCAGAGTGGTGAAGTATATAAGAGGTTTCTAGATACACAGGGCACACATTAGCTGTTCAGTCGACTTCCTTCGTAAGAAGATCATCCGCCGATCCCTGGGTGAAATGGCAAAGTCGCACAGTTTCATTCTGGTCATTTCTTTAACGTCTTTCGTGGAATTTTTGCATTTGGCAGTAAAAGATACTGGATGTAATTAAGGCCCGCGTCGTTTTACCTCCTTTTTTACGAGGACCTTAAGAAATACAACGAGAACTCGAAGCAACACCATCGCTCATTGTCGGACATCTTTACGTTCGAGGAAAGAAAGGTATATATGAAGGTGTTGAATTACCGCTGACTTCCAGTACCGTCGGAACATATACGGGATCTTGTGGATTTCCTAATACGGTCATGTATGAATCATTTACAGCATACCTAACTTCCATATATGGTTTTGGCGGGCGATACAGATTCGAAGGAACGTTCGTTGGGTTTTGCCGAGAGTGTCTTCAAGATATTTCGCTTGGAATATTGCTTTTAATTTATCTTCACAATTTGAGTACAATATGAGTGGAACTTGAAAAGAAAACAAAAGAAGTACACCATGACTGAATTTTGACGATACAAGTAAGTTTTGGGGTGAAAAATGTATGGGTTCCAGTCGTTTCAATATATATCGATTCTTCTTTGCGAGTCATTTGCAAATGACACACGAGTGTAGTTAAGCCTTAAGGTTTACAAAGTGAAAGCTTGTTTCCTTCGCCTAAAGTGCAGACTGTAAATTCAAAATATAAAACCCAAGTCTTGTTTTCGTTAGATCGCATTTTTCGTTCCAGTTTTTGTATGTAATAGGTAGACATATTTCTTTAATAAGGTAATGGCACAATTTACTTTGTAGCCAAAGAGGACAGATCTAATCATTATTGTCTATTAAAACTACTAAAATTAAGAAGAATATTGTGTGATGGTTCTAAGCAATAATTATTAAGTACAAGTGAGTTAAAGAAAGTTCAGAAAGAAACCTGTTAATATACATGCACCTTCCTTGAAATGATCTCATTGTCAATGAAAATTTTACTAAAATCAAGAAGAATAATATATTATGGTAATCAAATGCAGTGAGTTCCTTTGATAGGAATAGAAAATTTATATTTTTCTGTTGTGGAAACCTATTCCAACAAGATTTGCTGTATATTTTTTTATAATTTCTTAGTACATTTGTATTGCTTTAAGTTAAGGGTAGTTTTTTTTGTTATATCAATAAATGATTTTACAATATAATTGATCCAAGTCTGATGTGTCTCAGTGGTTGATAAACATATTGCATTGAGTATACTTTAAGTATATTTTAAGTATACTTGAAGTATACTTCCCATTAAGTATACTTCAAGTATACCTTCATTTAAGTATACTTTAAGTATACTTTTTAGGTGTCGAAAAGTTGTGTACTTAAAGTATACTTCTGGTAAGTATACTTAAAGTATACTTTAAGTACAAATGAAGTATACTTTTTAAAGTGTTTATCACCTATATAAAGTATACTTTAAATGTACTGAATTTCTACAAGGGAGCTAACTTATATTTTTCTGGGTTTCCAACACATACATACTTTGCTCTCCCATTTAACAGGTCAAACAGCTGTCCACAATAAATTTCATAGAAACTGATCCATAATCCCAATCCTTTGCCATGAGTTTCATTATGCAATTTTGTGAATATTTCACTGGCTGCCAGGATGTAGATTCCCTGAACTTCCTCATTTCCCAGCATGGTGAAGGTTTTTCCACTTCCAGTGCAGCCATAAGCAAAACAAGTAGCCTTACCCCTGAAATTAGATATTCAAAATCTTTTGACTAAGGGACAAAAAATACAGGTACACAAGTTGTAACAAAAGATGTATTTAGGAGGGAGAGAAAGAGCAAAAAATAAAAAAGAAACTTATAGAGAAAAATGTTCACATTTTTAATGATGCCTGATCTTGGGCAGGTTACAAACTGGGAAAAACAATGAGAAAGTTTGGTGACATGATTATTGTAACCTCAGCATCACCACCAGAAGTTAACTATCACACAAGGTAAAGCTTAAAGGAATCATGTAGTAACTAACCAAAGGGAGGAGGAAGGAAAGAAGAAAGAGTGATTGAAAGCCAAAGGGAGTTGTTAGGAGTAGGTAGGAAGAGATGTAGAAGGAAGCGGTGTCAGGTAGGTAGATGGCAGTCAGGGTTCAAACAAAAAATTGCAACCATTTTTCAACGACTTTTCAAGGACCACATTAGATTTTCAAGGACCACCTACTGGGAATATATTATTTCACAGATTACACAAAAATGTACATCCCCAGTCTATTCTAATAAGGCTTTAAGGCTTGAACTGTTTGCTTCACCAACTTCTCTACATTTCTCAGTTCACTTGTCTTAAATTGACAGCTTATTATTGCACAAAACATTGAGCACTTTGTGTAAATAACCTTTAAATTCTCTGACCTATGATTCATATTCTGTCTTGGACAACCAAAAAGCAGCAAAAAAACACTTTTCAGGCCACGAGATTCGAAGTTAAAGAAAATTCAAGGACTTCTCAAGGATTTGTATAGAAATTTAAGGACTTTTCAAGGAAAAATGGAATTCACGGACTTTTCAAGGACTTCCCCCAAACTTCAAGGACTTTTCGAGACTGTGTGAACCCTGTGGCTGAGAAGAAGGAAGCACATTTGGACTTTGGAAAGCATATTTAAACATTGAATGTAAGTGGGATAAAGAAACAGGTGAAGCAAGCAACAGGTGGAGCAAGGTTGGTGAAGTCTGGAAGAAGAACATTCGGTACTTTTAGTTATTAGAAAGGAGGAGAAGAGCAGGTAATCTCGGAGATACATGTAGGATAACAAAGGTGGAAAATGTAAACAAGGTTTGTGTAGAAGAGGAAATTCAAAGATCAGGTAAGTGCAGGAGGAAAAAAAGAGGTCAAATAATGGAATGGGCTGGTAAGATATTAATCCTTTAGGCTCCTAAATCCACCTAGAAATTTTGTAGAGTTATCTCCATACATTTCCACAAAGAACTAGTAGAGTGAATTTCAATGAAAACATTTTCTCTTCGGTGATTATTTTGTTAGTTCTCAAAACCTTTTCTCTTGGTTTAAATGAATTGAAATTAACAAGAGAAAATTGATTTTGGTCACTTTGGGGACTTAAACGATTAGCCATGAGTCAATACAGTCATGAGTAACTCTTTTGTTAGGGGCCTTCTACAAGATTAGTTTGGGAAGTGACACTGTTTTCTTATTGTATGATGTACTTGTAATAATGTCAAATAAAAAACCTGTTAAAAACTGTCTTGATGAGTGGCTGAGCAGTTCTTTGAAAAACATCTTTGTTGCTGCAATGTTCATCAAAAGCCTCATCAAATACAAACTGATACTAGAAAACAAAAAACAACAGGCATTAAAATGTGGAAGATTGATCAACTAGAAGTGACTATAAGTAACTAGGAGTATCAAAACAAGCAACAAGTCTGCCAGCAACATTCCATTTTCAATATTGCAACCAAGAGCACAAGCCATTATAATCTAGATATTTCAATATATAATGGTTTAGACGGATGTCTTGTACACAGAAGACCGACAACACTAAACAAAGGTGTAGGTTCCACACAATACTATACAGTTCATGACGCAGGTATTTGAATGGCCCTATTTCAGTCTTTATACTACTACATGAGAAATTTCTGCAATTTGATTGGCTTAGAGCAGTGGTATTTCAGCTTAATTTGAAATACCTACATGTGAAAATTACAAAACCTTTGCGGGTAGTAGTATAAACAAATAATAGTATGATTTGAACGTGATATTTGGAATAAATACCACTCGTGATATTTCAAAATTGTGTCAAATTTCACTCGCCTAACGGCTCGTGAAATTATGTATAACAATTTTGAAATATCACTTGTGGTATTTATGCCAAATATCACTACAAATCATGCTATTACCTATACAAATTTGTTCAAGAACACTGCATCACTCCTATTAGCAAATCTTTGTGGATTCTCAATCCTCACCCTCCCCTTCCAAGAGGCTGTCTACTGCTGTATGGAGTATCAAGTCAGGTAATTAGGGTAATTACCATGGATATAGCTGTGTTTAGGGTGCCTCAGGCCTTTTGTAGCTACCTTCTTAAGGCAACAGTTCCCATGCTTATAATTTGGTAATGATTTTAATCATTCCATTATTATCTAAAGGGCATTGTACCTTTTGAGTATACTTTGTTAGGTCCACTGCAAGTTTTGGTGCTGTAAGCACAACTGTATTCTTATCAGTCACCATGACTACATCTTCCTCATTGCCCATCAACTCAGCTTTGCTTAGGGGTCGCTTACGAACACACACTTGTATTCTTGACGGACCCAAATCTGATCTTGAATGGACTCTTTTGATTGGTGATTGTTTGGGTTTATAACTAGGAACACCGTAGTTGTAAAATCCTGCAGCATACTCTGTTGATCTGAGACATGATTAAATGGGATTAGTATGGTTGAACAAGCAACATCCACTGTAAAATTCTTCCCATTTGATTTTAATGGGCTTAACTTACAACATTATTTTTTACCTTGACATAGTGGATGGCCTTGAAGAACTTGCACAAGACTTGTCCTTTGTTTTTGATTTTATCTTGATGGCTACTGGGCTGTTTTCTGTAGCCTCTCGTGGTCTCTTTGCACCTGTCTTCTTGTCTAAAATATAAATAATTTATATAAATAAATACTGTTACCATGCTATAAACAATAGGAACAATTTAGATTTGGAATTAAGGTAATTCCCTTGAAAAGGATGTACTATCCAGTTTTTTTTCAAACTTGGCACAATTGTCAGCCATTTATAGGACATTCAAAAACTGCGATAAAAGGTTGGGGTCACCGTGCTTGTTTTTGCCCTTTGTGCCCATAATTCTGAGTGTTTTTTCCTGTTGCTTGCAAAATGTTCAGAGCTTGACCACCTGTCAAAAAATCTTACCATAAAGCAAAAACTATGAATTTGACTAAAACCTACGACCCGTTGGTTTGTCTGGGCTATAATGTTTCAGTACAATGATTTAAAATTACCTGATCTTGAAAAAATGGAGAGAAACAGACAGTTTAGTTTTAACATTATTGTACTTCTCTGTGGCCCTAAATGTGGAGTTTAACATAATTCATATCTTAAAATTTATAACTTCTACTATCCAGATTTGTTTTTTCCTTAACCCATTCACCCCTGAACCGCCCGTAACCGCCCGTGCGGATCCAGGTCCTTTCTACCCTTTGTGACGTCATCAGATTTAACGGTCAAGGACAACTTTCTTCGCTAACTTGTGTAGAGTGAAGAGATCTTTCAAACCATACCAGAATGAGCACAATTCAATCAAGGACACCGGAGAAAGAAGCAAAAAACCATGAGACATTGACCTGAAAATCTCCATGAAAATCTTGTTCCATTACCCACCTACCTTTCCTTTCACCTAATCCTTAGATCCTAAAAGCTTTCCTAAAAACTCTTCCCACTAAATTGAAGCCTACTAAATGCCCAGCAAGAGAAAAAAAAATGAGGCAAGAAAAGTGAAAAAAAGAAGGGAGGAGAGAAAGCGAAAAGTAAAAGTCAAGACTGCTGTGTCACTTTTAAACCCAAAAACTATGTCAAAATTTTGCTTTCTGCACATGCCCGAACTTCGCAAGCTAATATTTTGCATCTGGATCAGAAGGCCGCAAAGTGTACGACCTGTAAACCGGTTTGTGGTAAGTTTTAGCCCTTTATAGCACGACAGTGACCAGAAAACCACTCGACTAGCTTCAAAACGCATTTTTCGGCAAAATCTCCAGGAGCGAATGGGTTAAGATTTATTTTTTGTGTAGCAATAATGAGTGGAAAACACAAACAAAAAAGGGGAGTCACCAATCTTGTTTCATTGCAAAAAGACAACAAAGGGGCAATTTTGGCTTCACATGATAATTTTGCCTGAAGGGATTGAGGAGAATAACACCATTTTAGCCGGGTATAGTTATCAAAATCGCTATTAAAAGCATTTGGACTACAAAAGGAGCCTTTGTTTCCTCTTTTTGATCAAAGACTGGACCCGGGAGATGGTGAAATCGAGCGGAAGACAACCAGTGAAAATTACCACCACCTTTGAAGTTGCAATATTATGTGTAGTTGGTGATGCGTAATGCAAAACAAGGGAATTACCTTAAGGAAATCTTGTAGCATTGCAACTTTTCGATTCAATATTATTTTAATCAGTTTCAGCTATCCCTCCCCGATAAGACATCCCATTTAATACCCCCACCCCCCAACCTCCTTCACTGCCATAAAGGAAGAAATAGGTAGCTGGGTATGTTGGGACTTTCAATTTCTTGAGAACAACTCCTTTTGTCTGAAGGGGGTGTCTGCCAGGGTTGTCACTAAAGCGGGGTCAGGGGATTTCCCCCAGCTGCTATGTGCAAGACCCCCAACTACTTCCAAAGGAAAGAAAGGAAAAAAGAGCCAAAAGAATTTCCTACCTGTTCAATTTCCTAGCGACTAATTTATTGCATGTACCTGGCAACTTAAAATCTTACGGACAGCCCTGGCCTTTACTTTAACTTTTATTTCTTTCAGTAAGAGGGTGAACATCATATCTCTTAGGGCATCCCCTTTTTTTATTCGTTTAGTGTTGAATGCGTTTCCTGATATTGGGTCGGTCAGTCGGATTTTGTAAAAAAAAAAACCTAAAAAAAATCACCAGAAGTCTCAGAATAGGAGGCCCTGGTATCCCAGGATGACATTTAAAGTTAACATTTACATATTTGGATTAACAAAATGCACAATATACTGTAAAAAATGTTCCTGTTGTTGTTCCAGTTTTTCTCTATGCTGTTACTATGAGGCCATGCCGGGGGAGGGGGGGTCCCATGTCGCATGTCTGAATTTTAAAATGTCCCGTATCGGTGTTTATAAGTGCTTGTTGCTTATTGTCGGCTTTGCTGTCACTGTCGCAATTAGGCCGAGGGAGGTTGTCTCCTGTCTCGATTTCATTTTACGCACTGTCACCACTTTTTGGGCCTTGTCGCTTGTCGGAATTTACCTCGGCAGGGCCTCTACTATGCTCATTTTTAAGATTAAAAGAATTATTTCAAGTGAAAAATGGTGGCTACGTCGTTACTTTTTTGTTAATTGGAAATGCAAAATTTTGGGTCGGTCGGGTGACGCTAAACGGAGAGTGGGGAATGGAATGGAATGGAATTACCCTCTGCTAATTTCCTCATGCACTTTGTTTGTTTCAATATTAATATTATACCTTTCTTATTCTCTACCGCTGGCCCCTCCATCGGCACCAAACGTTCATTATCCGTTCCATTATGTAACAGCCCTCTCTGGGAAGAGGACACCTGCATTGTCTTTATAGTCTGAATCAAGTAGAAAAGATTCTGTCGGTCCGCCATTGAGGAAATACCCAAGGCAGGATAATCTTGCATTGTAAGCGACAGCAAACCACCAACGTCCAAAATTCCACGTTCAGTAAACTTGCCATGGTACTTTTCTAATGAAACTTGCTGAAGACACTCGTATAAAGTCAAATTTAGCTTACTCATCACGATGTCTGGGACGCTACGGCCCGAGCTGAAAAAGTCTAATTATAATGTACCCTTCTGTCTGTTCGGTGTTTCGCACCAACCGCACCTCCATGGGAGTTTTTAGCTGTGGTCTCACAGATTAAAGCAAAGTAGTAGTCATTAATTAAGAGAAATTCACTTTTTGCAGCTAATATCCGTCCGTTTCCAAGTAAACAACACCAGCTCTTTTTTCCCGCTCACCTGTCCGGGTCGCCATTTTGTTTTCACAAGTCATTACCGCTGACTGGTTACAAATGACGATTCCCAGTCCCCCGGAATGAAAAATGAATGCCAGTGATTAACTAGCGAAGAAATTACCCTTTTTAGTGGTTAACTATGACGCGAAACGAAAAATGAACCCTGTGCTTCATTGTAGACGCTGTCATTAATAAGAATGGTGTCCTCTTAAAACTAACCAAAAAGCTTAACGGGCGCTGGCACACAGGCTACAAAATCAAGTCAATCGTAAGGGGAATTTTTTTCGCTAACTACAAAAGCCGCAAATCTCTGAACAGTCTTTGTTGTCGAGTACAGGACGACGACAATTCCCCCAGGAGCTTCCGTGTCCACAGAAGGCCATTTACACTCACAGGATACGCCCTAAAGACAGGTCCCTGGCTCTTCCTGTATAACAGGCTTGCACGCGCGTGCGTATAGTCAGGAGAACAAACTCGGATTGGCTGATGAAAGCGCGCGCCGCCTTCCCTCAAAGATTTCGTCATAATGCAAACCGATTTCTCGATCAGACGAAAACTTTTGACTGGTAGAACAACGCTCACGATGACTTTAAGTTCCCATTTTGTTTAGGTGACAGTAGAAGTCGAAGAAAACAGAAAACTCGGAGAAGGTTAGTGGAACGTCCTGTTGTCTACTCCATCAGAAAAGACTTAGTCATTAGGAGAAATATCTGCACCACTTTCTCACTGTCAGTTCTAAGTACTTGAACACACTAGATGCTTCTTGGTAAAGCCCCATGATACGTGGTTTAACGTCAACTGCAACGTCCTTTATTTGTGAACAACAAATACTTCACCGCTTCATGTCACGTTAAACGATGAAACAACATGTTTAACTTTGAGACAATTGAGATGTCCGCTCAACAAGTCACAACTTGTTGAAGTGCGGCAGTCTTGACAAACGCTGAAGATGTTTTCTTTCGTACAAGCTGCACCTTTGCACAGTCATCGTTCGCAGTTTGTTCCGCAACAAAGTCAAATATGGCCATTAACCCGACCAGCATAACGCATGCCAACAAAAAAAAGCGCAAAAACCCGCAACAGATAACATATAATATTATGGCCACTGAAGAGGAAAAAATTAAAAACATGCAAAATGGGAGTAAAAAAGCTGTTTTAATATTTAATAATACATGTAGACACCAATTCAACAGTACACATGATAAAATACCATTAATTCATCTCGCAATCTCTCTTCGAATGGCTACACCATTAAAATATTTACACAAGAGATGTGGCAGCTATTTTTGCGGCACAAACTAAGAGAATGCAAAATAAAGCTGACAGAGCAATTATTGAAGTCATTTGTTTCTACCTGCTAAGATCCATTTTTGGCTTCGTGTAGTCGTGTGCGAAAACAAGACAAATCCTAAACAAACAGATTTATACAACGTGTGGAATGACTTTATACATCGTAAGTATTTCTCGATACGCGTGCATAAGATATTTTTGTTTTATCTTCTTTTTTTGAAGCGGATGCAACAACAGTCATTCAGTTCTTGGCAGAAGGTTCCCTAACAAGACTTAAGAGCTTCTCCATCTTCGCCATTTCGTTTTCGGGTCCTTTAGCTTTTTCCTGAAACAGAGAAAAAACGTTGCACATCAGTCCCGCACATCGCGCAGTATTGTTTAATGTCTTGCCGAAGAATTTCTAGATATCAAAACAGTACGCCAAGGGGGGCTAAATAAAAATGATGCTAAAGAGAGGTGGGTGTGATATGAAACATTGCTACACTGGAATATCGGTTGGAAGCAAATGAAATATTTGACCTCAACAGCCAACCATGTTTGATTGGTTGAAAAAGATTGCTTTCGAGAAACAGAAAAATGGCGTGGTTAAAAATACTGTTATTCAGTGTAAATGACAAAGAGAGGAAACATGAAATACATGAAATAAAATGCCAGTGAGAAAGAAGGCGACATAAAATAATGCGCAGTTTCGCGATTGAAAAAGTTAAGTTAAACGTTAACTTAAAAAGTGTAAGGGATTAAAAGAAGAGTTCGTCTTTGTTAAAACAAGAACCCCATAATAGGGTTCATTGGTCTGTCGACTGCGCGTTTTTAATCGGAGCTGTATAGGCAAGTTAGCCTTTTGAAAGAAGAGACGATTGGCATTATTTTTGAAATGACCCGTCCCCTCCCCACAAAAATCGGCCCTATTGAAGGGGAAATGGGACACGCGAGGCCTTCTAGGAGTTCCGTCCGCTAGTTTGTCTATTTTCGACATAGATGGAAGGTATTGCTTGAATGGGCTTTGCCCTCACGGGCAGCCCAATAATAGGAAGCTGTAAGCTGTTCCAGTACTAAACCGCACTCAGGTAAAGTAGGGAGAAATGAATGAGTATGAAGTATCAAGAGTATGATCCGAAGTATCATTAGTGTGAAGCCCAGAACTATTAGGCTTCATTTCTGTTAGCTTAGAAAAACGTAAAGCCGTTACGTAGTATTAGAGAGTATTTTTTTTAAAGACTATTAAAGAATCTATTAGAGCAACAGACAGAAAAGTTGATAGAGATCAAGTTTACTGTGACCACAGAGGTAACCGGTCAAGTAGCCCGAAAGTCATCGCGCCCGAAGTCATGTCGCCCGAAACCAGAGTTATGTCGCCAGAAATTTATAGTTATGTCGCCAGAAATGACTTCGGGCGACGTGACTTCCGGCCAGATGACTTTCGGGCGACTTGACCGTAAACCACCAAAGAAGTTCCGTACAGGAGAGAAGAGTATGGGAGGCGGTGAACAGGGTTCTTCATCAGAGTCTGCAGCTTGTGAGAGAACAAGAAGAGGAATCTCCTCCTTAAAGTGAGAATGAAGGATCAAGAACAAAAGTGAGTGATTGAAGACATTAGTATGATTACATGCATAACATCAAAGGCAAAAAAGAAATAATTCAAGTATCTTCTATTGGGTGATATCGTGCATGCGTTAGGGAATGAGGACAAGATGAATCGAGTTTTATTGTGCATGGTGTTAGGAAGCAGCAAGGCTGAGCCGAGTAGACGGCGCGTTCCGCGTGTTATTCAGAGGTCCCGCTTTGAGTGCTAACCCCAACGCTAGCTTGATTTGTTCTGGCAGTCCTCAGTTTAACTCCTCGGCCACGCTAATACTGACTCAAACGGTTTGCCTCCCGCCAGTTAGTATTCTTAACCACAATATTTTCGTGATATAAATTATTAATTTGTAAATTCTCCTCTTAAATACTGAAATAAACTTAAACTTGAATATACGGACACCAAAGGGAACAATATTATTCGCATTTATTTGCAACAAAGGAATACCTTGGGCTGTGTCGCTTTCCTTAGATTTGGTGATAACTTCAAAGATGTCGCGTGCCCCCTGCCGAAGAAGAAGAGATATTATATTATTATTTATAAAATAACTAAGATAGTAAGCGCGTTCTGATTGGTTAAAAACCCATGGTTTATTGTGACTCGAAAAGCTTGTAAATCACGAACCGAGGCCCGAGGGCGAGTGATTTACAAGCTTTTCTCGTGTTCTCCCAACATCCCGTGTGGGTTATCACGCCGGTAATCCAGGTACTGGATCTCCGATTCTTTGTGAGTGGATTCAAATCATAGTGGGATTCCGGATTCCAAAGGCCAGAATTCCACATTCCACAGGACAAAAACTACACGGGCTGGCATTTCTTTACTCCCTTTGTCTGACTCTCTATGAGACGGACATTACTCTAAGACGGACACTTATTGCCGGTCTCAAAAAGTTTCCGTATTAGATGACAGTTGACCGTATAACGTTCTCACAATAATAAATCGGTTTGTTTGCAAGATATATTAGTTTATACAGTAGAATAAAGCGCAATCTCAAATTTACGCGTTTGGTTCACAAACAATATCACCAGAAACAAAATTACCTGTCGTCTCCCACAATAAGTACTGGGTATTCAGGGTTAAAAGCTAGATGAGTAAGCTTTGTTCTTTTCTTGTTAGCCACTGTTGATAAATCAAGTTAAACAAATTAGTTACTTCCAAAAGAATCCTCATTTAAGAATGAGATAACATTAGATTAGAAGTACACACAATTAAATATAATCAAAGATAAAACTGAACCACAACATATTCACTGTACAGCAACTCTCTGTTGAACAACAACAAGCCAGGGGCAAGTTGAGTCACAGTTAATAGAGAGATTTTAAGATACACGTTTCACGCCAAACGGCAAACTTGAATTTGTGCCACGTGACAAAATTTTTCCCTTAATTGTCGTTAACTGTTTATTACTTCAATTAAAAAGTAAGTAGTTTCAGGCCAGCTTTATACATAAGAATTGTTGTGGACAGTTTTTATCTGCTTATTTTATATTCTGAGAAATTGACAACTTGAACCTGACGTTTGCCGTTTGGCCTAAGCGTGAATCTTAATCCTCATTAATCATTAATCTTAATGTAACTGTAGGCGTAAACTATGAGCATAATTTATTAGAGGAGACTTGTCATGAAGGACGGTGCTGCAGTGTTATGTTGGAAGCTCCCTGATGGAGCACAATCCTTTGATTTTTGTTCACAAATTGTGACTGAATTAATTAATGCGACATTTTAATTGGTCGATAAGATAGAAACTGATAGGAACGGTATTGAACGTTGTGCACCGTCTAACCTGCGATCAGGAAGTCCGACGGGCTTTTTAACCATTCTTCTCTATTAACTATGCTATAGATCGTTTTCACATGACGTCAGGGCGGCCATATTTGTGTACGAAACATTGAATCGGCGGTCCGTGTTTGTGTACAAAAAAAATCCTATGGGAATTGAACTCTTTTCACATGTTAAAACTTTCTTTTTTTCAAAGCAATTTGCAAAGCTGCCGACCACGTGACTGAAAACGATCTATAAGGTGGGACGTCCAGCCTGGCTAGTTAGAGGTAATTGAAATCACCATTTACAATGGTCTATTACAATAAATAGAAGCCAATTTTTAGGACTCGTCCCAAGTAAAGTTAATGCGATCCAGGATTCCAGTTTGCTTGTCAGTGGAACTTGGATTCCGGATTTCAATCTTAAACAGTATTTCGGGTTCCTTGAGCTGAATCCCAATTCCAAGGGCCTGGATTCCAGATTCCACAAGCAAAAATTTCCTGGATTCCGGACTGATCCGCATTGCCTTATATGGGGCAATAAGACACTAAACCAACGTTCTAACCTGACTGTTCACACAATGGTTCGTACTTGTTGACATTCAGATCATACACATAAACCTGCACAAGAAAAAATGTGTTTTCATTTAAGTGTTCCACTAAATTAAGATAATGCTTCGGTTTGTATTTAGCTAGTCAATCTAACTATTGAGTCCTGCGAAATCCTTTGATATAAATATTTAGATGAAACCTTATCAGCACTGTCTCAGAATGGAAGAATTTTACTTTCCAGTAACTTACAGCACTATATCTGCATTTTTTCCCATTAAGTTTAAGTTAAGCCTCTTCTAGATCAAACTTCAACTCAGTCTTATGTATCAACACAGCCACTGCTTTTTAACTGGGTAGGTACAAGTGTTCTCTGTCTCTGTTGACATATCATGAAAACTGAATCGTTTGCTTAAGGTCAATCCTATGTTTTGTGCTGCACAACTCTACTGTGCATCATTAATGCTAGGAACCTTTTTGTTCTAGAAGAATAAAATTTTACAAGTGGTGCAAGAGCGGACCTTTTCCGAGGAAACAATTTTCAACAGACCACCATATCTATCGAAGAGCTTAATAAGAACTAAAAACTCTGGCCTGTAAAGTTAAACGAGTTCTGTAAGAAAGAGGAATTCGATGTGAAGCCTAGGTATTGGATCGGGGCTAGTTTTGTGAAAATAGCTGTTGAAATAGGCGATTTGCACAATGACGTCGTTTGAGTTTTGACTACTACTACCAGAATCCTCCAGCGATCTTCTTTTTTGTGCATATAAGGGTTTTTACTATTTGAACCTCACTGGGTTTACAAAATTTGACAAGAAACACGAAGTGGACTCAGGTTGTAGTGGTAAAATAACACCATCATACAGAAGGCCTATTGCCATTTGAACTTCACATAATTTTATGTATATGATTCTGTAAGAGCTTTAACGGTTGGACTAGCAAGTGTAGTTTCCTATCTTCGTTTCCAGTCCCTCCCACCCTCATATCTACTTCTTTTATTAATTTCACTTACTTAAGCAAATGGAAATATATTAAATTAAGCAAAATGAAAATGAAATAAGGATGCCGCTTACCCGACCATCAGTAGTGCACGCTGCAAACACCGTGCTGGCGTAAGGTGCCCAGGCCACATCACCAACAGAGTTGTTCAGGTCAAACGTAAACATAGGCTCACTATAAAATAAAAACCACGAGTTAGTACTTTATAACGCAAGGTCCATCATTTATCTTCGGCGAAGAGTACAAAACACAGTCAACTGAATTGGTCCCAGCAAGAGTTGGTACCAGTATCTGGCGCTACAATCCGGCCCCCGCAGGCGGGACCAACTCTCGGGCTCTTAGAACAATTGCGGAGAATGCGTTGCCTTTACCCTGACGTCCACAAATGGTTAGACAATCTAGTCTCTTCGGGTAAGTACGAGAAACTTCAGGCGCCGTCTCAGAGCACTTTCAGAAGAAACCGGAAACGGGCTTTGAGAAAGACTACATTTTCACTGAATAACGTGACTTTTAAGGGACGTAAAAAAAACACTGATGTTCGAAAGAGCAGGGGACGTAGCAATTAAGACGAGGATATCAACTTGGACGCAAGTCCTCTTGCATCCCCTGTTACCATAGCGAAATTCAATAATCAATAAACAAACTCTCTCAAACTTCAGGTAATCATAAAACGAACTGTTTTAGGAACGAGACCTATTAAAAAATGTCGTACGTATGGTAACATGATGCGACGGACAATTTTTTTTTTCAAACGATAAAAATTCAGGCCTAAACTGTTAAACACAACGCAACTGTTTGTTTGCTCTGACTCTTTAGTTACAAGGTTTTGACTTTCTATCAATACAGGAAAAGTTTCTGGCAACAGTTTCAGACATGTATAAACACGTACAGGTAATTGTGATCCCAGATTTTCACAGTCCAATCTGCGCTACATGAAATGAAGATTTTAGGATGAAAGTGATTCCACTTCACTGAGTAAACCGCCATATGATGTGCCTACAAGGAAAGGCGAAAAAACAGATATTAACCTAGGTATGTGATAGCTCCCTTGTTGTCCAACCCCTCACCTGCAACAAGTTGAAGCTTTTCCCGTGAGGACCGTGGGAGGGCTGCTTGTTTCTGCAGCTCCCGCGCAGGTTAACTACATCATTGAATACTGTATTAAGATAATCATAACGTGTAGATATAGGGCCAATAACTCCACGCAATAAGTTTGTGCTCGTTCCAACTCTCTGCCAGAAGACCAGAAATGACCCGTCCCCTCTCCGCGAAAATCGGTCACATTGAAGCGGGGATAGGACACGCAAAGCCTTCTGAGAGCTCCGTCCGCCATTTTGTCTCTTTTTGACATAGGCGCGACTCATTTCTTGATTGAGCGTTGCCATCACGGGTAGTCTAATAAATTGAACGATCGATCCCACCAGTGTGACTCTCCACACATCACGCCCCAGTTGTTCAAAAGCTGGATAGCGCTATCCACCGGATAAATCAATATCCAGTGGATAAGTATTAGGGAAAACAATTACACTAACCACTGGATAGAGATTTATCCGCTGGATAGCGCTATCCACCTTTTAACAACTGGGGCCAGGTGGGGAGAACCACGGTCACAACGAGACAGCCTCGGCTAGAGACCGAGCCTATAGGCCGTGTGGAACTCTTGGAACAGCAAACAAGATTGGGCAGGAAAACAAATGTAAAGAAACACCAAAGACTACAGTTGAAGAGTCTGGACACTACTACAAAGCAGTAAGCAATGACACTTACGTCGTAAGTTTCGAGAAACTGGCTTGAATACGTTTTTGAACATTTGTGGATCTTTCCTTCTTCTGTGCCTGGTGATGAAAGAAAAAGGAAAGACAATAAGGTGAACAAGTAGACAAGGAAAGATCCAATAAATGAATGAATGAATGAATAAAATACATAACGATTTGAAGGTAGCACATCCCCTCTGTGGTCCTTCGTCTACCTGATTGCTGGTCGAATTGGAATTTGGAAATGTTGGTTTATCAGGAGAGGGAAAACCGGAGAACCCGGAGAAAAACCTCTCGGAGCAAGGGAGAGAACCAACAACAAACTCAACCCACATATGGCGTTGACACTGGGATTTGAAGCCCGGGCCACATTGGTGGGAGGAGAGTGCTCTCACCACTGCGCCACACTTGCTCCCCCAAAATGGTAAAAATGTTGACACCAAAACTAACAATTAGAAAGACAGTTAGTAATACTAAGACAGGTCTGTATGAAAATGGTATCAACTTACCGACTAGAAACATATAGTCCATTGTTTTATGAAAATCAAATGCAGTGCCACACCCTGTAAATACAAACAAGTTTACTTCTTACTTTTGTCATGCAGAATTTTAATTATAGGGACGTAATCCGATGGATTTCCAATTTGGTTGAGGCGACTGAGCATCTTTTAAACGTATGTTCCTGTTTTGACAATAAAGACGTGCATAAAGATTTCTTTACGATTTTGAACTTAGCTAGAAACATCAGGCTAACAGAAAGCAGCGAGACATGATAATACGAGGTGAAAAATAGGGGGAGTCGCCTGGTGAGAGGGGCTTCCTCACACCCACCCCCAAAGTAGGCAAAAAATGGTCCCTTGGCCCTTTCCCCCACGCCACACCCATCAAATAAAGGACTAACGGGGGGGACAAACTTGACGCGTGGGAAACTTTTTACATATTCTAACACTTTGTTCAACTAATCATTTACTTTTTCTTTTTATAATTTTGTATTACGAACCTCAAAATCAAAGAACATGTAACCGAATCCAAACATGTAACAAACATTACGGCAGCTAAAATTCACCTAAAGTAACAACTCAGCAGATAAAATACCTAGGCTTGGAAGTTGTGTATTTTCCCCTTCTTCAGTGGCATTCCCCTGCTTCAAGGTAATGATATCTGTATATCTTAACTCACTCTAAAGAAAAAGAAGCGACTCAAAGTTATTGAGAAATGTTTCCTTTGTGCGCCTTTTACGCAAACTGCACATTTTCTCAGACTATCAGCTCAAAACGTCGGTAATTGTCGAGCTTTATATTAAACGAAGAGAAAAAAATCGAGACCGAGAATCATTTTTACACTTTCTGTTCCATTTGAGAAAACGTTTCATTAAATCTTACGGCAATATCTTTAACATAGAACGTAAACTGAAACAGCTGTACGCGTGCAACTGGCGGCAAAAATAACGCCCACGTGGCAATCAACGCCAACTGGGCTTCTGTGGAAAGTCATGCTTGGTTGAACCTCAGAACTCAAAGCGTACATTTATTTACCTTCACGATCGTCCATTGGCTTATTCTACCATCAGAGGACACCGAGAAGAAATTCATGTTGTTATCAAGGTCATCTTTTTGCCATTTTACCTGTAACAAAACAGAGACAAAAGATTTAAAGAGTCAAGTGGAAAATCAGACACCTCTGAACTTTTTTTTACAAGTAAAAAGCTTTTTTCTCATTCTGAGGTAATAAACAAACTCGACCGTGATTACTCGTTTTGATAAGCTGACCACCCTTGGCAGTTGTTCGTCTATTCTTGCCGTTTCAACAGTGTAGGTAATAAGTCCATGACTGTGAACTAAAATACTTGTCAAAAATCTAGAAACACTTGTGTGTCGTTTTCCCTTCCCCAGAGTTGATTTGGGTATTACAGTGGCTCAACATTACGGAAGGAGAGGGGCAGATTTGACTGGGAACAATGGTGCGAAGAATGAATGTAGGAAATTTTCAAGAAAATTCAAGAGAAAGGGTGTCTGTTTCAACGATTTGTGAATAGTATTGTTGCATACAGTAGAGGCTTAATTCGAAAAATTATTTCCCCGTAATAGCCTCAAACGAAAGTAAGTTCCAGGGGGTATTAAACTGAGATGATTCTGGGAGTATCAAGATGAAACAAGGTTGTTGTGATTTCAATCTGCTGTCTTACCTGCCAGACTGGGTCTGTGTGTTTTCCAGTTTTTGCTGTGGACTGGTACATGAGCTCGATCTTATTTGCTGGTGTAACAACTGAGTACACCCCAACACTCCCTACAAGAGGCAAAAAACAATTATGCTTTATCAATATTTATTCCATGTGAGTGCGTTACTGTAGACGGAATGAGACTGATGCTAAAATTTCCTGCTGCATCTTTTACGATTATCAATATATTCGTCCATAAAGGAGGTCTGGACCCTTATCACGAGATTGGAGTACTGCATCGAGAACGAATTAACGCTGAACCTGTAACGAACTGAAAGAATATCTCCCTGACATTTATTTCAGAATTTCCTCGTGACCGAGGAAAAAGTTAGTTTTTCCCTGACTTTTCCCTGTCCGTGGTACCCCTCGTTTGCGATCTAAAGTGTCCCTACTACCGTGTTGCTGTTGATTTACCTTTTTTTCAAAAGCGAGATCTCAAGCAGACTATTCAGGTAAACAAAACGTTAGAAACACTTAAGAAATCTTACTGTTATTGCTATCACATACCATCGTAAAAACCAGCTGCGATGAAATTCGGATGCTCGGGATGAAAATCCAAACACATTACTCCGCTCTCCGTTTCACAGACGTACCTGGCACATGACAAAGTGAATGAAGTACTTAATACTCATAAAATACTGTAAAATCCCGCTTTTACACACAGGACTGAAACAAGTCCGTAAGAATTAGAAGGTGGGAAGGTGGGGGGAGGGAGGGTGGGCACGGTGGCTGCTAAAGGATAACCTACGGGAAAAGCCCCTGGGTATGAGGTGTTAGGTTTGGAGTTCTCCCCCGCCCCAGCCCTGTAAGCAGCGCAACACTCAGAACTTGAAAAAATAAAGGTGCAACAGATGCTTAAAACCAGGAAAACTTTAGACTCTATCCTTTTCAAGGGCAGTAAAATGAATGTAGGATTAACTCTGGTTGGTCGTCACAACTTTCTGATTTGATTTCAGTTATACCTCGAGAAAGGAAGCCACAACTTCTTCTGATGCTAAGAAATTATTACCCTCAGATCACGAAAGCTACATACAGAAGGCTTTATACTCACTCGGGAGACGAAGGATTCTTCAAGGTGTACATGGTAAGCATTCCATTACTTTGCTTTAAAAAGTCATCTAACAACAAAAAAAAACATCTTTTTCAGTGAAGCCTGTCAAGTCTCACGCACGCAGGGCGAAAGAATCGTCTCAGGCTTAACAAACGCGAGACGCCTGAAGGAAAGAACGCTCTAAAATTCATATAGTAAGTCG
This sequence comes from Porites lutea, assembly GCF_958299795.1. Lineage (NCBI taxonomy): Eukaryota > Metazoa > Cnidaria > Anthozoa > Scleractinia > Poritidae > Porites > Porites lutea. The sequence continues at coordinate 25,329,626 of NC_133205.1, read as the reverse complement.
TAAAGAACGTTTCCCAATTGTTTCGGGTTTGACCTTTATAATTCTAATTTTAAAAAAATCAAATCTCTACATGACAAGAAATACAAAGTTCCATGTGAAAGTGCTGCTAAGTTTGTTCTTTTTTTAAAAAAAATGGCAAAACAATAAGATTTCATTCACAGAATATCAGTTTAAAACTACACATTGCCAGTGTCTATGATTTACTCCAGACGTGAAAAGATAAATTAGGGGGGAAACCTCTTAGCCGCCCCTCTCTTTCTTCCATCTTAGATGAAAAGCCTGGTCTTAACTGCGAAACGGGTTTAATGTGATAAATGAGATAAGGCTCAATACATTGCAGGTCAAGTGCAATGTTTTGAAAGCCACTGAACACTTCTAAACTTACATGATCCATGTCCCACTCCGAACAAGTCAACGTATTTTGGACTCCTACAAAGAAAAAACAAACAGGTGCAAAATTTGAATGAAAGGAGAAGAAGGCATCAAGGGAAAAACTATTTTCTTGAGAAAAAAAGGGAAGAAAGCATAAAACCAAATAAAAAATGAAAAAAACCAAATACACCAAATGTCGGCAAACAATGCTGGGATGTATGACTACATCTGACAAAAGTTAAATATTATATTGAGACATAAAGGTAAAATAAATTATCACCCAGCAAATAATGGCCAGTAAGTTTGGAAAGATGAGCTGAGTTTCTGACATTGCCATGCCACAAATGTTGGTCAAATATGTTGCCGCTTTTAGTCGTGGGTCAAGTATCGCCACCAAACAAATACTGGTCATTGGTCAATAAATGTTGATATATCACGCCGTAGTTTCAACAATGCCATCTAGCAAACGGTTACCAGAAACAATGAGATATTCAGCCGCATCTTCGACACTACTATCCAACAAAATAATTATGTTTACAAACAATGATTGGAGGATAAGCGATGTCCCTAGTCCTGGGTTGCCACAGAGTTAATGTCGGTGAAAAATGTTAAAACGTCCTACGCCCCTCTAGACTTTCTCAAAGCCTTCGCGTTTGTCCCACGCACTTCGTTCGCTGGCTTTGTCCGGTCAACTCGAGGGCGAGTCACCACTTGTCTTACATTATCAACTAACAGTTCACATACCAAGAGAGTGATGTGACTGCCATTCTCTTGGACTTTTCATAGGAGAATTTCCACAGAGGTAATAGAGTACCCTCCTGGTCTTTATACTCGTCCGCTGCATCCTCCCAGTACTTGAAATCTATACACAATTTCACAACAACAAACTAAAATTTCAACACGTCACTAGCAAGAGGGAACAAAACAATCTGTGGATTAAAGCAATTAATAAACACGGATTTGTGAGGGAAACAATTTTTTGTCAGTGGAAACGTTCACGACGTTTCACAAGTATTTGAGAGAAAAGCAAAAAGGTTGATGGAATTGGATGGAGTTTGAAGTAATAGATCAATATACAGTGGAAGCCAACTTTTGAAAAGAAACCCACGAGTTCGACGTCTTGCTGTGTTTTATCTAGATTGCCTCTGTAAATGGATAGACTTTGCTTGGCTGTACTTCTTTTCCCCTCAGTGATATTAAACAAGCCTGTTCCATGTCGTCGGTTAGTCCGGACGAGCAAAAGGAAAAGCGACTGTTGAATTACAAAAAAGGCGGAAGGAAAATAGGGAGGGAGTGATTGCTTTTTTCTTTTACACGCGCTCGCTTGTCTTTTCAGGCCTGCATGTTTGTCTGTCCCGACAAACTGAGAGCCAACAGCATAAAAAAATTAGTAAAAATGGTAACAAATACCTTGTGCAATATCATCATATGTGTTTTGATTCACCATTCTCTCCACTATCTTGCATGGTTTGGAGATTCGTGAGATATCATCACCCTTGAAGTACAAGGACAACATCATCACTAATTAAACAGAGGCAACAGTTTTTCTCACTACCTTTACCAAAGCCTTAAACTAGGAAATGCGTCCGCGCTATCGTCTTCTCCATAAACCTTAACAGCAAATTTTCCAGGAAATGTGCTCGTCGAACAAAGCCTAATAGAAAACCCACACCCTCACGCGGGGCATTAACGGTTCTGTTGAATTGTCCATTTCGAAGGAAAATGGCACTTTTGGTGTCAAAACTCTGGACAAACTGGGTGGTACACTCAACTCTCTCTACGACGGAAACTATCCTAGTCCACCTTACAGAGAGTCACGCAAAAAGGCTTAAGAAAAATATGGATCAACTCAGCTAGGTGACCGTTGTAGGGAGAAGGGAGATGTCCGTTTTTTGGAGGCGCCCACACTTTCCTCTACGAGAATTGACTGTAACGCAACCTCTGAGAGCAAAATAAATAATTGCTTAGTGTGGTAAGGTTCTCATACCAGTAACAGATAGTAACTAACCTGTACTTCAGATTGCATTAGTTTCTTCTTTTTATCCTCGTCCTTCTTAAATGTTTGCGTCTTCCTACTTTCTTTTTCTTTAATTTTCTCCTGAAAGATCGCAAGGTGTTCAGGTAAACAGAGAAGTAACCAAAGAAATCAAAGAAACTGAAGGTGGAAATTAGGTACCGATTTGCAAACTATATGCTAGATATTCGTTGTTGTTATAGGATATCGCATCTGAATGCAAGAAAAACAGTTCATCAAAACAAAAACAACTATCAAGTCTAACCTGTTTTTGTAGGTCTTCGACATAAGCATCATAAATTTCCCACTGTTTAAGAAAAAAAAACAAGGTAAGATATAAAATTAGAACTCACTTCTACTTTAAAAAACAAAACAAAACAAAACAAAAAAACAGAAAAAGCCGAGAGGAAACCAGTACAAAGTGCAAAACGAAAAACTATGAATGCATGCAAAAACGAAAATGAAATGGAAAAGAATCTAAAAAATATTGGGAAGTCTTCCTTCGCATAATTCAGTCCTATATCAGGGTAAGCTAGAGACGTTTCCTCTAAAGATTATCAAGGAAAACGTAAAATACCGGTCATAAGCCCCCCTGTCCTAGACTACGAGCAGTCTCTCTTTCTTCTTGGACCGTCGAGCACAACGCGCGACACACGCAATTGACCATGCGCGTGCCGCCCTCGTTTCTCGCGTTTCGCGGCTTCGCCGCTCGACGCTCGCGCGCGCGTGCACTGCCCTTTCTAATTCCGAAGAAAAAGCGAGACTGCTCGTAGTGTACCCTTTCCCTATCTATCTCTAACCAAATTTTTATAGTATGATTTCCGCTTATAACTTGACACCCCGGAGGCCCCTCTACATATATTCACACAGTGTAAAATATATCTTGTTTTAAGGTATAAAGCAATCAACACCTGGGTCATCCAAACCTACCTGGTTAGCAGTGGCCGAGAAATTTGCTCTTGGTGGAGGTTCAGTCGACGTACCACGTTCCTGAAATAAAATATTACAGTTATCAAAAAACCGGTAATTTCAATTTTTATCATCAGACTAGCCTGCGTCGCAGACGCTCTAAACTTTCTGTACAAATGGTTTAGACGACTGCGTGGGCCGGCTGCAACGCAGGCTATCATCAGGCATGTCTTCACTGTCTATTAATTCAGGCCAGAGACAAGAACTGAGTCTTCCAAAAGCTCACTTGGTATTTAAGACTGACACCGTTTCCGTGTGCGGGTACGGGTCATTTAGCTGTACGTGTAGCAGTAAATACGGGTAGATTGCCTCTTACCTGGGGGAAACGCGTAGGCTTCCGGGTAGAACGGTGATGCCATTTTCAAATCTGAGAAATCATAGTCACCCTTTATATAACTACGTGACAAAAATCTTCGTCTGTCCGTACCCGTCGGCAAAAACCGGTCGCGGATCCACACCGGTTTCCATCGTTTTACGGAAATCGGCTAGATTTTTCACAATAGATATATTTTTAATAAATAAAAACTTTCCAAGTTGTAAGGCTTCATCCAAGGTGAATAGAACTGGCCAATATCCTGTCTGAAAACCTCGGAAACCCAGAAAAGGGGACTTTAGGGAGTTAAAATCTAAAACCTTTTCTTCAAGGGGGGCATGCCCCCGGACCCCCCAGAAGCTTGAGTCTTCGGCGCTCGTTTAGGAAATCGGTCAGATCCGCGCCTGGAAACGGTGTATCTTAAGGTCGCTATTATTGTAACACGTACTCTGTAAGGATTGTTGTAAGTCTGAGATGCTCTTTCACTGAAGTTAAACTGGTTTGTTAACTTGGATTCAGCTTTTCCTCCAACAGAAGCAGATGAGTCCGGTCGAACTTCTTCTGCCGCTTTCTCCTGAAACAGAATAGAGCCGAACCCTCAATAAACGACCATTAAAAAGGCTGAGTTTTACTTATCACTTACGAGAGATGCAATGGTCTCTTACTGTTTGCTGAAGTTAAAATCACTATTTTCATTTGCTTCGTACAATAATTTGGGGCAAAAATGTCCAAATTTGGTTTTTTGATCATTTTTCCTAGAAGGGGGTGCTTAATTCTTGCACGTGACTTGTTTTAGAGGAGAAGTATTAATTTTGTTTCAATAGTTTGCAATTCATTTCGAAGAAAAATATGGACGACACGGATCAGTGATTTCTTGTGGCGCTGCGCATAGTTCAATAGTGTAATCTTAAGGTGTGGATATTCAAATGAACACTGATTTGTGCTACCATTTCTTTTGCAGCATTTATCTCAAGATTCAATTTTGGGATAGCATGCTCATGGTCAATGACTTCCTTATTCAAATTTTTTAACCAATTAAAGAGTTAATTTAGCCTGAGAAAACGGCCGATATTTCGCGATACCACCACTGGTTTAATGACGACATGACGTATTAGGAACGAGCGCAGAATTTCCATACTGACGATGCGTCACTCCCAGATCTGAGAAGTGCTTCTGACAGTGAAAACTTGGATGACAGTGAAAACTTGAATGACCCATGCATTATATACATACAGGTAGTAATTACGACACCTGAAGGAGAATCATGAGGAAGATCACTCTTTAAATAGCCTGGAACAGGCTTCGCAGTAGGGAAAAACGACAAAAAATGGGGTCCACCTTTTCCCCTCCCCAGACTACCTCGCGCCTCGCTTCGCTTGCCGATTTTTTTTTTTCACCCGCGCCGATTTTCTTCTCCTTTTTTCCCCAATGCGGAGCCTGGTCCCGGACTATTAAACGATAACCCACCCAGCCCAGGAAAGGTTGGCCACACCACCGGGGTCTATGTCCCCTACTCTTTTCAAACAATGGTGTGGGTTATTACCACCCCACAAGAACCATATATTAAGTAAAAGAGTGAAAGTGCTGTGAGACGGGACCTATGATTTCCCTCCCTATTTGAAAAGACTAGAAAGTCTAACTGTTTCTAGATGTCATTACAAAGGCAGCAATTTCTTTTCAGTTATTTAAAGACCCAAAGTGTTGGTCCGGCAGGGATTTGAACACTCGACCTGAGCTAGACAGGCAGCAGTTCATATCAATATGGTCACATTAACAGGGTTTTAACTGTACTCCTTACACTGTAAGTAAATAAATCATCTGCGTAGTCTCCATACCCCAACATACATAAAAATAACACCTCACCTCGCCTGCAGGTTCTGGTTTATTTTCTTTCTCTTCCTCATCAGCAGCTTCATTAGCATCATTTTCAGCTAGAGACAAAGACAAAGCAGCATAGTTATGTACCACACTCCACTACATTGAGAATTCTTTGGGATAAGTTGGGGTTTAATCAACGATAATGGGTTACTTAAAGTAGCGGCAGAATGTGTTTTCATCCCGGGGGGGGGGGGGAGGGGTACTTGGGTTACTTTTTGCTGGGTATGTGCCGTTGGCCTCTCAGAGCCCCTACCCCATTATAGTCTATTCTGTGGCCAATTATAGACCCCACCTTAGTCACTTTTGGGCAAATGTGTAATTTTCGCGATCCCAACTTAGTCACGTTCTATTTATGTATCTACCTTAGTTGAATGAAGAACACTTTACTTTTCACCTACAGTACAAACATTCTGGTACGTTTGTTAACCGTAAATATATAGAACTGTCCTCCCACCCTAGCCTGCGAATACGTCCGTCTCTCCTCGCTCTTCAAATGTCCCCAGCGACGAAGAGAGAGGAGAAACGGATGTTTTCGCAGGCTACTCCCACCCCAAAAACCCAAAAATTGCGACCCCATTCTAGTAACTCTGTCGAAAATGCGACCCATTATAATCACTCCAGTCGTGAAAATGCGACCCCATCCAGCGGCACATCCCCATTAGCCTATTATAACAAAGTACCCCGCCCCCGGGGTTTTCATTCTAATTTAGGGCGAGAGTGAATGCATTGTACCCAAGGCCAAGCACAAAGCACCCTCCTGGGTTCAAGTTCCAATCATTCTATGGTGTGTGACCACCCCCTTGCATGGCCCCATGCAACTGCTGATCTGAGCTGAGCGTCAAAATGTTTGCAGACTGGATTAAAGCACTATGCAATATGGGTAGAACACTCTTAAGCAACCACACCCATTTCTTAAGAAATTTAATTTCTGAAAGCCACAAAAATAGTGATCTCCAGACATTTGTAATCTGGAGAAACAGACATGGAAAACTGGAACGCACGTTTTTACACAGGATTCAAGGGAAATTTAACATGTTTTGTAATTTGCACCAAATCTGCAACCAACTCAAGTCAGTAAGCAGATTTTGTGAAGGAAAAAAATTTTCAACCTTGTTCAACTGAACAGCTTTTAAATACGAGGTGCAGACCATCAAAATTATTGTAATGGCAAAATAATCTTTGTCAGTGATGAAATACATGCAAAAATGCCCCAGAAACTAAACTATGAATAAAAAAGATTCAAATTTTGGGAGAAAATGGGATAAATTCCAAATTAAAGCACAGAAACGCTCATAACTTGATTTTATCCAGGAGATTTGGTGATCTGTAGACTCCTGAATAATCTGGGGGAGTTGGCATATATGTATTCTTAACTCAAAATGTACTGAACTAATTAGACATGTTAGTCCTCCTTCCCAGCCAAGGTCTACTCCCTGTGGTCTGACTTTCTCCCATCCATTTTGTATTTTTGTAAAATTAAGGCAATTTATAGCCCCTGGTGACTACAGAAATTATTTTTAGTGACCTTAAAGTGAAGTGTATGTGAAGATTAAAGGATAGAAACAGAAAAACAAGGTTTCACTAACAGACTCCAGTGAGTGCACGGCTGCGTACTGAATAGCTATAGCCACTTCCTGTTCTGTAAGCTGGAGATTTTTTTGAGCATAAAAATTTAATTTCTCATTTTTAAAAAAGGAAGAACACTATTTTACAGTTTTAAAAGTATTCCTTAAAAATATATTAATATTAACACTTAAAAGCCAGCTGGGGGAATCTCAAATTAATTTACAGGTGCGTTTCTTTATTAAAAATAAAAATCCAAATCTGGATTTTTAATGCAAAAATGAACATTTTGTTTCTTTACTAAAATCCAAAAATGGATTATTGATCCAAATGATCCACAACTGAGGTGAATTCTTTGGATCATATCCAAAACTGGATACTTTGGATACATGATCCGAAGTGATTCTTTACTACGGATCTGGAAAGAGTGAATACTGCCAGCGGTGACTTGAAACAATTTTAATACATTCATCTGCTGTTTGACCACACTGCTTATCTTAATGGCTATTTTTTAACCAAAGGCATGGATTAAATGGTCAACTTTGTCTACTTTATCGGGGTGGTAAAATTGCAATACAAACAGGACCTCTGTTGTCCTAGTTCGCAAGGACAAAACCGCTACACAACTTTGCCGGCATACCTTGCAAGACCTTACTTTTCCAGCACATACGCGCTGTATCATCACAGATTCATCTTCATTCGGCCAGTCTAAGACAGTATCCTTCAGCTAATCGTCCAAAATACAATGAAAGTTCAGCAAGCTTTCAACACTGTCAGCAGCTGTGTTACTCTTTCTCTAAAATACTGTCGACATTGTGGGTCGTTTCTATCGAAATGGATGAAAAACCATCCTTTTTTGGAATGATACATCGTTTCTTTTCTTGATGAAAAATCCTAATGATGTGGATTTTTGATCTGATCTTAGATTTTAGTAAAGAAACAGACCCTACAATCTTGTGCAAGAGGCATCACAACTTTAGTTATTTATTGTCGTTGAATTATATTTATCATGCAAAAAGTTTATGTACTTGAGAAACACTGTCCTCACAAAAAGAGCATTTGAAATCTCATACATGTAAAAAGAGCTCAGTTAACCCTCAGTATAATTTATAACTTGACAAATCTTAAATTTTAAGTTTGTAAGTAAAAAATATTTTCCAACCTAACATTCAATAATCAGATATGTCTATTTAAAATATATACTTGAATGAATGACCTAACCAAGAACTTGCTGAGGACAGGCTAGGGCACTGCTTAGACTAAAAAATAATCCCTGGGGGAATAAATAAATATCTCAAACTAGTAAAGACAAGTTAAACGCTCATTCCAAAAAGCACTGGAAAAGAAACTTATCTTTGTACAACACTGATACACCGTCAAATAGCTTTACATATTGTTCTACATTTCCTACAAATACACACTACAATATACCTTCTTCATGTCCTTGCCGAGCACGCTGTCTTCTGGCTTCATCTGAGTCTTTATGAAGCATATTCCTGTGCAAAAAAGAACAAACCAACAAGTTACAGATGTACATTCATTTACAAAATATGTCACATTAAGCACAACAGGGTCCCATCAGCCATTACTCTAACTATGTGTTTTTGTCATAAAAAATGTGAAAGGAGAACTTCCTATCATTTTATTTGTAACAGACTGTATTATTTTTAAAAGAAGTATTTTATCATGAGTATTCTCTCACCCATCAAGTGCAAAGTGAATTGCCAACTGGTCTACACTTGAAGTTGCTTTGTAACATTTTTCCTGAAAGAAAGATCAAAATTAAAATTAATTATGAAAATCAATTTTAAGTCACATTTTCTTATATCAAAAATGATAATAAAAAGTAAAATAAACCAAATAAAGATCAAACAAGAACTTTTAAGTGCATTCAAATTAACAAGGGTACACCAGGAATATTTTGTTAGATGTGTTTGGGAATCTCTTATGCTTGTAAATGTATATATCACTTTTTTGGGGTGACCTAAGTGATCACCACGTGTGGAGAATCAGTGACAGGTTTCTGAAAGAAACAATCTTCCAATTTAACATGCTTTTGTCAACTACCAACATTATCATGTACTGAATCTTTTTAACTGATTAAAATTAAACCGAATATTTTGAAATTTTTGCTCTTGTTTGATGCTCACAATATGAATGTCTAAGGCTCAGTACTTCAAAAGCTGCATATTTAGGGAAAGAATCCATCATTTTGTCCTCTGACAGCTTTTAAAATGAATTCAACGGAGCTTGGGTAAGAGAACAAGAGACTACAAATGTACATCAACTCTGTATATACATATGGTACATATCCTTTTAGCAAAGTAATAACAGGAAATGTCTGCCGAGAATATGGAAAAGGTCATCTAATCTGCTATACTACTCAACTGTCGTCTGTTGGATTAATCTTAATTCAGCAGATTTGGTAGGTATAAATACATTTTTGACCAGATTATAGAAAAGATAAGTGATATAAAAATAACAAGGACAAGTTTTTTATTTGTCATTTTTATTTAATACTTAGAGCAGTAAGAATGAAGGAAACTACTGTAAAAACATCATTCATAATGATTAAACCACTTTTTTGTCTGGTGGTCATATGTTAATGACGTATAGGTAACATCCATTTTCAGGTTAAAACAGTGTTCAATCTTGTTTGATTTAAGGTTTCCTTTTATTGCCTAGCTCTAAATACATAGGAGACAGCAAAAATTCTGGTTTAACCCGAGAATAAATTTTACCAACAACAGCTATGTCTACCATACCCTCACTTATGATCTAAGGCAATAACTAAATTAATACTATAGTTATAAGAAACCCTTATGACTTTGATCATCTTGTTTGTCTTTCTTATTTGGACACTCTTAAAGAAATCAAAGACAAATCAAAGGTTTTTAATGTAGTAATAATGTAATACACGTGCACAGTGATGACCAATATTAGAAACTTATGTTTAAAACACACAGTTATGAACTGAATAAAGTTTCAGTTACCTTGAAGCTGTAGCGGACAATATTGCTTGGGGCATGAGGGTTATTTGCAGTCAAGATTCTAGTAAACTCTACTTTCAGCTCTTCATCAGTTAGTTCAAGTTGGTCATCTGGCTTGATGAGCTGTTTTGGCTGCAACACAATAAAATACAACACACTACATTAAATATTACACTCTTAAACCCCTTACATCAATATACATATCAGTGCGCCACACCACAGCCATTTAAGCATGGCAAGTAGAACGTCGCTAATCTTAAAACAATTAATTTATGTTACATTAATTTTGATACATATACATATGTGCTGTATTGATTTATGGGTAAAGACAATATTATTATTATCATTATTACCATTATTATTATTATTATTATTATCAAAATTAATATTATAATATTATTAAAAATAGCAGTGAAAGTCACATCATATTAGTGATACGTACGTGAATGGTCACCCTAGGTTACAGTAAGTATGTTAAAAGGTTATGAAGACAAGACCCTCATAGCGGGGGTTCATTGGGCTGCATAGTGCATGTTTTTAAGCCGAGGCTGTATAGCGACTTCCACCATCATGAATGAAAATAGGCCAGTTAATATTATGAAACAAGAAATGATTGGTATTATTTTCAACTGGGACATTTCCATAATGCACCCCCTCTACGCCCCAAATATAGCATGACAGTATAACGTGACTTATTTGATCTAACCAAAAATTCCAAAAATTATTTTTCAATGTACTCTTATAAAAACATGACAGGGTCTGATGTTTTAAATACTGTTATATAACAGTAATATTCTGTTCCTTAAAACTCGCAAACTGTTGGATATTGTATTTAAAGCCCTTCTAACAATCCATGGCAAGTGAATATGTTTCTGTTTGTGAAAACAAAGAAAGATGGTAAATTTTAAGCTTGGTGAAGAAATGAGAAATGGTATGATCAACATAACACAAGCATGGAACAAAGAAAAAATCTGAGTCCCAACAGGAATTGAACTTATGACCTTCCGTAAACCAGTTGGATGCTCTAACCACTGAGCTACGAAGGACTCATGGCGAGCTCAGGCCAAATACAAGGTTCATGTATTACATGCGTCCTCCATACTGCTAGGATCAGCAATGTTGAAAACGTCATGTTTGTGGTAAATAAAGAAAGATGGTAACTTTTAAGCTTGGTGAAGAAATGCGAAAATTATGGTGTGATCAACAAGTCATGAGCATGGGACAAAGAAAAAATCAGAGTCCACGATCTACAAATAGCATATTCCTGGCCTCTCATGTGAGGAAAGACTTTTCATACACAGAGAGAGAATTGCTACAAGTTGAAGCTTTTCCCATCAGGACCGTGGGAGGGCCGCTTGTTTCTGAGGCTCCTGCACAGGATAACTACATCACTGAATACTGTATTTAGATAATCATTCCGTGTAGATCTATATAGCGCCAATAACTCCACACAATAATTTTGTGTTCATTCGAAATCAATTTCCAAGTCTGTTCACCAGACGAACTGAAATGACCCATCCCCTACCCGCAAAAATCGGCCCTATTGAAGGGGGAATGGGACAGGCAAAGCCTCCTGGGAGTTCTGTCTGCCATTTCGTCTTTTTTTGACATAGTCAAAGGTATTTCTTGATTGGGTGTTGCCCTCAGAAGGGATTGGAAATTCCTGGGGGGATGGGGGGTTCTCAAAGGCTCAAAAATTTAAGTCAATGTATGAAGCTTGACTGGAATTGCCAGAGAGGTGGGGGCCCTAAGGAAAACTCCCTTCAGTGGGAGAGGTATGGATAATTTTTGGAACCACACAATATATGATTATTAAATCCTCTTTTGTTTCAGTAAAAACATATTAATTAAGTAGTCATATAAAACAAAAAATATTCACACCATTTAGTCAACCAATGATTTTCCTTATATGTGCAATTATATGGGATCGACACTCAGTGTGAAATGTAAAATTTGATTACAAGAAAAGTGGACAAAATGTGTAAATCAATGACACAAACTAACAACTTTAGAAAAGATGGTTGCAGATGATCGTTCTTTTGGACTCTGTTTAAAAATAAATAAATCTTTTTCAATTCTAGAAACAATCATTACTACAGGTATTTTCATGAAAAAGTTGAAATTTATTTATTCTACCTGCATCCACTCATCCAGATCATCCCCAACCTGTGTTGCATCATCATCCTCCTAAAAAGGTCATTCAGATATTCTTTAATACTAAGTTCAAGTATTAAAAAACTGAGTTCAAGTAATCTTGCCCCTTTATATCACTTGTTTTTCCCCCTTTGGACGTAACATTATAATACCCCGTGCAGCAGTATCCCGCATATTATTATACTCATTTTTGTCCCCATGGTCATCATGCGGATAGCTATTTTCCATTACATTTATAGTAATACCATATTGATTAGATTAAGCACCCTACCTCAAATTAGCACTCATCTCAAATAAGCACCCATCCCTTTTGTAAGGGGGAAAAGTTAATTTAGCATACAGCCTCGAATAAGTACCAATGCCAACCCACCACCCTTCCCTCCAAAAAAACTGAAGTGGACAAGAAGAGTACATTGGTTATTATTAAATTTTCTTTACTGCCCTATCTGTTTCTCTTTGACTGACCCATTTTAAGACATTACACTGTGAGACATCTACATTGTACTAGGCAACATCAGAGAGTTCGCTCTGGCACATCCCCAGGTTTTGCTATTATTTACAGTTTTGTTGGAAAAGTAACTAACTACTTGCTGAAAATATTGAAAATTAAATATTAGCACCCAGCCTAAACTCTTCAGCCCCCTCTCTCAAGGCCTAAAAATTTCATAAGCACTCAGGATGCCTGATTGAATCAATATGGTATTCTTCTCTTGAGACAGGTCATTGGATGGCAAGGTTCCAAATAACAGCTATACAGGAGAGCAGTAGAAGCATCTTGAACTATATTGTTTCTCCAGCCCCCTATGACCCCTTCCATTTAACTACAGAACTCTTGTGTTCCCTCAGGATAGCAACCCACTAGTAGTGACAGATACATGTACCTTTTTCTTGGCTTTTGTAGCGGCAGTTTTGCTGGTTGACTTCACAGGTGCATTTGAAGCAGTAACTCCAGGCTTCTTCTCCTAGCAAAAAAAAATTTTAAAACGAATAATACAAGTGCAATATTTTTCATCAGAATTTATGCAGGCACTGAGGGAGTGAATTTTAAAAAATGATGGGTATATTTTGTTTCCAAGTTCAAGGTGCTTGCATAACAGCCTCACTAATAGCCTCACCGGTCATTTCAATACAAGTCTCATCAATAATCAGCTGAGATTGAAATAGCTTTGCTTAGTTGGCTTATAAGATGAGGAGTATTCACGATATGTGTTTTTCTTGTTTCTTGAATTTGATTTAAAATACTTTAAAGTTTCACTGTGAAAGTTTGCACTGAAACAACTTTCTATCAAAACACACAATTTCTTTACCGATGATCCCAAGGAATTCATTCCAGGGGATACTCTACCAGCAGGTGCATTAGTGCAGGTATATTACTTGTAACACTAATGAATGGTTTGAGTACTAGATTTTGATAATGCAGTTAGAGCGGTTTTCACTTGACTGTCGTAAAACCAAAACCAAAGTAAATACACTAGCCAACCAAAGGGCGTAGTAAAACCAAAACCAAACCAATTCCTCAATTACTTTCGACAGTCAAGTGAAAACCGCTCTATTACAAGATTTGGCTAGTTTTAGTATCACTTCCCAGTCACTGGTTTTTAACTAAGCACTGTCCTTGCTGGTGGACAAAACAATCTTTATCAAGAAAGAGATTAGTCTTATGTCCACTAGCATGACTGCCATGACATATCAGCTGAAAATCAGCGGAGATACAAAATTTCTTTTCGAGTGTTCAAAAATATTTCACCAGTAAGCTCAGCAAACAAGTGAAATATTTTTTCAACGCGAGAAGAGAAATTTCGTATCTCCAAGTGGCCATGTAATGTTCTATTTATTATATAAACACCAAAGAACTACCAAACCATTCCACTTTTAATTAATATTTTTTTTGGTGTGAAAGGTGTGATTTATTATGCAGTCATAACAACGGTGACACTTTCACATGTGAGGATAACATGTTGTTTTCACATGTGAAGATATCAAGTTTTCGCGAGAAAGCTCACCTGGTATTCCATTGGTGTTTATATAATAAATATGCATTATTCACTGTCTGTGCCAGTTATAGAACAATGCTCTAAAAATCATTTTGTAAACACTTGAATGTAGAATGAGCTTAAAAATATTATCGTTGGTCTTAAGTACAGAATTATACAGGGCAAATTTTCTAGGTACATACATTGATGTGGCTTGGCAGCTCGGAGGCTCGGCAGTCACAACTGACCAGCCACCAAGCCATCAAGCCACTAAACCATATAATCTCGACTGACCAGCCATCGAGCCACTAAGATATTTACCTTGACTTAACTTGTTCTGTAAACTTTATATTTAAACGTTTTATTTTACGTCTGTCTCATACTTAAATGTTTTATATCTTTCTCATTCTTTAAACACATGTCATGACTAGTGAGCCACCGAGCCACTTCTGCTTAAGACCTTGCAATATGGCCCTGTTTTCTGTAGTTGCTCACATGGACGTGTTTTGGCTCATTCCTATGCTGGAAAAATTTTCCTGCATATGACAATGTCATTATGGCACTTTATGATTTTATTGTTTTTCTTATGGAAAATATTTCAATAAATGCTTTGGAGTAAGGCAGTAACTAGAATACACTCGCACAGACATCACCGTTCCGTCATTTAAAGACACCTTTTAAATAAAGGTTGCAAGAAAACAAACATGGCGGACACCAAATTGCAGTAATTGTTACTCAGACAGAGATGATTATCTTCCCGGAAAGAAGGAGAAAACTTACCGCCTTTCCAGCCTTTACATTTAATTTCTTCATTTCTTCGTAGAATTCGATTGATTTATTGCGTTTTTTGCCTCTTAACTGAGGAAAAATGTCACCACAAACTGCACATCAGAGAAGCTCTCTTCAAAAAGCTTGACAAGTAGCAGTTCGTGTTTCCCTGGTAACAGGCATAGGCTACCAAGCTACAGGCATGGTTACAAAGCCGAAAAGATGGCGACCAACTCTGACACTGATGACAGTGATGGTATGAACAACAGTGACGATGAATATTTAGACGCAACGAAGAAATCGTGGACCGATTCAAAAGGTCCTTCAAGACCAAATGAAGGTATCAAAGAAAAGTTGAGGAGAAAATTTTGCCTCTTGTCGTATGGTAATTTTTTGCTCCAGACGAGGTTAGCACTTGACAGGCAAACGGCCAATGACAAAGCACAGGATATCAACGACGAGGGTCATTACGCAGATGATAAAAGTTATTTGCAAGGAGAATTTTACAGGAATCAGGAGAGTGATGAAGATGTGGGTTTTGCAGGTGACCTTGCTCAGGAATTCAATCTTATACCTTCAGACAGTGTCGGTGACCAGATGACTCTGAGAACCTTCACAAATATAAACAATGAACTGGGGATACGGGTTGTTCCGAGTGAGCGATTTGTTCGTGAAATAACAGATAAAAAAACAGAAGAAGAAGTAGATGATTAATATATTATTTTAAATGCCTCTTACGGTACCTTGCCCTGAGTGGTGTAACGCTAGATCGCTAAACTTTTACCCCATGCCGGAGGGTGGAGGGCGTGGTTGGCCCAGGAAACTTTAAGAAGGTGTGCGCCAGTGGAACTCTGGAACCTTTACCCTATACCATACTATACTGATTGCTAGAGAATTTTCATGCACAGTTTTTCCTTTTGCAGTCAACTTTTTATAGTGGCACATGGCTTGGCAGCTTGTTGGTTTGGCCTCTAACCAAAAAGCCTGCCTAGTAGGCACTAGTTTGTTTTTTAGCATGAAGGAAGAAATCTCGAGGACGGGTTAGGGGAGAAAAGGAGTGCTGGTGCCTGCTGCGAAGACCCTGGTTTTCCATTTACGCCCTCAATTTAATAACGTGACAGCGCTGCATCCACTGACGAAAAATTGATTGAAAGCAGATTGTATAGCGGCATGAGACCAACATCAGACCCAAAGGGAAAAATTGCCTTGTGAATTTTTATTTTATCTGCATAGAGAAAATGATGTAATGAGCAAACATGACAAATGCTGCTACATTTATGTTGATCAATGATGTGGATTTTAGTGAAATTCATCGATTCATCAATTCATTCATCCATCGACACTTCAGCTGACACGTACGATGATATACTTTCCTTGCTGTTTTTCTTTTAAACAGTCCAAACAGTCAGTCACAGACTGACATTCATCTAGAAGTGCACAGCGCCCCTCGAGCAAAAACAGGGGAAAAAGTTGTTCTTTTCTATAACGTACAGTTACAAAAGCTACAGTCCAAAGCTAGTTTTATTTCATAAATGTTTTAGCGCACAGCATGGAAGAATTTCTTCCCTCCTTCCCAAATGCGCGGGGCAGAATTACGGGGTGTGACATGCTTTGCATGTCTGCACTGAAAGCTGGTTTGCCTGTGACAGTTCGACAGTTGTTTTCTTTCATTGCCGTGGCGGCAAGTGAAATTGTTACAGTTATAAGTTCAAATTCTTCATTCATTTCCTTCTGGAGGTCTTTCTGAGAAATCTTCTGAGAAGTTCTATGGACTCTTAAACTAACACAGTCTTAGGTGGGTGTCGTTGGATTCAGTAAAAATTGTTAATTCGTTAAATCGCTGCATAAAATTCAGAAAACGGAACAGATTACTCGTGACTTTTGTTGTATTTTTTACCACTTTGTGGACTTTTTGACACTCAATACTGTAACTCAGCTTTATTTTAAAAAACCTATACACATTTGGGACTCAGCGACAGAAATTCCATAGTGATGACGCAAATCAAGCCTTTTGCGCAAATCAATGTTTACTTAATAAATCTGGTAGTCATGGGGTTCCAAATGTAAATTTATTAAATTTTAGGTTTCTCCTGATCGATTTTGGTAAAGTGTTGTGTTCACCTGCGAATGAACTCTGGCAAAACTCAAATGTTTGTTCTAAAGAAGACTATATTCCACAAATTTTGACTGTTTTGCTAGAGATTCATCGCATTTACATTTGACCTTTGTGGCCTTTTGTCTTTTGTCTTTTGTCTGTCATTCCAATAGCTAAAACAATGTTACTACTCCGTCGACCAATCGGGGCTTCTGACCGGATTCTGGACATATTTTATCATTAGTATGGAATTTCTGTTGCTGAGTCGCAGACGTTTCTCCGCGCGAAACGTCCCCAGCAGCGAAGAGCGAGGAGAAATGGAGGTTTTCAAAGGCTATTAGCCTGACTGACTTTAGAAGTCTCAGAATAAAAAGATTGCTCACCTTACCCAGTTTGCTTAGCTTGCCTTTTTGTGTGATGGGAGGATTTTTTTGTTATAGGATTGCCATAAATGGCACCCCTTTACGCTCCACCCCACTCCCACAGGAATGATACTCAGGGTGCTTATGACACGCTGACACCTTCGGTGATAATGATCAGCGGCAACTCCCACGAGGGAAACTTGAAGGGGGAAGGTTTGTTGTTTTCAATCGGCAATTTTTACGTGGATTTTCCCTTCAAAAATGTTACTAGCGGTGAGAACACGAACTTTTTCCAGCATCTTTAACAGGCATTTGAAGATTGGAGGCCTGACATTTGCTGCTTGCTCGCACAGCCGGGCGAACGTGGAAAGCGATCACGTTTACGTGCTCAACAAAGCTTACCCTCGAGACAATATGACCAATATAACCACGAGCATTTTAGCAAAAGTCGGGAGAAATCTCCATCACCAAAAAAATCATCCCCTCGGAATTTTAAGGAATAAGATTCAAGAACACGTTTACGCTGCTTACAGAACGCGTTGGGGTGGACCGATGTTTACCATGGTGGATTACTTGTCACCAGTAGTGACGGTAGAACAGAACTTCGATAGCTTGCTAGTGCCCAAAGATCACGTTAGTCGCGCTAAGAATGATAACTTTTACATTAATTCGGAGTTTCTGCTCCGGGCACACACTTCAGCGCATCAGAGAGACATGATCAAGAGCGGTCTGGATGCATTTTTGTTGACGGGTGATGTGTACAGGAGAGATGAAATTGACTCTTGTCATTACCCAGTGTTTCATCAAATGGAAGGTGTCAGGTTGTTCTCTCAGCATGAGTTGTTCGCACAATACAAGGTGAACAAATCTTGTTTTACAATAACTGAGTGATTTCTTGCACGCTGATTGGTTGAGAGCTATGGTGGATAAGAGTACAGACCATAGAAATGATGTGATAGTATGACAATTTGTTTTTCATATTCTTGCACATTCAATTTTCCCAGAAACTTCAACGGAAATGGTTGTCAAAAACTGTCAATGTTATTGTAATATAAAAAACAAATAGACAACAATTTTTCATGGTCTGTTCTCTTATCAACCATATAATGTGCAGACCATGGAAAATAGACCTTGTCACTGTTTTCGACGCCATCTTGACGAGTAGGCTGTTCTGAAAAAAACATCAATTGTAAACTAAAGCTACAAAGCAAAGGATTGTCCTAAAAAATTTGGGGGGTGAACATGTGCTTAAATTTCTCCAGAGGCTTGCTTTAGATTTTCCATATATTTCCTGGGACTTTCTTACAGACGAATGTATAGAAAATTTTAAAAAGTGGTTATAGGTCTTCTAGTGCATGTAACGCCCTCAAATTTTTTCAGGAGAATCCTTAGGAATGAAGCTTTAGTTTACAAATCATATTTTTTTCAGAACAGCCGTTCTACGGAAATTATTCGACATTAGATTCTCATACAAACACTGTAATTTCTCACGCGTTTGCCTACTCGTCAAGATGGCGTCGAAAATTGTGACAAGGTCTATTGTGGCTGATTTGTTAATTACCCTGTAGCTTGTGATCAGGTGTCTCAATAGCATATAAGGTGTAAAAAATAGCAGTGAGCATAGGGGGCAGGGGTTGATTGGGAGAGGGAAAGGTGTGGGAGAGATGTGGACAAAACATCCATGCTGCTATTCCAGGGACTACTAGTGTGACATCATGAAATGTTATGTCCATAGACTCTCCCTACTGGTTTTAAACTGCAAAGCAGTTGTTTTGTTTTGATGTTGTTGCTGTTGTTGTCAAAATCTGTCTTTGTAAGGTGCAAAGTGTCTGCCTGAAGTTCTTAAACCAGGTGTGCAAGCCTCACTCTATTATTTCACCCTTGCTCCAGACCTTTTGTTTGATAAGTGCTCACATTCTTGACCTAATCCTTAACCAATACTTCTCTCCCTGGTCTTACTCTATATTGTTTAACCCTCAATACAGAGCTTTTATTGGGCAAGTGCTTGTATTCTTGACTAAAGCAAATCCATAAATAATTATGCCTGTTTTTCAGTCTTCATTCCTTCCCCATTTGCCATGTTCTTTTTTCCTCCTCCCCCCTTTCAAACCTTTTAAATTCTTTGCACATTGTTTGGGTTTAAACGCCAAGAAATGATGAAGGGATCTTAATGGACCTAAGTGACTCTTGATCACACTTAAATATCTGTCTTTGCTTTGCAAGCCTTTATGGCAGAAGGGAAAATAGAGTAAAATGTAAGGTCACCCTTTCCTATAGCCTTAACACTATGATTATTATTTTGTTGTGGCTAAAACTTTCAAAGAAAAAACAAAACAGGATAAAATAATCCTGAG
>NC_133205.1:25294821-25304821 GCF_958299795.1 Porites lutea | reverse complement strand
GTTTTGAGACAATCCTCCATGCTTACGTCAACCAATCTTTTTGTAGCATACATAAAAAGGAAAGAAAGTTCATCGTCAACCTCGTATTCACTCACAGGCTAGGATACCAAGCAGAGGACTGTAAAATGGTCAAGCCGACACAAAAATCCCTGCGTTCCGCGAGAAGCGTGACCTGATCGCCCTTACGTGGTCACCCGTGGTCATTACCTTCGCTCCGGTCCCCTGATTTGTCAAGTTTTAACAGCCAAACACAAAAGGAGCTTGTTGACAAGGCAATTGTAACAAGAGGTAACACAGACGAAAGATGAAAACGCTTTGATTCCATCGATAAATCACAGTCTGTCAAGTATCAATTACTTGATCATCGCTTGGTATACATTCCATAATTAGTTAAAATTTACTTTCTTTACTTACTGCCGACACAAATCCGTTTGGCAGTCGGAAAGCGTTGAATACTTCGGGTGCCACTCGATCGTCGTCGTAAATCTTCGTGGGCATATTCGGCGTGAATGCCCCGTAAGCCGCGATTGGGTAATTAACAGCAGTATGCTGTGCACTTGCAGTCCAGATGAGACGGGTAAAAATATTTACCAACAATACCTTGGAGTTAATTGCGGGTGGGAAACCACGAAGCTGGAAAAAAGACCCCAACAAGAAATTTCTTTTAGCAATTTTCATTAATTATCCGCATATAAGAATCAGCATTTGTCTAAGTTAGCCTAAAATGGTTCTTGCATTTATAGCGTTTTCTGGGAAAGTTTTCTTTAACAGGTTCTCCAGTACTTCCTCAAAGAAAAATACTTTTTTTCTCGAAAAGCTTGTAAGTTTCGAGTGCACAAAGCCTAGAACAAGTTCGTACTTCAGCGGTTGTTAGAGTTCGCTCCTCAGACAATAAAAACTCAAATCCGGAAAAAAAGGCAAATAACAAATTACTGAGTTTATTCGTACCTTTCCCTTGCCGCCATTACTCCCTAGTCCTTGGGCAGACATTTCGTTAGCAAAGCCTTGGATTTCGTAATCCTGTAGTACATCCTTTTCAGCGGTGTAAAAGCTGAATGTAAAAGTCACTTCATTAATACCCGAAATATCTTTAACCTACGATTTCTACGGCAAACCGCGGTCTGTGATTGGTCATGGCCAGAAAGACTGAAAACTTTCAACATTAGACAGATTAAGAGAGGATAACGCGACCACAATTAACAACGGCGCGCAGACCTAAAAACTGACTTGGCCAATAGCAGAGCAGCAAATCGAGCACCGAACTGGTCGTGCTCATTCCTTTCTGCGCGATTTCGCGTTTTCTTTTGATGTTAAGCAGTCTTTGCTGAATCTGCTTATTCTACCGTCACCTGAAGCCAAGAATTTGAATTTTGTTTTGTGTTGACTTCCAGTTTCTTTATACTAGATGCATGGTAGTTGGTTATTTTATTTTCTTGAAATCTGTTTAGTCCAAAAGATACTGCTTAATGGGCACTAAATTCAGTAACATATCTAAAGTAATATCATATTACGTTATCAAATTGCGTTAAATCGTAATCCCAACGTTGCTAAAGTCAACTTGTTCGAATCAGGCCAGGGTAGTGTCAGTAGGATGGTATTTAATCTGTACTCACAAGTTTACTACGTCTTTCATGAGATCCTCAATTGCTTTGTAAATTATCTCCCCGTCGTCTCTGTACGGAAAATATGGCAATTTGTTGCGGTCATCAATCCCACGAGCCTGATAAAACAAGCCGGAAAAGAGCCACACAATAGGAATCGTAACGATGGTGTACACGATTGCACAACATGATAACATGCACGCGTGGAGGTATTATCTACCAAGCTATCGAATGAGGAAATTATTACTGCCCATAACTTGGTGATGATGATGACCATAGGGAAGAAAGATGACGATGATGATGTTGTTGTTGATGATGATGATGATGATGATGATGATGATGATGGTGGTGGTGGTGGTGGGGAGGGGGATGATGATGATGATGATGATGATGGTGGTGGTGGTGGGGGTGTTGACGACGACGACGACGACGACGACGACGATGATGATGATGATGGTAATGATGATAGTGATGATGGTGATGGTGGTGGTGGTGGTGGTGGTGGGCGTGTTGACGACTACGACGATGATGATGATGATGATGGTGGTGGTGGTGGTGGTGGTGACGATGATGATGATGATGATGATGATGGTGGTGGTGCTGGTGCTAGTGGTACTGGTGGTGTTGACGACGACGATGACAATCATGATCATGACCATGTTAGAGACTTCAGAGACTTTAACATGGCCGGCAGGGTGGTAAGGCGCCGAAGTTTAAATCCCTAGCTCTTGCCAATGGATACAGATGGAGTTGTTCCTAATAGTCTGGATTATACCTTCTGTCAGTTTGATTTTTACCCTTTCAAGTTTCCTTTTTTAACTACAAATATTTAAACCTTTCCAAATTTATCATTTTTAATTCAATATATTTGCTATATTTTTCTGTTAAGGATTATCACTGATTATCTATCCTTGACGATGACAAAAATGAAGAATTTACACACCTTGTTTCTGGCTCTGAAGTCAGTATCTTCCCATGTCAAGGTTTGATAAGCGCGGAGCAACAGCGTGACTGATCCGGTGTTGCCAATGGCAAACAACTGATGCATGTATGCTTTGTCATCCACCAGTTTAGGAAAACCAACCTTGTTAGTTGGTAGTAAACCCCTGCAATTATCAAATTAGGAACATCAATCAACGAGGAGCCTCTTAAAAGAATAAACTTGAAAGTCCTCTGTTTTTCTGACCCCTTTTCTCTCCTTCGAAAAACTGTCTCTCTCCCGCAAAATTATAGGAGAGATCGAAATGTACTCTGTAAGGCTTTTAAAGTAAAGGAATGCATTTTTCTGTTCACACGACGCGTTTACTGCGCCTGTTGCTTTAATCGCCCAATAAGCATACGCCCCTAAGCCTTAGCCTGCCTTGTGGCAAGACAATTTTTGTAACTCTGGGGCATCATATGAAAACAAGACCATAAATGCGCCAGCTCCTACCTGCAGTGGTACTTCATGAGTTGGTGCAGGGGATGCAGTTTTGACAGGTGTCTCAAAATGCACACGCAAAATGGCTCCAACATAAGATGTGTTTTCAGTAAGTGTTCCACCATCTGAACGTAAGCAAAGTTGGTGACTTGGAAACTCTCCTTAGCTAAAGTCCACAGGTCACCATCTTCGGGAGAGTAAACTAGGGAGTCTATGGTACAAAACATCAGTGATCACGAGTTATGTTCGAGTTCACAGTCATTTTCTTTAGAGAGCAGTACAAAACAAGACACAACATTAAAGATAAGTTGAAAGATGGCATAAGCATGATTCCTTCTTCCTTGTTTCCAAAGGCTATGCCTTACTATATACTTAAGATAGTGTTGTTTAATTGGGGGAACTGGGGTACTTAATCAGAATCAGGATTGGAAAGTGTGGAGGCGTAACTATTAGTAATCCCTTGTTTTCTTAAAAACAGCGCTTGAAATTAAAGCGAGCTCCTGAAAATCGTACCCGCGAGAAAAGTGATATTAGGGAGTAAAGATGTCATGGTTTTAAACTCCCTGACATCTTGTGTAATCTTCCTAGGCCTCGTGGGTGGTGATTTCTTGCGTGTTTGCGCATTTCACTCGCTTTACTGAAGAAATTGTTTAAAGGAATTGTCGTAATTACTTAGGCGCAACAGAAAAGTCACTCCGATTTCGGGGGAAATTGAAGGGGTACGAGGCTGTTCATTGTCTATTGAGTGGAGGCTTACTGATTTAGTACAGGTTCGTAGCCTCTTAAACAGTGACCATACCTGGTTTAAAGTCTAGCTGAATAGCAACAGGTTTCAACTGCGCAGGTGCGCCATTATCCCCTGGACGGGAAACAAACAAGGCGATAGGGGATAAAGAGGGCCACATATTCCGTGTAAGTCTGGGTTCAGTGATGTCTGGCACAGTAACAAGGTTGTCGAAGAGAGGGAACTGAACAACAAAAATAGATCCTGCAGCAATGGCTTCTTCCAGCTTAACGTTGTCCCCTAGGCTTCTCTCCACAGCAGAATCCCAGTCGTAGTTTGAATTCAAGCGCGGCTTCAGTGCAGACCATTTGACACCAACAGAACCTGAAAAAGTGGCACCAGAGTTATGGATTAAAAAAATAAAGAAGATAATAAGTGTGAACGCCATGATTGGTTGAAGGTTAATTAACGGTAATTTATGGGTCAGAAATAGCTGTTGGAATACCAACACTAATGGCATTGCTGAGCTTTTGCTGCATAAGTAAGAAAGTAGTGTACAACTTTATTTTATAGATCTTTGTCCAAGTCTCAGCGACAGTTTAAGTGCCCGTCCCTAGTTGCCTACATGCAATTTTTTTAAATTCCCTTTAGAACTAGGATCGGTAATTTTTGTATCCTTCTTCGACCCTTCTCTCGTGCCATGACTCGGTGAACATAAGTTTTGGTAAAAAGATGTTACCTCAAATACATTTCCTCTTGATGCTACTAAAAAAAGACTTGAAACTTTGAATTTAATTGATTGTCAAACAAAGACGCATTATCTAACACTGATAATACTAAATAATATGTTATTTTCATCAAAGGTGGGCAAAAATTTGCCTAATGGCTAAACGAAAATATATACGTACAAGAGGTCGTCCAACAGTTGCCAAAGAGGGATGGGGGAGGGAAAAATTGTTTCCGCAGAGATGTAATCGCCGTGATGGCAAGAGGGAGTGAACTAGGGAATGCATGCACGTATATGCGAACATTTCCTTGGAGCCTTGAAATGATTGGCTTTTGAAAGAGAGGTTGGGTTGACACGAGTTGGATGACCAACTATGAACAAAAAGGAGCCAGAAAAAAGGTGCATGGGCTCACAATGTAGTTTTAGTTGAGATGTTGATCTTTAATAGACAGCGCATGTTCAGCAAATTAAACTGCCGCTCGGACAAGTGGCCAAATAATGCCAACACTTGAGTGGATCTGTGTTGTATTGCTTCAGAACAATAGCGTGACTTGAATGAAAGAATATACTCTTATTTTTTGGAAGATCTTTGGCGTCACCTACCTTGACCCGTGGAAACTTTCATGAGTGACATGGGATCCAAGCCGGCTAAACGCTGCTCAGAGAACACACGGTCTTCACGCCACGTTATATTATTCACTACACTTTTGAAAGGCTCTTCTTGGGAAGGAAATCGGAAGAACGGGCGAACCTGACAGAAATAAAAGGGATGAGAAAATAAAAAATGAGCATGTTACTGCAATTTTTACTAGAAGTTTAATAGCTAGGGATCTCGAATTTGCTCTCAGTTTTTCGGTAAGGAACTTAAAGGCAATATGGAGTCTGTGGTGCAGTCTTAAAGACCTTGGAGCGACATTCAGAAAAAGCTACTAAAATAAGTTAGATTGCGAGAAGTTTCTTATTCTCTTCAAAGTCCCTGGAGTAGGACCGGCGAGCGGCGAACGGCAAAGCGGGAAACGAGAAAACGCGTCTTTTCTCCTCTTGCCCCAGTCCCAGTTTGGCTAAAAGCGTTTTTAGTGCATACGCGCTCACTCCGTCTGAGAACTGGACGGAAACGGATCTAAGAGAAAAGGCGGAATGCAAGCAGTCTAAAAATAAGTCACACGCTAGGTATTGTTCTTTAAAAATGGACTATTGCTATTAAACAATTGTGAGTCTGTCTCAAGTTAAATCAAGCGAGGAAATATCCCTTTATTCTCGGTTGGTTAAATATATCTGCTACGCCTTGATCCTCCTGAAAAGTTTCGATATAAAACAAAGAACATAGTGGCTCTGCCTTACACAATGAAAACTAAACTAGGGGAAGTATTTCTTTAGCCTTGGTGGACAACATCCTCCGCGACCTTCATAATTCTTCGCATCGTACTCAGTCTTATTCAATAACTGTTATTTATAGGATTTAATGGATTACAAGAGACCAACAAATATAAACCTGAATTGTGGGGTTACTGAGCCTTCGTGGCAGGTGCCGGTTAGTTTATGTGGTTATGGCAGCTTGAATCCTTAATGGAAGGCTCTCGCATACAATTTTGAGACAGTGGATAGATATACAATTACCATAATTACCATTTCGTCTTTCTGTTGCTGCTGGAGAAAGAAATGATAAACCTGTTCGTAGTCGGAGATTTTCGAAAATTCTTTTTTGTTCATCTTCGGAAAATTCTGGATGAGGGCGTGGTTTTTCTTTAGCATGTACCCATACAACTTCATCCATGTTTCAGTGAAGGGATCTGACAGCGTAAGGTTTACCAAACGATGCACGTTTATATCACTCATGGGAAACGGAAGATTATTCACGTGACCAAGTTTGTAGATTGCTCTTTTTTTTACCAGATCTTTGCCTCTGCTTTCATGACAATGGACTGGAGCCTTTTGTGGAATAGCCACACCACATGGAATACCTACAGGGTGTACGTACATCAAAATAAAAT
The DNA here is from genome assembly GCF_958299795.1 of Porites lutea. Lineage (NCBI taxonomy): Eukaryota > Metazoa > Cnidaria > Anthozoa > Scleractinia > Poritidae > Porites > Porites lutea. The sequence goes on along the minus strand of NC_133205.1, from coordinate 25,298,358 downwards.
GAATTCGACCAAAAAATCAACATGCCCGATAATCAGTAGCGATTTTTACAACCTCATATACGCAAGGCTTCCATGGATTGTACCGATAAAAGATTTCGCCGCTTGTATAGTAACCCGAAAAGTGAGAAGTTTTGCTTGTGGAATGCGGAATTCAGCTCAAGGAATCTGCAATCCCTGACTCGTCCCCAGTCGTCTCTTTCTGTCTCTCCGTAGTGGCGCGAGGGGTGTGATGGGATTTGATTCGTTTCTTTTTCCTTCCCATCTCCCCCTGCTCCCTCCTCGCGCGTTACGCGAGGACGACTGGGGACGAGTCAGCTCCAATCCCGCTAACGATTGGAATCCGGAAACCAAGCTTTGCTGACAAGGAGTCCGAAATCGACAGCGTAGAATCCGGGAATCAATTTACGTTTCTGGGAAACTGCTCACCTGCCCCTCCCCTAAGCCAACATTTTGCCCTAAACGAGAAGTAAGCGTTAATGTTGGGTTATGGGAGGGGTAGGTGGGCATTTTCCCAAGTCTGTCTTGGGATTACCTTAGATGTGGGGAAAACGTTGCCTTAGGAGGACCAATAAGTTGTTCGTTTGTGATGTGATGTGTTGTGATGTCACGTGGCGTCGCGCGATATGATTGGAAACCTTTTATATCCACGGTTTTCCTATCAGTGGGTTACCACAGTTTTCGAACTTACGCTTTTTGCATCCAACTTGAGGCTGGTATCCAATCCATCCCGGGCAACAATCGTAGATATTGTAATGGACAGTTTTGCGTACTGGGTACCAATAAATCTTGGTTTCATTCCTAAAAATAACCTTGGATTACTCTTACTTCCTCAATCTATTTTTCTGCGCCGTTTCTATGAAAGTTACATTATGATACACCCACTTTGCATTCGTCCACTCAAACAATTAATTATGACATACGTTTCAAAAGAAAGCTAACAAACAATCTTTATGTTGAAGAAGATATATTGCGCACCGCCCCCCCCCCCCCCCCCGCCCTTATTTCCTCGTTAGGAGATGTATTGTTCCCAATAGCGTGCTCGGACGCCCTCCCGATGCTATTCATATGGAAGTCTGCCCCTCAGTACATTTGAAACTAAGATGACCGACCGTCGTAGTATTCGTTCCATCGAGACGATCTTTTGGGAATATGTAGCCCCGACTGTAAAAAGTCTAAACTGAAGTCTACCAATTCAACGTTGGGTTGTCACTCGATTTTCCTCATTCGTCTTATTCTTGCTGGCACTGGCTGCCTTAAGTTTTGTCAACGAAAATCCCTTGGTGTATGTTCTCTATAAAAATGCCAGTTGTCAGTTTCTGACCATTAACTCCATGAGGTTATGGGTTTGGTCAAAATGTTGGTGCGGGAGGCATAAACTGGTAGAAACTCTGATAACGGTTTTGTCCCTTGAATAGGACAACTCAAAGCGCTTCAAATGTCTAAAAATAATCAAAAATGATCTTTAGTTTTAAGTGGCACCTTTCTCAGTGGTATGAAATGTTAGGAGATTTTTTAGGACAGAAAAGTCTTCTCCATTGCGCCAGACGAGAAGAAGGAGAGAGAAAATCCCACGAACCGTGGCATAAGGTTTTCCTAAAGAGTCTTCATAAATAGTGAATTCAAGTTCGCGCGAGAAATCCTATCTCCGTTCATGCGGAGCCATCAGATCTGAGACTCTGTTGAGAAGTAGAACTCTTCTAGAGGTCTTGAAATAAGTGCGGTAGTAGCGAGGTCTTTTGGAATATATCGAGGGAATACTGGTTTTGGCCATTAGAAAGCACTTTGAGCAAAACCTTGGGGAAGTCTGAAAACCTTAGGGGGACACGCTACCTGCGGGGACGTTTAAAATCTATCACAGCGAGCAATATTACAAGAGACAGTAGAGCAAGAGTAAATTCTCTCGTCTCAGTAAAAGTCGCAAATATCGCGCATGCGTGCTTAGGTATGACGTTGCGTACTTAAGTTGCCACGTATGTGTACAGCCAAACGCGTTACAAAGTTAAGTAAGGGACGTTTGGTCCTCGATTTTAGCTCATATAACTTGAGATTTTGATTTCTTTTTTCAATAACAAAAAAGGATTCTTGCCCACAAGTCACTGATTTTTAAGTAAGGATTTCTAAATACCCAGAAAGAAAGTTTAGGCCCCGGCACTGAAGAATATATATAGCGCATCTAAGATAGACAAGGAGAACTATAAAAAGAAGTCAGTAACATGAAGATTTTTTTCCGTTGATAATGTCGAGTTTCGCTGATCAAAGGTTGAAGAAGAGATACTGTAAAAGATGTCGTTGTATCCCTACGTAGTCGAGAAAATTAATAAAACTTAATATTTTAATTCTCAAAAAGAGCAGTCAATAACCAGTTTCAAAACCTACCCCGCCAATACAAGTATATAATAAACAAAAAAATGTGATTTTAATAAGAAAAGAATATACGCTTAACCTGGAAGACGAAATTTCACTTACTTTTCCTCTTTACAATTCAGTTTAGGAAAGGAAGGAATTCCGCAATCAACAATTTTCACCGTCCTCTCGGTGGTTGCATTTCTTCTCAGGGCCATCTGCAACTTTACTTTTGGAAAGGAGCAAACATTTTGTCCTTTTTCAGACGCTGGTCTCGGGAATGAATCAGCATTGGATGATCTGAGGAATAGAAGTTTCATAATGCCTAAGTCATTACCGTGGTTTAAGTTTCTTAGTACCGGGAGTAAACGATGTAGTTATTTTGATGGAATTTTGAAAATTTCTCAGTCAACGGCTCCACTTACCTTTTGAGAAGTATACTCAACAAAGGAAAAATAAAAGAGACAAAGGAATATCCTGACCAATTCATTAGCAGTAGCAAGGTTTTTAGAAGCCTGTAAAATTAATGAAATTTAGCTCAACTTAGAAAGACAAAGGCCACTCAACAGAGAACTGAATTTCTCTACTCCAAAATTCCTCCGCCCCTTTGAATAATCGAGGCCTTGCGAGTTCGAGGAAATAATCTTTTATGCCGGCTAATTTTAAAAGAGAAAGAAATATTCGAAAATTTTCAGTACATATTCCCCTGAATCACCAATAGCAATCATTGCCAGCCGGATATTCCTAACAAAGAGGAAGCATTGTGTAAACAATTGTAATAAGCAAAACAAACTATGCAGATGTTCTTATTGGTTCAATCTAATAAGCTGTTAATTGGATCGTTAATTGCTACCTTAATCTTAATCTTGTTTCACAATTGTTACTCTTTGAAATATTATCTAGTTAGCCGTAAAACATCTATGTCCCTTTGGTTTTTTGTAATAAGTGCATTTTTTTCTCTTGGCATAAAAGAGCAAACTGATGCATTGAAATTAAAGTCAACTAAGTAGGCATTTATGAATAATCGTATTGATATTACAATCAATTTTCAAACTCGTCTAGGTCAACTAAAAAGATGAATTAGTTACTAAAATCTGAGGTCTCATTGACGAATACTATGTTATTTATTTCTACGCTTACTCAATATGAAATGTTAAGGGGGATGATTATCATAAAAGTTTGTTGTTGATTACC
>NC_133205.1:25234821-25287321 GCF_958299795.1 Porites lutea | reverse complement strand
CTGGCTTGCACAACAAAACACATGACTAAATAAAATAAGATTCCAATTAAATCACAAACACTTTTGAAGCGCAAAATAAGACGTCCATCAAGAACTTTTACGGCATGCGCGTCCATCGTTTGCCTGATGGTAAACGCACGTACTCTTTTTCCAACAGACAAATCCAAGTTGAATGTTTTTATTCTATGTGGTGGTCACTGTTCCGTTTGAAGATAAAGCGCTACTTTAGCGGAGGGGTGGATTAATGCTGAAACGCGAAACATTCTGTAAGCAGTTCTGAGTTTAGAAAACTAAGTATTAGTCCATTAAAAGGTCATTGATATCAAGATGATACCCTGATTGCAGAGTCCAAAAGATCGAAGGACACCCTGCAAGGAGTGAGAAAAAGATGATATCAACGGTAACACTCTTGAAGGCAGCTGCAGGTTTTTTCACCGGGATATTAATACAAGTGCAAGTGAAAAGCCACCCGCTTTTCCCAATAGATCAGATTTTCCGTTACAGAGAGGTTCACGAGTGGAGTCTGTTCCTTTCTTGCGCAAGTTTCCTCTGTTGTGTTCGACTCATTGTCTCTCATTTCAGACGAATAACTGAAAAATCAAGAGAGTCCACTGATCTTGTGGCCAACATAACCACTTGTCCTTTTGGGCTTGGTAGCAAGGCCTAGTTGGAAAAGTGCGAGCTGCAAGTGTTTTGACGTTAACCAGGAGCTGTTAAATCAACAGATGAAAGGTAGGCAAAGAAAAAAAAATAGCCTTTATAGAACTTCAGTCGTCAGAGTGATCACGATATCGCTGCTTCTTCTCCGCTGTTATCTTGCTAAATTCGACAGTCCAGTATAAAACTTGCGACACTTTGGAACATGAAGTCCAAGTATCCTCTACATAAGTCACAGGTCAATAACCGTATTTTTTACGCGGCGTCAAAACCATTACGATTCGCCGTTGTAAAAGCGGTCAAAAGAAAAATTCTCATCTCCTCTTCTCATTCCTCTCGTTTGTCTTCAATGGTTCAGGTGAGTGACTGTAACACCCTTCTTTGCGGGAGCTTACAAGGGTGTAGCGCAAGGCGTTGCCATGCCAGTTGCCTTGGCGACAGCTATCAGGTGGTGACGCGCCCCCTTATCAGCCAGGAGGCTGATACTTCAGTATTGGGAGGCATAGTTTGGCTGGGAGTAGTCTGGTAGGGAGTTCATGTAACCTCCCCTCTCCCCCTGGTAGGTGGAGTCCTGGGAAAGAACTGCGTCTGCCTGGGACTTCAGGTTGAAATCGTCTCCTAGGTAACTGTCTTGAGACAAGTCCGGCTGGGACAGGGGCTGTGAGGCCATGGGCTGGCTCATGGACATGCCACCTTGAGTCAGCGGACCCTGAGACAGAGGCTGGGAAGCGTCCTGTCAAGAAGAAAACAACTCAAGCATTGAGCGAAAAAGCAATATCTCTCATCAATTTCTGTCTGTACTGTAAGAAAGTTGGTCCTACCTGGCTTGCCTGGCTGGCTGGCATGTGAGGGGCATAAGCCATAGGCTGATGCGGGTGATGGTTTCGTTGGTTTCGTTGACGGGGCTGCTGAACGGGACGGCCATGTGGCATGCGACCAGCGAGAGGCTAGGAGAAACAAGAAAAAGAACAATTAGATATGACAACATGCAATTAGCCAAAATATCAAACGAATGGCAGCCCATACGTAACTCGCATAAACCCTCGCGAAACTCGGTTTTTAACACGTGGATACCCGACGGGTATCCAAAGGGTTCCGATATTAATATGCCAATGTGTCACTCGCTCACTTTGCGTTGACAGAGATCGGCTCTTCGGCTCCGACCGAACTCACTTCCCGATATGAAAACGACATAGTCCGTTGTTGAGTTGTGCTTTCACTCACGCATCCTCGTGAGAGAGTGCTGGGAACGAGGTTGACGCGCTCACATTCGCTGCGAAGTCAACACTCGCGGCGATTTCTGAGAGTTCTTGCGCTACAAGTATGGGGCGGTTTAAATTTCAAGTAACGTGACAAAAGGAAGAACGTTGCCGGTAAATCGTGCGTCTAGCGTGGTATAGCCCGTGGTTTACCCACCCCAAATTTAGCGGTCTCTGGTTGGGGCTCCTGTAGGGAGGAGTCGAAATATGGATTGCAGTCTGTTCCAAAAAGTCACCTTCAAAGGCCTTTTACGTTGACAAACCAGCTAATTATGCCTAGGATGGAAAAATTCTAAGACGGTAAGGCCTTTTCTTGACTGAAATTTCCGTACGTGTCAAGTATAGTATTGTTGTTTCTTACTTCTTTTTCGCCGAAACGTGACTTGTATTGGTAGTATCTACGTCTCAGAAGTGTTACCTTCTGCTATAACCTGCAATTAAATACTCATATTGGGTTTACCGTGGTGCCAGGAAATATGAATTCAAAGGTAGATTTCAGGGAAAAGCAAGGTTTTGACGGTAAAAAGTTGAACTGAAACGCACTTCCGACAAACATATCTCGCGACGTAAGCAAACCATGGTAAATTCATCTGCGAAACTCAGTTAGTCCCTGTGATCCCTAAGTCATTTTCACTGACTTTCTAGTGATACAGCTTTTAACAACAATAAAAACTACATGGGAGACCAACAGCAAACAATAATACCTGTCCAAAGTAGTTGTGATGTGGGGGCGGTACAGGGGGGATGAACATCCCCACGGGTACCGGGATCCTAGCGGCTGCAGCAGGGGGGATGGCTCGCTCGGCACCGATGTAGCCCATACGGTCATGGGTGTAACTGTAGGCGTCGTGGAAGGCTGCGGGGTCCATGGGTGCATGGGGTATCTGTCGATCATACACACTGCCGTGGATCAGGGCCTCGCGCGCATCGAACATTGTGGTGCTCATGAATCGACCTCCCTGATGACATTGATGAAACAAGAACCATTAGTTCATCTATCAGTAAGTTTTCTGTTGCATTGCGGAGGAATTTTGAGATCAGTAGAACATCCTGCTATACTATCTACCAGCACTAAATACCATAATTTGAATGTTTGCGGGCTAGCATGAAGAAGAACAAAATTAATGAAATGCGGGGTACAACAGTGACAGTTAACTTATTAATAAGTTGTACTTAATGCGATGACCAAATACAATAACAAGACTAAAGAGACACTAAACGACTTCCACAATACAGCTGTCTCCCCTCGGTTTTGGCAAGCTACCATAACACTTCACCATGGCTATTAACAACTGTTTTCGAAACCCTAGGAACACCCCGTTAAGTTTGCAACGACTAACGAGACGTAAAGACGAGACAGAGTTTTTGTTTGCTACAAGTTGCTATGTTTACACTAGGAAGAGAAGAGTCTAGTTACCGGATTGGTACGGTTGACAAGCTTCCTTGGTTTACTGAACTGAATCATACTCTCCTTCAGATTGTTCAAGGGTCCTGCAGAGCAAGAAAAGCGTAATGTTAACAACATGTGCCACTTGAGTTACGGGTAAAATGGGCAACAAAAAACGTGCAACTTGTTTGACGACTTTGCTGCAAAGCGAGTTGAATAGCAATTTTTTGCGCGTTTTACCACCCACGAAAAAAAAACCTCGCAACCTTATTTGTTGCAAGACAGGTTGGAACGCGGGTGGTTACACGCGCAACATCGCTATTAACTCGTTTCGCAGCAATGTTACAAAACAGGTTGCACGTTTTTGGCTTCCCGTTTTACTACAGAACCCGCAGACCAGACATGTACAGGACTCACCTTCCACCAAAGCCTTGTTTTCCTTGTAGTAGTTCAGCAGGTGGTTCCACAAGGGTTGCTGCAAGTTAAAGAGGAAAACATGATACGTAAGTAACAATCAGAGAGAATAATTATAAAATTTTTAGCTTTTACTGTCAAAGTTCATTAATGCATCGACGTCTTGTTCTAGATGAAAGCTCACATCACTAGCCACACAAACTTACCCGGGACAAAATCTTGGGATTCCCGATGACAATGATGCCATACCTGCATACAAAATAAATTCCAGTTTAAGGTAAGAAACCCATCACGGCCGGGCGGTACGGAGCAGCAAGAAAAATTGCTACTTCGACCAGGATTATGCCGCCAGCGAGTGCCCAAACGGGAGCAGTAACAAGGCCCGATCCTCGAAAGTACCAATCGAGATCGAGCATCACCTATACTGGGAAAGTCTCATGTGAGAAAGACATTAGGCTGATTTTGCAACATACCGGGAACGTCAGTCGACGACGGCGCGCTCAAATTAAACAACTGGCTTGACCAATAGCAGAGCGGCAAATTGGGCACCGGAAGTCGTTTTCAGTCCTTTTCGCGCGCTTTCCCGTCGTCAACTGACGTTCCCGTCCTGTTGCTAAATCAGCCTGTTTACGGCCACAATCCTTCGCGCAACAAAGCAATATCTCTGCTCACTTTTGACCATCAAAATGGCAACAGTGGTTGTCTTTTCGGTTTTGTTCTGTTTCGCGGACACGAGTCTTTTCCCCTTCTTGTCGACTTTCTAACTAAGACCGCAGCAGGATTTGCTCAGTCGGTAGAGCGTTGGCCTGCGGAGCGGGAGTTTGCGGGTTTGATCACCGGGACCGAACTTATTCGAAGGGTGTTAAAATAACTGAGGAGAACTTCGGTACTGACATCGCTCGTACAATAGCGGTCCTGTCTTCAGTATGATACTAAAAGCCAGCAATGTCCTCAATTGCCACTTTGTGCCAATAACATCGACACTTGAATAGTTTGTAGATTGTTCTTATTTGCCAGCCCTGGGAAACTAAAGGAGATTAAGGAAGTACGTACTTTGCTCGAGTCAACGCCACATTCAGACGTCTGGGATCGTTCAAGAAACCGATGCCCTGTAAACAAAAATACAAAATAATAAACTGGGTAAGAATAATGGGATTGACGCCAAAAATCAGCTTGCTACAGTGTAACTGCACGTGCATATTTCATAAAACAATCTACACCACATAAATAAATAAATAAATAAATAAACAAATAAATAGGTAACTACCTGGTGTTCATTTGAGCGCACACAAGAAAGAATAATGTAATCCTTCTCTCGACCCTGAAAAGCATCCACGCTGGCCACCTCGATTTCCTACAGTCATCAACAAAAGAGAATTATAACAGTGAACTTAAATTGTCTGTAAAGATACACCATTTGTGTTAAAGCGGTTCTTGTTGAAATAGACGAATGTATGAAGGTATCACTAAGTCGTCATATTATTACCATGTAGAGATTGGCGTGAAGAGATCCACTAAACTGCATGTACTGTACTATATAGGCTCTCTGTCCTTCGTATGGAGTGATCACTCCAATCTGCTCTGGCTTGACTCCTGCACGAAGAAATCGAGTGGCAATCTTCTCCACATTGGCAGCTTCAGTCCTGTGCGACGCAACAAACAATGAGTTGTATAACATAACCACAAAGTTCAATTTTAGGTTTGATTAAAAACTCGAAAGCTTGATTCAATAGAAGAGACAGGTAAATAATTACCGATTTGAATACCGGTGTGGCCTCCTAAATTTTATTCCCCTAACACTGGGGTCAATTTAATAAAACGTTCAGTGACACGTGTAACTTAAAAATGAAGCCATTGTTTCAGGGTCTGAATACAATAGCTACACTTGTAAAAATGTTATTAAATTTACCCCTGGAAAAAGATAAGCTATACGAAGTAAGAATTTCAATGCATCGAAAATGAAAAAGTGGAGACCAGGAAAATGGAAACCACAACGACAATCATACACCCACCAAAAATGAGTAGCTACGAAAAAAAAAAATTGTTCTATCTAGGGTATCAGCTTTTTGTAACGAATCTTCGAAACACTTTAAAAGAGAAATAAACTCTACTCCGCGCGTTTCGAATCCAACGAAGTTTCCTTCCTCTTTCCTTTCTACGACCAATCCAAAAGGCTACTGTCTCAAAAAGCTGCTAGTTCCGCTGCAGCGCCTGCAGGTTGTTACTTAAGGAAAAGCATGGCAATAGTAACTCGATAAAAACTGAAGTAAAGATGGGTCTTTCTACTCTTGGAAACGGAATCACTGGCTATCTGAGGAATACCTGTTGAGGTAGGATGTACCAGACGAGGCAATTTCTTCCTGGCCCATGGTGGAGTAAAAGAACATTGGTTTGTCAGGAACAGGCCACGGGAAGTCAACTCCTGACTGCTGACGTTCAGCTGAATGAAAATTAAACACACAAAAAATTATGCACCACTGAACAACAACCGTAAAGCCTTTTGCACCAGGAGTCAATTATGGCGATGGGCCCTACAGTTCTAACTTTTGAGTCTGTGCATGAAATCCTATAGTGCGGCCCTTCAAATGACACCTCTTCAGCAGTACTTTCACATAGTACTATTTATTTAGTACGTTGTTCTAACTTTTGAGTCTGTGGATGAAATCCTATGGTGCGGCCCTTCAAATGACACCTCTTCAGCAGTACTTTCACATAGTATTATTTATTTAGTACGTTGTTCTAACTTTTGAGTCTGTGGATGAAATCCTATGGTGTGGCCCTTCAAATGACACCTCTTCAGCAGTACTTTCACATAGTACTATTTATTTAGTACGTAGTTCTAACTTTTGAGTCTGTGGATGAAATCCTATGGTGTGGCCCTTCAAATGACACCTCTTCAGCAGTACTTTCACATAGTACTATTTATTTAGTACGTAGTTCTAACTTTTGAGTCTGTGGATGAAATCCTATGGTGTGGCCCTTCAAATGACACCTCTTCAGCAGTACTTTCACATAGTACTATTTATTTAGTACGTAGTTCTAACTTTTGAGTCTGTGGATGAAATCCTATGGTGTGGCCCTTCAAATGACACCTCTTCAGCAGTACTTTCACATAGTACTATTTATTTAGTACGTAGTTCTAACTTTTGAGTCTGTGGATGAAATCCTATGGTGTGGCCCTTCAAATGACACCTCTTCAGCAGTACTTTCACATAGTACTATTTATTTAGTACGTTGTTCTAACTTTTGAGTCTGTGCGTGAAATCCTATGGTGTGGCCCTTCAAATGACACCTCTTCAGCAGTACTGACTTTCACATGGTACTTTTCAATATGCAACAGGTTCTACTTGTTACTTTTGACAAAATCCTACAAAAGTTACAATTAAAATGAAGCCTACTTCGTACATTCCTATGGTGCTTTCTATTTTCAATACATAAGTTCTCAAAATTAATTTTAAGGCTTTTTAAAACTAAATTTTGATTACACTCAAATTAATAAGATTAATACGCCAAGCAACCATCGTGGTGGAAACTGCTGCCGAAAGACCGTCTGCTTGGCGGTTTGGAAATATTACACTGGAAAGCAGGACTAGCTTACCAATAGTAACACCATTCTGAAGAGTGCCATCGTAGAAGAGATTGGATGGAAACTCGCTCAAAGAAGGGTGCATACGGTACTGGACTTGCAGACGAATTGGGCGGATACCAAGTACCACAAGACGTTCAAACAACGACTGGGACAGACCAGCACTGCAGAGAATAAACAAAACAACAACAAACATTTGAGTACTACACAAATTAATACTGTTAACTTAATTCCATAAAATACCCAAAAGGAGAAATTTTTAAGAGCTTTAAATTACACAGTTTTCTATGATGAACTGCAAGTATGTTCAACCAACTACTCAGCTGATGATATCCTTGGGTATGCGGCACATTCATGTGAAACAACTGATGGGTGAATGTGATAATACTAGATTCAGTGGTATTGATGGGAACCTCTCACTCAATTCGTAATAAATTAAATATAATTAGGGGAACTGCTTTGAAAGAGTAATTATTTTCGCCGACAAGCTTGTTTTCCCTTTGTTTTTCTCTCTGTGAAAGGTTTAAACCCAGGAGTAATTTCATAGGTAGGTGGAACATGACTGCCCGATTGATCGTAGTTGTGAATAGGACTCTTGTTGACAAATGACGTTTTGATAACCTGTATGGTAATCATCTTCAGAGTCAAAGTGAGTTGCATCATGTCAGTTGATGTTATTGGCTATGAAAACTCTTAAATGCCATTGGTGCGTTTCCATCTGTCTTTTTGTCACAGTTGAACAGTCGTTTAGTGCTAGTCAAATTGTCAGTTATCTAGTCATTCTTTACTTGACAGTTTTGCTTGAGTCAGTCAATAAGTCGTTTGTACGGTGCTGGTAATTGCTGACTGCGATCCAGTGGCGTTTGTTCTAAGTTAGCACACCAGCTTTCTAAACTAAGTCGTTAATAGTAGTCTGTACAATATGTTATGCATGTCTCATTTCTCTCTGTTTTTAGAGTCCGTCAAGTCTTTTTACAGGGGCAAAGTTCAAACATACACATGTATCACAGGCTTACTTAGCTGCCTTCTTGCACATCACTACAGGTCCAAGCTGACAGTGATCTCCAACCAGGATCAGCTGAAAAGAGAATTCTTACATGTCACTGTTCATTCTGAAACAAGGAGAATTCAGTGTTTGGCAGGATCCTAGAGATCTTAAGCTCCAAAAGATAGTAATTGTAAAATGTGAACTGTTCAAGTGGACTGTATGTATTTGACCTCTTGGATTAGGAATAAAAAGCATTCATAACTAGTGGTAATCAGGACCATAGGAGAATAACAAATGCCTGCTGCATATTTCTAGATTGTAAATTTATTCATACATGTAGTATGTGTTCTCCATCATTGCATGCATTTAGTTCAGAGGAGAATACTACTATTTTTCTTCCACAAAACCTTATCTGAATGAGTTAAGTAATCTCTTTCAGCAACATGCTAACTGACCTGTTTACAGCCTAGTATGACTGGTACCATGCACTCAGGTTCAGTAGCTTGAGTTGACTCATCAATCAGCACTGTGCGGAACCTGAACTTAGATAGGCGAGGGTCTCCAGCTCCAACACATGTGGTGCAGATCACATCTGCATGCTGAAATGTTGCAATAAATAATTATTAATACTCACCCATTACAAACAAAATCAGCTTACCAAATTCTATTTAGGGGAGAATAAGACCAAGTTTTTTGTTACCCACACCAACTAAGTAGGTAACAAATTGAAAGTTCTACATTTGCAGAAGGTTTTCAGACACGTGAAAGCAAACATACATGTAAATGTTTAAAACATGACCATTCCAATAAAACCTTAGACTTGCCCCGAGGCTGATCTCATGAATTTCACAAGAGGTTATCCTGCTGGCCATATTGCATAGGATAGGTACTTGTGCTTAAGTCTTAAACACGAAACCTCTTAAGCAGTACTTTCTTGTGGTGCTGTTTAAAATTTTGCAAGATGGTTCTCGCTTTTATAGACCAAACTGTGTCCATTCAAAATAGAATTTCTTCAATAGCACCTTATACATGTAGGATTCAGATTTTACAAAATTCTCTAATTATTATGAGTGAACAAGCTTCTGCCACCAACCTGAAGGAGTTCCCGCTCACAGTTCCTCTTCAGAGACCTGTACCTCTTCTCATCAGCAGCAGACAGCTCACCAGCTTCATCTTTCAACTGCTGCAGCTTCTGAAGCTCAGGGACACTGTCCATGTTACGGACTTGATTGTGCAAAGCAAGGAATGCCACAGGGGAGTCAATTGCTTCTCTGCTCTTGGCACACAGTCTTACAACCTGTTCTCAGAAAACAAAGTAATACCGTAATTCCTTGAATAAGCTCCCACGCTCTAAAAGGCACCGTTCCCCAAATAAGCACCCACCCACCATCATAATAGCAAATACGCAGCCCCCTCTCTCCCCTCTTAAATAGTAGGGATATAAGGAAAACCAGCTTTTATAGTCACTTAGGCTTTGACAACAACAGAATCAGTAAAGGGGAATAGTTTCTCTTCCGTTAAGTCACTTCCACATGTTTCTATATCCATGTGCTTTCAGAGTTCCTTTATGTGCGTTATCTCTTCTTTCAATTTTTGTCCTATTGCCACACTCTTGGTAAATGCTGTAAACTCCCAAGGAACAGCTAGACCATTCTCTAGTTCGTTTAGAGGAACACAATAAGAGATCCCCTCTATTAAGTACCCTCCTTCAAATAAACACCCATCCTTTTAGCTAAAATTTGAAATAAGGGCCTGGGCACTTATACAAGAGAGAGCAAGAGCTACCATGATAATTCCAAAATTTGGCTTAAGACAGGATACACACAAAGTCAGACTATTCCTTTCAAAACTGCCTGTTGAATCCTTGGTATAAACAGTTGTTTATTGATTTGTTTCATACAAAAATTAAATGGACATGTGCAGCCAGAAGAGACTGGATGACCAGAAATGGATGTTCTGTTAACACATCTAAAACAACCACACCTTTAGTCCTGTTTTATGTATCTTTTCTGTAAGTTGATCCACTGCTATGTTACTAGGAGCACACACTAGAACTTGGCTGAAAAAGATAAAAAACACCACTTGTAACCACATTAACAATTATTTTAGGGGTTTTAATCATGGACACTGCTTTAAGTAATGCAAATAATGAACTAGCCAGAATTTCATAATGATCATTGGCATCGAACGGATTGTCTAAACTGAATGATCTCATAAAAGGTGTAAAAATTAAGTACTCGCAAGGATGCAACCACATGAAGTCTCAACTTATTCAGAAGAGAGCAGAATTCAATGAAATATAAAGAACTAACAGATTCATTTGCTCTAGAGACAAAGACTGTATTGTTTTTACAGGAATAATCAGTGTTTTAACACTCACCCATTATTTTGCTTTGCCAAGTGATAAACTATACTAGCAGAGGTCACTGTCTTACCAGTACCTGGGGGTCCCTACACAAACAAAAGAAATAAGAATGAGAATTCATTCATAACTATAACATAACCTGATTAACTTGTAAACATGTAGCCAAAAGAAGTTGGGAGACATCCAGGAAACTGTGTTCTCCACTAACCTGAATAAGACTGAGTGGTCTTTGAAGCACTGTTTTTACAGCATACACTTGGGAATGGTTAAGCTCTGGTAGCCCTTGTGCAGAAAACCTGTGAGAAACATGATCATACACAAATTACTTCAGAGATGGGTGAAAAAAACACAAATACTCCTTAGGATTTAAGTTACTGCACATTCAGGCCACCTTCACAGCCATCATTACCCAGCATTGGTTGTTACATTTACATGTACAATGCAAAATGGCATCAATGTTGGGTTTGTTCCTCACCGGAAGTTTCCTTTTCAGATTAAAAAAGGGTGGAACTACTTTAATCAAGATCAGTACATCTTATTATAACTGGCGTGTTTTTTGAAAGACTTGAAAAGGTCGTGTTTCTGGTTGTGCGCAACCACCACAACCAGGCAAATTTAAGGCACAAGCTTAGGACTGCAAATACCAGCCCTGTATATCCATGTGTGTGTCCGTGTGGGCTACATGTATGTTATTTTACTTCACAAAAACTTCCAGATTTTTATGAAAAAAAGTTGAAGTATTTGATTATCTGATGTATAAAAATACATCTATAACAGACCCTTCTCTAAAAGGATAATGATCCACAGTCAGGAGGACCAGTTGAACAGTAAACGCACTCTTAATTTTATACCAGATTCTTAACAAAGTGTCAAGATCTGAAAAGTACTTTTAAAAACCTAAAACAAAAACCCCCAAATTTAAAGGCAAATGCAACCCCTTAATAAAAATGTTGGTTTTTCAAGTATTTTGTCTTAATTGCATTTCTTTTGTTTACTAGCACTTGCCTACATGAATGTTCCTAAAATAATATTTAGATTTAGCCAGGGCTAAAAGCAAAGCTCTTGTCAATATACTTCTTCAAAGAAAAAATAAAATTGTGTTATGCTAAATGGCAATGGCAACAAGAGCAGCAAAAAAATCAATACGCTTTGTTGTTTTTTTCTCTCCAAAAGTCCAAGTGGCCATGCGGGTAGTAAATGTGATATTTGGCATTGGTTTACATGTAAGGGGTGGATGTACGCACACGCGTCATACACACTCACATGATGACCAAAATTTCTCGGATCTATAGATTACAATTTTTTTTAACCCTTGGTGCTCTGCTACATGCGCTTTGTACGCACGAGAGCTGCACTATTTTGACTATTACAGCAAAGAAGCTCCCTCTCATACTAGTACTTTGGAGAAGGGCAAAATCTGGTGTACGTTGGGAGAATCCTTTGACAAACAGACTCTGATTTTTTTTTTAAAAATGTTCTCCCAGTTCAACTCATACACTGGATGAGATGCTTGCCCACAGCCAAAGAGAGACACATACACATGTATCTCTAAAACAAACCTTTTTGGCAGCTGGCACTTCACCACTTGTTCTTCCACTTCATGCCCAAGCAACTTGTGATAAATGTAGCCACTAACTGAAGTCTCATCTACAGCAAATGTTTTCATTCCTGTCTGCATTCTGTCAATTAACAATAAGACCAGACACTAATTAATTTAATTTAATTTTAATTTTAAATCAAATTTTCAAAATTGATATTAATTTAATAATTTTTATAATGCACACTACTAACAGCCTGGCAAACAGACTTCAGGGATAATATTGGTGTGACAAGTGATTATGTACATCAAACAACTTGATTTGAAAGCTCAATACTGTATCTATATCTCAATAAAAACCATCCTCAAACATGTACCAAATTACCAACAATTGCTGCCCTCGATAAATGCCACACCCAATCAGAAAAACTGTGCCCTTTATTCAAGGATTATAACAAAACACTCAGTACAACTTTTTAATCTACACCATCCAGACAATAATATATTACTTTCTATCTCAGCAAAATAGGCATAACATACAAATTAACAATTTATCATAATTTCCATAAGCAATTTTCTTTAACCTGTCAAAAGAAGTTGATTTCCATACAAAATCCACCACAAAGTTATGTGTGCACTCCACTGGAGCACCAAGATTGCTGCGTAGCTCAATTCCAACTTCTTCACCAAAGTCTGTGGGTGGGTGTCAAGGAATTATCTACATGTAGGTAACCTTACACACACAAAATTAATCACAAACATTTCTTGAATAGCAGAGATTTTAGAGGTAGAATGAAATTATCTCACCAACAGTTCATTGACCAAGGATACATGTACACTGTATAATGGAATGGTTGCTTGAAAGAGTGAAATGGTACATTTCTGTTACACTCAGACAAATGCTTACTACAAATCTGATTTCCACTTAACAGAAAAAGGTTCCCTTTAAATGAGACTTAAGTCTGAGGTAAAAATGTCACTACATGAAAAATATCTGTCATGGACAAAAGGGTAGTATTCACAGGAGGTTAATAACCTTACTGCATGTTTTGTCATTGCCATCCAAAGCTAAAAGATTCTGGAAAAATCCCAGGAAAGGGATAAAAAAATTGCAAATTTGAAATAGCACTGTCCTCACCACTAAAGGGCCCAAAATAAGTAAGTGGTGGCTTCATGAGTTACACTCTGGCCCAGTTGTTCACAAAAGGATACTGTTTGGCACTTTGATAACATGTCCAACTCCCTGCCAAGGTTTGTGCAGTTCACCAACATATCTCAGTCGCAGTTCATCACCCTGCATAAGCCGCATATCATCATTTGTTTTAGGAAATGTGAAGTATGCAATCCTTTTCTTGTTCAAACCGATGTCCCAGCGTACAACAATGTTATCTTGAGTCTGGAGATAAAAAGAGAAAAGGGTTGACTATGGCTTAAGTGATTTTCATATGAGGCTGAAATGACTGGGTATACGGGGGAGAGGGCGGGGGATAACAAATAAACAGATCTCTCTACACTGACTTGTGTGCAGGTGTTTTCTCATTCTCACGTGACAACACACTACCTTAAGGTGATTCCCTAGTTTTGCACTGCGCATCTGTTACTGCGCATAACAAGATGGCCGCCGTGAAAAAGAGCAAGTGAAGTAATATTGTTAAAATGAAGTTGACTGAAAAGAAAGGCTATTGGAATTTTTGCTTGCTGTTGTTTCTTGCCGGGGTGAGACTCAATGTGTTGGGAATGTGCATAACGTAAGCAGTACGCGTGTTGCTGAGTTCGACCTCCTCTCGGAGAACCTCGATAGTGGATGTTTAACTTGTGCTTACTCACTTTGATTTTCATTTAAACACTTTCTTTATCACATTGTGTCCTAAATGTGATATCTCGATGTAAATTCTCTAAAAACGGATTTTTTTAATACTTTCTTCCCCCTGTCACATACATTCTATTTTGAAACTCGCCCCAGTCCTCTTTCAAAAATCGGAGAAAATGCGTTTGGTGCGCACTTTCTGCAGCTCTACCGCAAAAACGAGTACGGTGACCCCCATTTTTTATTTCATGGTTGTAATAAGGACAGTGCTTCCTTTCGATGAGAGAAAAATTGGCACAAATCTATGTTCAGTTCTTTGGCAATTTTACTAAATTGCACGGATTGAGCCATCACGGGTCGAAGAGCGTGCGTCCAATTTAATTCTACTTTGGAGCGTAAAGTAAAAACAAGGGCATTAAAAGGCATTTTTCTGGTACGTAAGTGGATAAACAATACATTAAAGTCAAATTCTGTATGATGTCACATGCATCATCGAAAAAATCTCTCCTTTTTGTCTAGTTTTGCGCTGCCCGCGGTTTTTGTAAAAGGGTCCTAATTAGCCGTATTTGTCAGTATTGTGACGTCAAAACCAGCACGGTGACCCCCACTTTTTATTACTTTTTTATCATCTTCTTGACTTGTTACATCAGTGTGCCAAGTTTTAGCTAAAATCTATGTTAGGTTCTTTTACTGTGGAATCACCTTAATAGACACAAAACATACTGTAACTAGAGCTGGTCACTTTAAGCTGTTATAATACTAATAATAAATCTTGTGCTTTCGCAACATAGTACATACTTTCAAATCAACTGTTGTTTAATTATTAATTTAACTGAACTTAGTAAGGACATATCAGGACCACGTTTTGTTGGGATCACAATTGGGACATTTTAAGTGATTTTTAAGGATTGGTCTAGATTCAAAAATGTATTACTTTTTATTTCTTAGATGTATTTTATTATCTTCACTTTTATCTTTCTGTATCATTGCAATTTTTTTAAATTTTCCCTCTGTAACATTCTGTAACACAGTTCATTTTTTAAAAATAATTTAGTCCCTTGTAGGCCACATAGGCTTAGCTGTGTGCCCTACGTGGTTAACAGTTTGCATTCTTACGTTTCATACTACTACTACTAATAATAATAATTTTTAATAATAAAAAATCTTTATTCAATACTCATAAAAAGACCCATGTACAGTGCTTCACTTACAAAGAATTAAAACAAAATTTGTACCTTAATGTCTGTTAGAAAGAAAAGAAAAGAAAAGTTTTGCCACCAAACACTTCATTGAAGTTTGACAGCTGTTAAAGCAAACTGTCGCGCCAAAGGTAAGTTTATATGTTTTTGATCAGAGTGTTCTGCTCATATTTCATTTTTCTCAACTTTCTGGCACATTTCTAGCTCAAAAACAGCACACCTGCCTCCAGAGATTATTGTTTATGTCTAAAAATTCTCGAGCTCCTGATAAGTCTTCCACCCGTGTAGCCAAATGAGACAAAATACAATAGGATATTGGGGCACGAGGTAAATTTTGCCAATCGTGAGTCTTGTTCCTTCAGAAGGCTTAATGATACCTTCCAGAAAACTTTGCTCAAGGCAGCCAAAAAGAAAAAGACAACCCACTACCAGAGCCAAGTTCAGTCTGATATGCGTGCTAGTTTCAAACTGACATACAGAGAGAATAATGGGAACTTATGAAAACTGCAGTTTTTTTAGGACGGGGGGGGGGGGGGGGAGGTGGAGTTAATGGCCAGTTAGAATTTCATGATAGTCTATCTACTGCAGCATATTCAGTATATATTCAATAAAATAAAACAATAATGTAAAAAAAAAAAACATTCTAGACAAGACTCCGTAAAGGTACACGAGAGAACTACCTATAGCCAGGGCTTCTGATATTTCGCGGAAAAAAACGCAAAATTTCGCAGGATTTTCAGGGGCAAATTTGCGGAAAAATTGGCCGATTTTTGCAGGAAAAAAGTCAAAATTCGCTCAAAAATCGGCCAATTTCGCGGGGATTTTTGCGGGAGAAAAGTCAAAATTCGCAGAAAAATCGGCTAATTTCGCAGGATTTTAGCGGAAAAAAGTCAAATTTCGAAGGATTTCGGGGCAAATTCTTAGAAAAATCGGCCGATTTTGGGGGGAAACTTCGGCAAGAAACAATCAGTAAAAAACAGCCGATTTGGCTGGATTTTTTTTGGCAAATTTCGCTAAAATCGATCAATTTTGCGTCGATATGACCAGCATTGTTTAACGCTTTTTTAACAGGGATAATCATTTGCTCTTTCAACAACAGTTCGCTCGAGAAATGAGCAAATGCTAAAGCTGTTAACATTATGGTTAGTGCCCAGTTTTTCGCAACGTTCACCTAAGAACACCCGGTAGTTTTGAGACGTTGTTTACTCGTTGCAGTGACGAAGTTTCAAGATAAATTTGGACGTTTGGGGTGAATAAAACAGGTCTAATAGCCAAGATAAGTATTAAAGATGTTTTTCCGAC
Organism: Porites lutea; assembly: GCF_958299795.1. Classification (NCBI taxonomy): domain Eukaryota; kingdom Metazoa; phylum Cnidaria; class Anthozoa; order Scleractinia; family Poritidae; genus Porites; species Porites lutea. The sequence continues at coordinate 25,270,820 of NC_133205.1, read as the reverse complement.
ATGTATTTGGAAATATTTCTGGCGGATTTCGCGGTATTTCGTGTTTTTTTTGGAATTTCGCGGAAATACCTGAATTTCGCGGGTCTGCGACCGCGCGAAATATCAGAAGCCCTGTATAGCCATGTTTTAGGAAATCCAGTCAGATGTACAGCAGATAAAATACAGGGTTCATACCCTTTTTTGAACCAAAAATTCAAGGACTTATAAGGACTTTCAATGACACATTTCCCATTTTTCAAGGACTCCACTCAGTGCAAAAAAGAGCCTTGAGTCTATTTTTTTTATTATTTCTTCCACAACATGAGCAATGAGCAATTTTATCCTTAAGGTCTTTCTCTGTTTGCTCCTTGTAGGTACTTGAGAATTATCTGGGTTGGATAAAGTTAGCACAGAATTCAAGGACTTTCAAGGCCTTGAATATTAAACAAAACAAGACTATACAAACGCTAAATATCACACTATGGTACTGATACAATAGCAAAGGGAGCTAAAGTCTGGCTATTTCTTTGACTCTCTCAATCTCAACAGTATCTAAAGATTACACTTTAAATTCAGCAATGTGATTGTATCTATGCTGTGGACATAAGCAAAACAAAACTGTAACTGCCTTGAAAATATGAACTGCACAATGAATATGGGTGCCACAAGTATGATAATTACCTGAGACTCTTTGAGTTTCTTGTCATAGTCCGCTTCTAGTTTAACAAGTGGCCCAAATATGTTCTGATATTGGTAAGCATCTTCATACCTGCATAAATGAATTAACAATCAGCTGCCATGAAAAAATAATAGGGACTTTAAGATGCCATGATGGTGACGACAACAAGAACGTCAAAAAAAGCAATAGGTTGAATAGGCAAAACAACACCTCTGCACGTGCATCACGCTTTTTTGTACATTTCTTTGACGTCACTGCACGACTATGATGGGAAAATGCCTAATTTCATGTTTCAAGGAGGATGCAAACAAGCGGCGGCTAAGTTTTCTTTCTCTGTCTTTACTTCAATATGGTTCTTAGGAATTTGGCTCAAAAAAGAGTTTACTTGCATCTGACATACTGGTAGTAAATGAGTTGGATTAATCGTGATAGAGATTGAAAGAATGCAAATTCACTTATTAAGTGACGTCGTGGTGGCCATTGCTGTCATGGTATCTTAAACTCTCTCATAATTTGAGAAACAAATACTCAAGCTATAGCTAATCCCAAAAGCAAGTGCCATTCTTTGTTTGTGTTAGCAGGTGATGATTTTAAAAGCCTTTTTTTATAAGTACCAAATTCCATAATATTATTAAAGATAACACACACAACAAAATACATGGATGTTTGTCCAAATCACATGCTTGAATTCAAGTTTCTTTTACATCTAAATAGAGTGACTACTGAGCATTTTATTGGACTTAGGAATTATTGTTACTGCATCGTAGTTATCTTAATACAAAAACTTAAAAAAACAAAATTGCAAACCTCAGAAGAACCTGTTGTGGTTCATCATCAACTCCAGGCTTGTCCAAATCTTCCAATTTGGCTTCCGGGTTGTCCTAGAGATATGGAAATAGCTCTTGTTCACTAAAAGTACTAGAAAACATTCAATGTCCTCACCAGCCTGATGAGTAGAAGGATGGTAAAACCACAAAAAAGACAAAGGCACAAAGACAGAGAAAGAAATAAAGCCCCACCTTCCACAGCTCTTCAAGCTTGTTGATCTGCTGGGCTGAAATCTAGAATAAAAGTAACAAATTCATGATATACGTGTGTTACAGACATTAATACATTCTTTTACCTTAACTTATACTTTGACAGTGTACTGCACAATAAGAAATAAGTAGGGTCAGCATGATCGTCCAGGTGAACGTAGTCCTGAATAGGACTATCGCTGACACTGGCTGTTGTTTTGACAACTTGGCAGTAGTCATCTTCAGAGTCAAAGTGAGTTGTATCATGTCAACTGATGGTATTAAACTCTGGTTATTGTCGGTTAATAACCAGTGTTCAATGCCATCAACTGATGTGATACAACTCACTTTGACTCTAAAGATGACTACTGCACAGGCTGTCAGAACATCAGTCAATGTCAACAACAGACCTCTTAAGGACTAAGTTCACCCGGATGATCATACTCAACCGACTTATGAGGTGACTTCTGGGTTCAAACTTTTCACAGTTTAATATTATAACTGTAATCACCACAAATATAAAAAAAATTCTCTAACTGAATGGCAATCAATAGCCCTGATTTCAGCATCAATAAGATAGTGCAGTAGGCCAGTATGCCATTGTTGCAAAAGGAAACGATTGTTTCAAGAAATTTTTCAATTCAACCACTAGCACAATTTCAGAGCTCCAGGTTAGTCAAGTTAATCTACCTGGCTCAGCTGCCAGGTAAGCTCAGAATCGTTTGACATTACAAAATGAACACCCTATTATTCATTTTCTTGCTTGCACACACGTATACACTGCTTGTTTGCATTTGAAGAAAGTATTTGAAACGGTATTAAACGGTATTAGGAGAAGCTCGATAGAGATATCCTTGAAGACATACTCATTTAACTTGGTCTTGTTTTGATCTTACGCGTAAAGCTGCCTGTGCATAAGCTATGCTGTGTTTGCGATCCGTTTTGTTTAATGTCAAGGTAAAATTATCCAGAAATCAGTGATGGGTGAATCCACTGTTTTCTGCTTCGGGAGACGCGATCCCCAACTTGATTCTCGCAAAAATGGCTGCTGGATAAATATTCCTTTGCTGAAATTTAAATTAACCTGACTAGCCTTGCTCTTAACTCTAAAATTCAAAAGAATACCTCAAGATTATAAATCTAGCAGCCAGGTTTTCCTTTCTCAACTCTCATTTTGTGCAGGAAATGAGAATCGAGGAAGGAGAATGAAGCTGAGAATCACGACTAACATTGAACTGTCAACAAACTTTAAAACAGTACTTTACCTGTCTCGCCCTGAGCTGGTCCTCATCAGGAGGAACCTTCACAAGCCATGACAAGAAACAACGATCATTGATCAGTGGTTGCCACTGGGCTTGATCCCTGAATGATTGGACAGAAAATTAGCAGGTAATTTCAAGAAACATGGACAAAAAGGTGTACTATAGTGAAAAATGGAAGCAGAAAGCTTGTCCTTACCAATTCATATCCTTGGAGTTACTCTGGGTTGCACAAGGTTGCCTAAAGGATGGTTATACAAAATACATGGATAAGTTAAAGTAAAACACATGAGAGCCGAAGCATAAGTAACTGAAAATGTTAACAATTAGCTTTTCAACTAGAGGGGTTATGTACATTTTGTACTGCTGATGAAGTGTCAGAGGACAGGGCCTAGCATGCTACTTTGGCCCTGTCTGTGAGAATGTGGTCCAGTGCAATCAACAATTCAAGGGATGCCAGAAGAAAAGCCCCGAGTGACTTCTGACAAATTTGACACATAGTTCTCTTTTCCAAATTGCCTTGCTTTCATATATTCACTAAAGGAAGAGCCACCAAGTCTGTTAATACTCCTTTAATATTGTTTCAGAGAAAATCTGCTGCCTTGGTAGTCCCTTGATTGTATACTGACCTACATAAGAGTACCACAACAGAATCAGCCTTGGCTGGGATAAAACCAAGCAGAAACACATTGCGACAGGCACAGTTGTAACACTCTAGGATTGTCTCTCCCAAGGGGCCATCTTTGTGCAGTGTCACCTCTTTGTGTTTGGCCCTGACCAAGTGGTTAACAATATGGCTGTCAAGGCAAAGGAAATAAGTAACTATTAATGGTCCATGCTTTATTTTTTAATAGAATCTCCTTCTTGGTAGCAGTTATGCATACAACAACTCAGAGGAAACTGTACTGATCAATTCAATGACAATTACTAAGACAGGGAGTCAAAACTAAACTTTTGAGGCCTCACTAGCCTCGCTCTTGAACAGCAAGACTCGGGCCGGTCGAGTGGTCTGCCTTATTTGCATTCGGTGTATAAAACACTCAATAACTGTATTATAAGAAGGAAGACTAAAAATTTTTCAAGCCACATGCCCCAAAGAAAAGGGAAGGAAGCCTTGGGCACTTAAACGTCAGGGCCTGCTTCTTTGAAAGATGGTTAAGTTCAACTAAAGATTAAGCCAAATTTTAAGCACAGTTTTCTTGTCTAAGAACATGTAACTCAAGCTTATGCAATGCTGTTGAGCCTGAGATACAGTAATGATAACACAAAATGTTACTCTAAGGATGCATAGGAAGGTAAACACAAAGAGTGGAACAAAATTTTAATCCTGGATTAGTGCTAATTGGCCTTTCAGGACCCGGCCCCAGGAGTCAAGTTATGGACTAACAAGTTTTTAATTACAGACAACCAAGGGAAAATTGGCCAACTTCATGGCAATGTTTTTCTGCCTTAGGGATTGTCTGTAGGTCTTAAAGAAAGTGGTGTTTGCCATGAAAAAATCGAATTTGACAATTTATTTTTTAATATTAACAAATGAAAACAAATAATAACATTGCCTACCTTCCTGCAGTATTTCCTCGACCATTACAAAACCATTTCTTACACTGAATACACTGAACAACAGATGCAGGGTCATGGACTCCACAGTACCTGAAAATAGTAAGTTTAAACACTTGTTTACCTTACGATTTGAGAATATCTACTTACATACATGAAACAGCAGAGAATTGTCAGAATCATTAAGCCACAACACCACTTCCACGGACTTAACCAGAACAAGAAAACTGTTTCCCACTTCATAACTCAAAGTTTTTGAAGATGGCAAAATCACAGCTCACTCCATACCGTTCAAGAGCAATTTGAAGGAAATAGGAATACCAAATAGGGTCAGAACTTTGAAAAAGTCTCTACTTCTTGTACTTTTGAGAAAGGTCCTTGGAGTCTAAGGTCTTGGGATAGGACCAGACTCAAAGCATAAATTTTATTGGCTCCAAGACAATAAATAACTGTGCAAATTAGAGATGACAATAATACTATTAATAATAATTATTATAATAACAACGATGATAATAATGAATAATAATAATAATAACAATAATGTAACTAGTCGGATGCTCTAACCACTTGAGCTACTGGAGACTCTATGGTGAGCAAGGGCCAATTTGTGGGTCTCGACTGGAACCGCATCACGCGGCTACACAGCCAAGTAATGATAGGCACACAAGAAGTGAAGAACTCACTAACAGCATCGCGCTGTCACCTTAAAGCATATCAAAGATGCCGCATCTTTGATATGCTTTAAGGTGACAGCGCGATGCTGTTAGTGAGTTCTTCACTTCTTGTGTGCCTATCATTACTTGGCTGTGTAGCCGCGTGATGCGGTTCCAGTCGAGACCCACAAATTGGCCCTTGCTCACCATAGAGTCTCCAGTAGCTCAAGTGGTTAGAGCATCCGACTAGATCACGGAGGGTCGTGGGTTCAAATCCCATCGGGGACTCGGATTTTTTTTCCGAGTCCTCCTCAAATTAATATCATGTTGTTGTTGTTTCATCTTTAATATAATAATGTAACTCAAGTAAATAATAAAAATATAAACAAAAATATAATAATACTTAGTTACATAATAAGCTTACCAATTATGATATTGTATATTGCAAAGTAGAAATGCTCTATCAGTGAAAAAACAATCTCAATCAAAAGCGTTATGACACTACGGTCATTTTATAAGTTTATAACTTTTTTCAATCCTATTGAACTAAAAAATTAATACAAGTAGAAGAGTTTCTCCTACGACGTCTTTGCTGAGTAAGGATGAAATTTTGCTCAAGGGCAGCGTCATTACAAAGGTTAAAACTGAAAACTTCGAGAAATTTTCACAATAAGGAGGTACGTAAACCTCACCTCAATTTCCAGCAATTTCTAACTTACCGAAAACACGCACTGTGGTTTAAACTTTCATACATATATCTAATTTGAAAAGCCTCATTTTACCCACTAAAAATCCAAATAACTGCTTTCAAAATTAGCACACCTGCATGCGTAGGGTGGAAGATCTTTCGTGTAATAGGTTTCATCTTCATCTTCCTCGAAGTTGAGCTCACCCAACGAGTTGCTAACCTTTGCAACTCCACCATCTACCTTTGAATCATCATTCACTGCTACTGGGCCATTGCTGAGTTCTTCCTTCTCGTCTACGACATTTCCGTTGACTAAAGGTTGACTACTTTCAGGCTGTGAAGCTTGCGATTGAGTTTGCGTTTGTGATGGGACAGTGAAATCGTGAAATTCGTACTCGCTTCCCTGTGTATCTGCGCCGAAATCTGCTTCTTCAGTGTCTAAAAAAGTAAGAGTTTGAGAAGCAGGTCCATATGAGTCTACCGTGCTCATCTTAAGTTGGAAGAAACGTTACAAATCAGTTGCTTTCGCTAGTTAAACCGAAACACAGAACAGTTGAGAACGTGGCCAAAATGGCGATCGGAGCCACGCGATTCCTGTTTCGCAATACTTTCGCTAAAGATCGGTAACTCTCGGTGAATCCGATAAAGTTTCGAACATTTCCGAATACTTGTCGATGTGAAAGATTCGGAAAACATTCCCGTCATTCATTTCGTATCAAACATGGCGGCCGGTTTGGTTGCCGGTTGTGTTCGTTTATGAGTTTTTCCAGATCTTGTGCAGGCGTGCAAGTGAGCGATTGTCTAGACTACATATTTCCTAAGGCGTTTCTGAAATAGTAAGATGGCTTGTAGTCGTCGAGCCTTAAAGTCGCTTATTGAAGGTCCAGAATTCAGCTTTCGTAACATTGTGAGGTCCTACACTGCTCGCTTTTTCTGCGAACATCCCTCGCCAAGGCTTTCAGCAAAGGCCGCAATACCTCCTTTCGGAGTTTTGCTCGATATCGATGGAGTTCTTGTTAGAGGCCGGAAACCTATTCCGGGAGCAAGGGAAGCACTAGAAATGCTCCGACAGTCAGAAGTCCCAACGGTGTTTTTGACGAACGGTGGTTGTGAATCGGAGAAGGAAGCTGCTGAACGACTTTCTGACAAGATCGGCTTTGAGGTTAGGTAATTCCTTTTGTTCTAATTTTTTAATTGTCCCCTTGGTAGCGGTTCCACAACAAATTAAGGATTTATGCTTCAATCCTAACTTCCAAACTGTCTCTAACCTCTCCCCACCCTCCCCCCTGTTACCACAATTATTGGTTAGCAACCACGTGACAGACCGAATACAAAAAGGGTTTAGTTGTTCTTGTCAATCAAAGAGTGAGATGAAAATATTAAAATATTGCTTGTCCTTTAGGCAAGCTGTTGCTGAAGTTTACTAGCCTGGAGCAGTTGTGCAGGCCTACCAACCTCCACTTTTCCACTTATTCTATCTCAGAAAATGTTTCTTGCCTGTGAATATTAAGAGATGCTAGCCTGACAGGTGGTTCCACTAGCCCTAGGCTTGTGGACAACACTTTTAATTTTTGGTGTACTGAATCAACATGGCTGTCGGACATCACATGCAAACCAGCAATTTCAACAGTTTAATGAGGTGTTTACACTGCATGCTGCACAAGGCTGTGTTCTAGCAGAGCCCGGTGATTCATGGTACCTAACTTTTGTTCTTGGGGGACTAGAAAATCTTAGCTTTTTCATAGAAATCATGTGCTGGGAACACTGGATTTCACAAGTTCAGAGCACTTGGCTCCCTTCAATTTTTCTTCAAGCACAGCCTTGGTGCATACCGACATCTCTTATTTCCTTTGCTGTACACAACAGGTCCCAATTATTGTTTATAGGGTGAATAACGCTATCCACTGGTAAATTTACTTTCCAGCAAATAATGCAATTGTTTCCCCCTAATACTTGCGGTATCTGCTGGATGGTGATTTATCCAGTGGATAGCATCATCCAACTTTTGAACAACAGGGGCTAGATGACCTTATCTGGTGATTTGTTGTACAACAGGAGCAGCCATCTGGTTGCATCAGCAAATTATGAGCATTCTAAACATGACCAGTCAGTGATTTCATCACAATTTGTTACACCCGAGTCAGAGAAAATGAAATATCAATGTGCGCAATCAAATTTTGACGCACATGTTATGTCTAAATTCTAATAATTGAGGTGAAATAAAAATCACTCTTCCCTAATTTCATGGGTTTACCATTTGATTACCTCATATCTTAATATCACTGGCAACAAATTACTTTGACGTGGTTTTTTTTTTTTCACTTATTTATCATATTGAGAACTTCATGCACTAAAAACGTTTAGAACATTAATTTTGGCTTAAGTTCACAAGTTTCTGAATTTTTTGACAAAATACCTGTTAGAATCCCTCTTGATGCACTCTTTTGTGTGTCTAAATTGTCTTTTAATGCCCTTACCTCTATATTCATAAAAGTTTTAAAACTTCAATGCCATCTTGCCAGAAAATTTTTCAGCTCACCCTGGATTATGGGACCTTTCTTTAAATAGAGGAAATGCTTTTGCAGGCTACTATATCAATGTTTTAAAATAAGTTACCCTTGGTTACAATCTATTACAGTCGAACCTTCCGTCAGCAACCACCCCAACTGCAAAGACTGAGTGGTAGCTTACAGGAGGTGGTCGTTTACAAGAATTGAACCACAGGGGTTCATTCAGGCACATCTACTTTATGGAAGATAATTTATTGCTTGCAATGTCTAAGTTAGGATATGTGTAGTTCCATATTGTCACTAAAGTTCTTCGTATATTCTAAGTAACATAGTGCATGTACAGCAAAAATAGAGATCAGAGAATGCGTCAAGTGGTTGTTTATAAGAGGTTAGAAGCAATGGAAAATCATTAACCATCAGGCCCAAAAAGTGGTCACGGTCGCTTACAGGAGGTGGTTCTTTACTAGACGTTCCAACTGTAAGGCTTTGATTGAGACAGTTTTGGTATTTTGGATAAGTGGTCGCTTATGGGAGGTGGTTCGACTGTATATCTATATAGAGAGGTACATGTTAAGTGGACAATAGACAATACAAACATGTAGGAATCAGTTATACTAATGGTTCTCTGATCAATCTATGTGTATAATTATGTTAAAGATCAAAATTAAATTCAGGTTGAAATTATTTTTTTTAACCTGGGGTGATTCTCAATTTCCTCTATCTTCTAGCCCTAATTATTCATGAATAAGAATCAACCTAGGTCAAAGAATTTTAACCTGGATTGAATTTTGACCTGAAACATATAGTCTCTAAATCCTTTTGTTCATTGTTTTTTTTTGGTTTGGAAGAAGCCAATAGCCTTCTATTCAGGAGTGTTTTACTGAGAACTAATGATAACCTCCCTATGTTGTTTATTTTGTAGGTCAGAGAGGAGCAGATGGTTTTGTCACATACTCCTCTAAAGATGTTTGATTGGTTACATAACAAGCACGTGTTGGTGTCTGGACAGCTAAACATTAAAGAGATCGTTAAAGGGTATCCTTGTATATTCTACTCATTATATCAGAAAGATAATTTATTAAACTAAAGGCTGTTACTGGGTACTTAATCAAAAAACTAAAAAACATCTGTAGGTGGGTGCAAGTTCAAGAGAGCCTTTAACTAAATTTAAACATTCAATAGGCCTCTCCCTCTAATGATGTGTTCTAGTGATTAGAAGCATTATGAAATTTTCCTTACATTTATTTTGCTATACCATAAACAGTTTGTTAACTAATTTATTTTCATGGACTTTTGTGGTAAAAAAATCTGTGTCCCCAGTGAAAGTTTCTTCTCATACCCACCTGCTGAGCAATTAAGAGCCTGAGATCTCTGGATAAAAAATTACTTCATTAAAAGGCAGTTTAGACATTTTATTTCTTTTTTCTGGTAAAATAATGGAGCATGTTTAGGCTGATAGTCCAAAGTTTCTACAGTTGACTCTCTCTTAACGGCCACCCCTAAAAGGTACACAATTCAGTAACACAGACACCTAGAGTTGGTCCCTCCTTTGATCTCCTTTTCTTTACTTGTCTTCCTTTATTTGACTTTCTAAAAAACAGACATCACTCTTAGACAGATATTTGGTGCCAGTCCAAAAGGTGTCTGTCTTAGAGAGAGTTACATGTATATGTTCTGTTGTGGTTCAATTTTATCCTTGGTTGAAATTTTATTTTCCTTTGTTTCAAATCATTATCATACATTATCATACCCCAAAACAAAGGAAAATAAAATTTCAACCAAGGATAAAATTGAACCACAACATATACATATAACAGCCATGTTTTACCCCCAGGTACAGTCTTTCTGTAGCCAGCAGTCTGAACTAATGATCTCCAGGTTGTTGAAACTTAAAACATAGATAACCTAGCTGCCTCTGCACTATGTTTATCTACTTTTTGTTGTGTGCCAAAAGATTGTTTTCCCTTGATTATGAACAACAGATATGGATTTACCAGTGTTTCAGATATAGAAGATATCAGAAGAGCTTATCCTTTGCTAGATATGGTTGACAGAGAGAGGAGATTTAAACCTGTGAGAGTATAATCTTTTGTATTTTGTGACTTTTGAGGATTTTAATATTTTTTAAATATTACCATCCTACAGCCTAAAAAGTGTGGACCTATAATTTGTAGCTAGTATCTTGAGAATCTGCAGCTTTTGATGTTTTTTTGTGTGTGTGTGTGGAAGTGCTTCCAATGATCTTCCCTTGTTTATGAGTGTTCATACGTGTAGCTGCATGCATGGAAATTTTTTTCCTTGATGCACAACTGAACCTTTAACTACTGGACTTGTATGTGATGTGATTACCTGGAAAACATACATTACAATAGCAGTCTTAGACATTATTCACAAAAAATAAAACAGACAAAGACAAAGCAAAAATCATAAACTAATAACCTGACCATTACATATTATAAATATAGGGTGCTGCCTGATAGCCCAAAGCTAGGGGATCAAGCAACCTTTCAGGGTAGCATGTTTCAATTACCAGCTGTTCAATGGGCAAGTTAATCAACATCATAGAAAAAATGCTAGTGAAAAGGGGAGTTGGAAGGCCTGCACCACTTCTCCAGGCTAGTAAACTTCAGCAACAGCTTGCCCAAAAATTAATGGCAAGTGGTTTTTTAAATTTTCATCTCACCCCAGTGAATCATACTCTTTTTTTTCTTGAATTTTGCTGGCTGACTATTTGAAACAGTTTTTTTCTTTTTGTTACCAGGTTGCCTAATTTGTAAGACAAATGTCAAAACAAAAGATTTAACAGATTTGATTCAAATTACTGTGCAGTGCGAAATTGTTTTCTGTGATAATGTTTTCCTTTGCTTTCTGATTTATTCAGCTAGGTACCCCACCTGAGGAATTGCCACCCATTGAAGGTAGGAAGAGTTGGAATAATAGCCCTTCACCATGTTGGGTAGAAAAATACCGTTACAGTCTAGTCTAAATACAATGAACTGAATGCTTCTCTTTCTCTCTCAAGAAAAACTGCTGTTTGAATATTATTAATGTCAGTTCAAATATCAGATTGGCCAAATTTATGCATATTCAAACCATTGTGAAATCATGCAACTGACATGTGAATAATATACTGTGGAAGCTCTTGTTAGCAGGCACCCTCGGGACATTAAAAAGTGTTGTGAGCTGGCTGCTTGCAAGAAGTGGCCAACTACAACTAAACACTGGGAATGCAAAAAAAACTGTTTGTTAGTGTTTGGCTATACTGTTGTTCTGACAAGGTTGTAGTTCAGTCACAAGGATGAAATCATTTTTTTGAAGTGTAACCAGATGTGTATGTATAATTATGTCGCAGCCTTGTACATAAACACAGCTGTGTCTTATAAATCAAACATAACAAAAATTTATTATTGTTGGCCTTATATTTCAATTCTATATTAATTTTATTTGAAAAGAGCATCAGCTGTGTTTTAGATTTCCTCAGAATTTTAGTGTGTGTGGTTGCCATGCCAGGAAATGTTCTGCGATACACGTATTTCTAGTATATTAAAATACAAGATTCAGAGGCATATGAGATTTCATTTCAGTTGTCCACTTTAGGGAACTTAAAAAGAAAGCTAAAATCTTACTCGTGAACCCTGAAGTGTCCTCTGAGCCGCCTACGAGAATTGTCCCCTTGTGCAAATGTCAAAAAGCCAAGTTTGTATGGAAGTTGAAACAGGGTTTTGTGAAGGCGGCCTTAAGTATAGCTGTCCTCCTATGAGAGTGTCCGTTAAGAGAGCATCCACTGTATCTTGGTACTGGTCCGCTGTTAAGACAAATTCAACGTGTTTGATCACTTCATCACATATTTCAGCAAAGTGGAAATAATTTTTTAGCCATTCAAGTGTTTGCATTTGGCCACGGGGCCTACAAAATTTAAGGGAGAATACTGCTATTTCCATTATGTGTGGCAAAACTGCTAAACAAGTTTCACTTGAATATTAATACCACAGTCCTCTTTGCTGTTTGCTTTCTTGTAGCCATACTCTTGCTTGGAGAACCAGTGCGATGGGAGACACATCTTCAGTTGATCATTGACATCCTTGTCACTAATGGAAACCTGCTGTCAATTCCCCAGTCTCTGTGCAAGAAACGTATTCCAGTTGTAGCAGCTAATACTGATCTTATCTATATGTCAGAAGTTCCTTTACCAAGGTATGATGATGTACTTAAACATAACTATGAATTACCAGATTATAATGAGTTATGGGACTGTATGTAGTTTTAGACTGTTAGACTGGTAGACTTCCCATAGCTACGTATGGTTGTGAGATGCAGACACTTGGAAAAATGACCTTTTAAAGAATTAGGCCTGGTTCAGATGCCAAACACTTCCCCTTGCCCCCCACCCCCTCCCCCTCCCCTCCAAATTAAGGATGGGGAAATCGCATGTTTTGGCCTTTTGATTTTAGGGGAAAGGGGCATTTGCTCTTCTGTTTTATTCTGTCCAAAACTGTAGTGCCAATATTTTCCCTAATCTATAAAACATCATATATTGCACAAAATTATTGGGATTTCAGACAACAGTTCCACTTTTTCTGCATGGTCCCGTGGGTGTGCGCCTATTGTTACAAAGGTTTAGACTAAATTATTGATACAGAACACTGCTTTATTATTATAGCTGTGGTAAAGTAGCCTTCATTCATATGCATTATATTATTATCTTATAGATTTGGACATGGAGCGTTTCTGTTAAACCTGGAGGTTCTTTACAAGGTACTAGACATATATAATATTATTTTCAAACTTAATAGTGTCCCACAGTTGTTTAATAAGTGAAACAGTTGAGCCACTAGTAATGGATTATACCTTGCTTTCAGTATAGTGAAAATAAATTTAAACATATTGAAGAAAAAAACTAATGCCATGCATCCCTACTTATTTTTGTAGGTTAATATCCCTTTTTGTTATTAGACAAGAGACATAGAAAAGTATAGCAGCAACTCACCTTTTTTACAGCTTGTGTACAATGATATGAAATATTTATGCTTCATTCTTCTGCATCATACTGTTTGGTTTATAAAACGTTATTTAGGGCTTTTATGTTTGTAACAGAGTAATACTTGATATTGTTTTTGTTTTTGTTGTTTTTTTTAATCAGAAATTGACTGGACAAGAATTGGTTTACGCAGAATTTTTGGGTAAACCTTTCATTTCAAGTTACAAGTATGCAGAACATTGCCTCTATCAAAGCAGTGGAAGTAGCCCTGGACAAATAAAATCACTTTATGCTGTTGGGTAAGTAAAGAACAAGCTCAAGCGCAAAAGGCTCTACAACTTTTAGGTCAGTTATTGAAATGAAGTGTAACATAGAGGACTGCTTTGAGAAAATCTCTGACCCTCAAGATTGTGTTTTTGACATTTTAGGTAGGTAGAGACTGAGGTAGATACATGTAGGTTTGGCATGGTGGTAGTATTATATAAGAAGAACTCAAATTAAGATTTATGGTACAAATGCTTGATAGCTGAACACTCACAACTCCATCTGTTTAGTGTTTCTTAGGGCTTCAGTATATTGGCTTTCAGCATTTGTGGGGCTTTTTTTAAATCACAATGCCTAACTCCTCCCCCACCCCAAAAACACTGTTTGACACATGTATCCCAAAGTTTTCCCAAGTTCAAACTCATATGGTTTCAACATTATTAAAGTGGGAAGCGGAGAAAGAACTGCAAGGTATTTTCCAAAAGGGAGCAATATTTTATGGGGAACACCTAAAAATTACAGATTATTACAAATATTGCATCACTGACCCAAAGACTTTTGTCCAATTTGGTGTATCTACCACTGGTTTCGCAATGAAATGATGTGTGAGAAAGAAACACAGAAATTCTATACTGATGCCAAGTGACTACCCAGATCTGGGTAGTGCTTCTGATTGACTGAAGCAAATTTCCCATACTGTACGACCAATCAGAAGCATAACCCAGATGGATAGTGAAGCATCATCAGTATGAAATTTCTGCACTCATATCTTAGATGTCTTCTCGCAGGAGAACCAGTGGTGACATTGCAAAATGTCAGCTGTTTTCTCAAGCTGGATTGAAGTCACAATCCAGTCACTGTTCACCTGACCAAACAACCCTTAGCAGTTTTAATAGGCCATTTGCATGATGACATCATTTTACTACTACAACCAGAATCCTTCAGTGTTATGCTTTCTTGTGCAAATTAGGTCTTTTGTTATTTAAACCTCACTGGGATTACAAAAATTAAATACGAAAGGAAAAACGAAAAGGATTGTGGTCGTAGTAGAAAAACGACGCCATCATGCAAATGGCCTATTATTTTATTGATCTCTAACATCTGCTTCTCGTTCTGTTAGTCAATAAACTGCGTTGCCTAAGTCTCTTTTGATACGATGAACACTTACTATAGAAAGTTTTGTCCTCATTTTGCAGTGATAACTTGGACACAGATATTTATGGAGCCAATATGTGTAATGAGTATGTAAAGGCATTTCACGAATCCAATGGTTCAGGTACTGAAAATCAACTTAGAGACCTCACTAGCCACCAGGAAAAACATAGTGCAGTTGAATGGTCACCAGAGGTAAAGAGCATTGAGTCTATTTTAGTTCAAACTGGAGTATCTTTACCAAGCGATAATAATCTAACAACCAATGAAGGAGCTCGATATCTTCATCGGGATTTAGATTTTCAACCTCGATTCAGAAGAGCTAAACATGTTGTAGAAAACATTGCAGATGCAGTTGAACTGATCTTGAAACAAGAACAAGAATGTTCTTAACACTTGATAAGTTCATTTTAGAATTTGTACAGTCTGCAGTTTGCCCATCATTCTTCCAATTCTTTAATGGTTCCTGAGTATCTCAGCACACTAAAAACTTCAGGTTATGATGTGGCATGAATGGAAAAAACATTAGTTATCTAGATTCCTGGTTTGTATTATAAAAATAATAATAGGGAAGTATTTTCAAATTTTTTAGCTTATTTTTATTGCACTGTCAAAATATACCCAGACATTAAATTTATATGAATTTTGTGTTTCATTCATATTACAACAGTATTTATGATAATGTTATTGATGCTTCAGCACAGACAAAATCAATGAGTTAGTTTTTCAAGAATTGTCTTTAATGTCAACTAACAACTCTAGATCATCCAGCAGTAAGGAACTAATAATGATATGAATAACTCAGTACAAGCATCTTGTAGCCTAACTCCCCTGCTTTTTCACCCTTTTTTTTGTTTGATGTTTTAACATAAGTCCTTTTTTTGTTTCTGCTACCTGTTCAATCTGAGATTAAATAATATTTAAGAGTTAATGATAAAAAATAACTATAAGTTTTGTCTCTCCCTCTTCTTTATTAATGAGAAATGTGGATAGCTTTTCACAACCTCATTCCCAGGTTCTCTCTCATACCCTTTGAGAGACCTGTCTCTCTCTCTCTCTCTCTTGCTCCGTAGGGACGGGTAGGAGAGAACCCTGGGAATGAGGTTGGGCTTTTCATACCTTTGATCTGCAACTGTTATGGTGTAAAAATATCACCAATAACATAACTAAGGCAATGGTCACCCAAATGTAGCTGAATTATTGAACATCTTATAGGATAGATGTAATCAAACCTCGGACAGTCTACTGTGTTGCTGGGGAAAGAAACTCATACATTTCCCTAAATTAATTCAACCCACTTTATATAGATACCCCATTAATACGGACACTTTCTATGGCCCCCTCAGTTTCCGTAATAACAGGGTTTGACTGTATTAAAAATGACAACCTACCAATGATAATGTCCTTTGTTAACAGAATAGAAATCAATAATAAGTTAGTAATCAAAGTATTAATAAAATTTAAAATCTAATCTTATTATTTTATTATGCAGTAATTGAGTGATCAAATTTTCTTTGCTTATCGCTTCCATAAAAATAGTTAATTTTTAAGTTGATTTGATGTTTGATAATAATAAAAAAAAAAGATCTAGTCAAACCTCACCCAGACTAGTAGCCCCTCATGAAATTAGCTTGCCTTACTAACCTTGAGGAAAATGTGAGACTACTCGCAGTCTTAACGATTGAGATACCTCTTTATTTTGGATAGCTCTCTTCGTCCCAAAGTTTCCAATCTTCATACAATTCCACCTCTTTATAATACCGACACATCTGTAATGCCAACACTTAGCTCTTCCCTGTTCATGAACCTATTTTTACCTTTACTAAGAATTATCCCTGCATCTTATTTCTTACTATAACGTTTCTTAAACAACTTGCAAAGGACATGAGACTTTGGGAAATGATTGCCTAGTTAAAAGAGTCGTGATTGTTAAGCAAGTTCTCCTCATAGCTGCAATAGCTGCTTTATGGAGAATAGTTGGGAGAATATGCTTGCTGATATTAGATTTCAGAGAATTCACTCACAGAGACCCACAGAGGAGGGTATAATAGAGGTGAAGTGAAGCGTTTAATCAAACAATCTTAGGGCTAAGAGGTATTGTATGAATGGTGACTCCATAGGATTTTACTGAAATGTCTTAAAATCTCATGTTATGTCTTAAGTATTAATCTCTGAAATGAAAAAATAATATTATTTTCTCTAACTTATGTAATATTATTATTGTACTGGAAAACATTTTGTCATAATCTACGGTAGATTTTAGCATCATTGCTCTTTGCTACTCAGTAATGTATGATTGTATTGGTTGTCAGTTGTAATGATTAGTATCGACAAGTGACACTATTGTCGTGTGTGAATAAAGTATTGTTTCCAACTGGAACAGCTGCTAGCTACAACCGGCTCCAGGATAAAATCTGCTGCATCATATGGACCATAAACTAACAATCAGAGAAAGAACACTTGGGACTTCGACAAAACCCCGCCCATTGTTCCATTTTGGTCTTGATAAAAACAACTGAGAACAACACATTTGTTCAGGAACAAACTATTTCATTACTGAGGGAAGCGTTAGAGACTATACCAAAACAAACTTCCTTTGTTTTTTTTAATATGACTATCACAAAGCCAAAAGAAGAAATATCTATTTTTGAAACTCAAGCTATTGAAGAGAATTCCTGCAAAATAAATCGCACACACCCGCGCCTTGACAGAAATAGAATGATCTTCCTCCCCAAAATAGAAGGGCTGGGCCTTTCTAAGATAAACAAACCTCAGTTTCCTTCGCAGCCGTGATGTCCTTTCTGAAGATTTGCGTGACAATGGAGGTTTGGAGGAATTCGACATGCATGCAATGGCTCGTTGCGTGACAACCCACTAGACCAAGACAGTCTTAGACATCTCTCAGAAAATCGGGTGAAAATTGGATTTCTTTTGTCAACAAGTATGCACGTAACAGCAAAAGATCTCTGAGTCCACAGCACTTTATTTCTGGTCGAGGTGATTTATCTAGCACGTTTCTATTGCTGCAACTTTTAGATCATTTCGTGGGTGCTTCTTGTATCATTTAAGACTAAACATAAACATAAAAACATGTTAACAGGCTTTTATTCTTTTTTCTTTTCTTTTTTTTCCTTGGTTGTCTGGCGCTATCTTTTTTTTTTGGTGTCTGCCGGGACGTTTCAGACAAAAGCCACCTTATTAACTTCTTATCTTGATATTTAAAAACCAAATTTCTGTCATCGCTCGTGTCTTAGACTCAGCTGTGAAGGGGTTTAGTCTCGTCCAGCTTGCATCCACTTCACAGCTCCTGTATCAAATCTTTTTTTTTTGCCCTTCACACCCATGAAACCTTTTTTTCTCCGTTTTCATCAAGCTTTCTTTTCGTAGCCTTATGTGGCTGAATGAAATGCTTGGCATTTTAAGTTACAAAACGTTCAGTGCAACAACGCACGCATGAAGCTTATCAACAAGACAGTCAAATCTTGGGTTTGTATAATGCACTTAAGACCGTTTTGTCTCAAGATATAATTATGCGGTTTTGAGTATAAATATGCGACCTTTCAAGTAAATCTACTGAGTTGGTTTACCGCGATGTTCTATGGCTAGTTCTTATAACTCGTGGCTTTGTTAGTTTTTCGATTGTAGAGTAAATGGAATGTGAAGTGAATGCGGATCGCTGTTAAAACTCCGCTATTCGTGCGTGCACACCTGTGTCGTATACTAGTAGCTCGTCCTTGGAGACGCCCAAAGCGATGAATGTGCGTGATGCGCGCTCATCTCAAGCAAAACCTTCTGCACGCCTCAACCTCCTACAAAAACGACGACATCGAGTTTCTCGATGAGTTGACCGTTACCTGTGGCGTACTGATCTATACTAGCTGTGCGCCTCGTACGCTAGTAAGCGTAACGTTGCGTGCAGGTAGGATGGGTAGGTGTGTCCACTTGCCACGCGACAAAGCCATTGGGAACAACACACCCTTAAAAGCGTAACAAAAATTATTTTTGCTATTGTATTGAAATCTTTACATAAAACAGTGCCAGAAGAAAATGAGAGAGACTGTACACCTGAAACACTGAAATTTTTGAACTCGCGCTTACAATCTTCTTATAGGTACACTCCGAGTGCGCGTTGATCAAACCACCGATTTTGGCACTTTGACAATTTCTTCGCGTGGCGTCGGTTTTGTGCGCGTATAGCTACTGCGTTTACACAGTACTGAGTTAAATTGAGTTGCTATTTATATCGCGGGTGAAGTATTGCTGTCAGCAGAGAGGGTTGTATCAGTTGATAACAAAGGCTTTATAACAAAGGTTACAGTTGGAAAAGATTAGCAAACCCTTGCAACTGCGGAACGGTAGATTAATATTGCATTTTTGTAAATGGAAGTGAAAAGCTTTGACCTAAAGAATTTAGTTCAAGAGGCCAGTAACAAAACATTTTGTACCGAGAAAAGGTTAATTGCCTAAACCACCAAACTCCGTGGGTCTTTAGTAGTTACTTTTCGTTTGATCGTGATTGGACGACAAAAGAATGCGGGCGCGTGCTAGCTACTGATGGATATCGTTTCTTCCACGTGTACTTTCATACATGATCGCGTTTGTAAGCTTGCAGTCTCGACAAACACCTTTGTATCTGTCGCACTATGAGCGAATTACTTTTTTGCGGTTTGTTTGCCTAGTCGCCGACACAAAAGCTCACTATAGTTTCTCTCTACGTACCGACCTACGCCAGGTGAATATCCATAAACATACTATGGCACCCGGTTGCTACGGTGTTTGTAACCTGCTAGGTAATAATGATAAACAAGTGGGCGTGATCGGTGTTGGAGCCTTTCCCTGGGGCATAAAGGCACAGTCGATTTCTTCACTAGCATCGGTAACGCGTAATATTTTAAAAGTTTTCTCTTGATCTCAATTCCCTCTGCTTTGGCTGAAACTGTAGATCCAGTTATTTGAAATCCAGTGCCGAGTTGGGTAACTAAACCCATTTTCAATTTGCTTTTGTGTTTCCTCCCTAGGGGGGGTTGCCGGCGTTTCACGCATTCATTATAGGTGTTGTCAATCTTGTTTACCGAGCAACCTGCTTGAAAAAAAAACCGCGCAATAATCTTAAGATGTTCCGCTTCAGCCTGTCCGCCTTCTTAACGGATGTTAAATAATGGATAGAGAAGAACGAAACAGAGGAAATTTGAATTTCCGACTGTTCGACCCAAGCCACTTGAAAGGTCGCGAAGATGGCAGAAGAAAAACTTCTGTGTTTGTCCATCCAAGCACGTGTACCTTTTGGTTATTTAAGTGCGCGAGCCAATAGGCGCCTTGAAATTAGCATTAATTAGCTTAGCAGGGTTTTCTTAGCCACGCCTCCTCCAGCGCGGAAACGGTTCTTTTGTTGTCATTGAACGGAAACAAAACCCACTTTCAACCTGGCCCAGCTGTTACCGTCACTCGAAAATATTCAAACTTAGGTGATACACTCAGGGATCGCTCATAATCTTCTGCGCTGGTTCGCGGCAGCATCGATCTCGAACGCAACTACGTTCATCGGGCTTTAGCCCCCATCTGATTCATTCTACCCATTTCTTTGGCTTGTTGTGAAATCGTTCCTGTCTTTAAAGAGAGGGAGTCGCCGAAAGGAAGAAAGTTCGCCGGAAATTTTCTGGGGTTGCGTGCGTCCGTCTGTACAACTAAAAGCACGGATTTGAAATGGCTGCACAAGCGTTCTTTTCCCCGAGCGTCGCGCTGGATACTCTTTCGGCCGCGCGGTGTTTGTTAGACATGTCAAAAATTTTTCCGAAGAAGCCCGCACCGGCGTTCGTCGAAAACGCTTCCAGTTCGCCTCTGTTGATGTTTGCGAAAATCTTGGCGTCGATGGAGGAGGAGTGTTTCATGCTGGAAAAACATTCATGTGTCACGAATAAAACTAAGCCGGTGTGGAACTCAAAAGGAGGTGCACAGTTGAAGAATATTGAGCGGGAAAAATGCCCGAAGGCTGTAACTCCAATGGAAACAGAAACCGCTGGCGTTACACGACACGATTCTTATGACGACACACCCTCTGAACTTAGCTCAAAGCCAAAACAAAAACCCCGGCGTCGGAACACGCGACGAAAAGCCGAGCAGGAGAAGAAAATACACGCCTGCCACTACACTGGCTGCGATAAAAAGTACGGAAAAAGTAGCCATCTCAAAGCGCATCTTCGTACGCACACAGGAGAGCGCCCGTTCCAGTGTAATTGGACCGGCTGCGAGAAAAAGTTCGCTCGCTCCGACGAACTCGCTCGCCATTACCGTACTCACACCGGCGAAAAACGTTATGTGTGTACAATATGTAGCAAGCGCTTTATGAGAAGCGACCATCTTTCGAAGCACGCGAAAACGCACGGACAGAAGTCGAGGAAAGAGCTCAACAGGCCTACGAACCCAATGTTCTTTTGAAGCCAAGCGCGTTGATTGCGCGTGTATTGGAACTTGAAACGCGACCTTCGGAAGGTCGCGCGAGATTGCAATTGACGCAATTGCGTGCAATCTCAAAGTTAGTGACTTGGTGTCTTGGTCAGTGTTTCAGCGGGGGGAACGATAAGATTGGAAATACGACCACTGGGGGACATTTTACCGAGTTAAATATAGATCACGAATTATTGTTATCCTAGCTTTTGGTATCTTATGTTACGCTTTATTCCCCGATTTTATTGACATACACGAATGCCTGATCATCCATCAGACGCCACAAATATCGTGCGCTATCTACAATAGCTTTTTAATTTTATATTTTGTCAAATCATTGGTGATCTAGTCGCACCTTATCGGCAATTTGAATCATTACAGAATATAAATAAGCATCTTAGAATTCAGAGGAAATGGCTTTTGTAAATTAAAAGAAATCTGTCGTATAAAGGCAAGTTTTTAAATTAGGCTGTCAATGAATTCAGCTGGTCTGAATACATTTTTTTTGCTATATCGCTTTAATATGAAATGTGAAATAGAAAATAGAATACACCCACTTTAGAAAAATCTCGTCTGTAATAAAAATTGGATAAGTTTACAGTTTTAGTACTGTTTACATTCCTTTTTCTGTTTGTTGCGTAATAACACGCGCGTCCGATCGAATCCATAATCCTTTTTTGTCAAATAAAAGTCTTTGATCACAGTTTCCGCTGGGTAAACTATTCTATTCGGTCCATGAACGCGACGACCCGCTTCGATCAAAGCACACCGTATATTTCTCTACTATTCAAATTTCATGCAAGCAGCACTTGAACCCCTTGTGCCTATACGTCTGCTACTGTGTAGCATGACATATGTATGTAGCCTGAAGCATAGCTGACGATCTGTTCAATTCAATTCAGCCCCGCGCTCGACGCGCAACGCAAATCATCTTTGTAAAATGTCAAGGCCAACTAGGCACGCGGGTGCGAAGACATTTCCATAAGCAAACAAGTTTAATATAATGGCAACTGGCAGCTGAATAATATCTTGATCAGAATTAAATCCGCCCGCGGCTCTATGAGGCAATACTCTAACGTAAACCTCCTCCACAATTTACGCATTTCGTACTCCCATTTTGAGAGTGTAACCCTTGTTTAGCTTGCTGTATTGGTCGATTTGACGGTATTTTGTCTCGTCAGTACGCAATGAACAAAAGAATGCTTTTCTTTGTTTGTTTTTTGCTTTCTCAGATTTTTATTTTTTTTAATTATTATTTTTTTTTTGCACAAACTGATCAACCAAACAAATTCGTCGTCGGATGGGAGTGGATCATGAATTTTCGCTGGATATGATTGATCAAGTATAGTTTTTGTTTAGTCCTCTTTGAGATTTATCACGTTACTTTTTTAAATAAAAAAAATTATAATAAATGATAAATTCCATTCCCCTGCTGAGCTAAACAAAGCGAAACTGTGCGAAAATTTTGTTGTATTCATTGTTTAGCTTTTAAAAAAACTGCTCCCACCCCTCCCTGCTAAGTGTTGATCCTGGTGAAGAATAGAACAAGACTTAATTACATTCTGTTTTATTACCCTCATACATAGCTATAGGTTCTTTGGTGAACATTATTGTTTCGTTGAAAACTTGTCAAAGATTCTCAATATTTCTTGCATTAGTTCCACGCACAGCTACCGTTTCGGATAAAAATGATATACAAAACTCAATATTCCAAAATAGAAGATAAGACTTCCATGTTGTGTAAGGCCACGACGCCTACTTGGTTCATAAAATAAAAGAGGATGGTTACTTAAATCTTACTTAAATAATTTTTTTTATGACTTGCAGTTATTTCATACGCCAACATTTAATTTTCTTTATTCAAGTTTATCCACTAAGCTTCATTCCGATGCGTAGAAATTGTAGGAGGCCGTGCCTTTTGTATCTTGAAAACCCTTTTCTTTATATTGCTCGATTGTGGCTCCAGCTGCCACGCGTCAACGGCCTTTATCGTTTCAAATCCGCTTTGTATATCCATACATCTATTATTCAAATAAGAGAACTTTGTCCTCTATGTGGTTGTTATGAAATCGTCTTGACAAGAATTTTCAGTTCACTAATAAAACCACGTGTTTGTGCAAGCTGCCGCTATGGTGCTTCTCACACTTGCAGTTTTCGTCGGCTTCCGGCGTAGAAAAATTCATGAAAGAGGGTGTGAAAGTGTTCTTTTCTCCTTAGTGCTTTCTTAGGTACCAGTTTCCAACTGAATTGTTAAGCCACCTGGATTTCTATAGTCAAGACCAACTGAACAAGTGAAACAGTGGGAGGGACAAAAATTAGCAATTAGCAAGTCGTATTGTGAAATAAGTGTATATGTCTGCAGGTACTTTCCGCCTGAGAGTGCCTTCAAACAACAAAAGTCGATTTAGCCCCCTTTTGCAATTTTTTTAAATAACCAAATACCGTTTCTTTCATTTGTTTAACAACCGTTCCCGTACCTTTGGCTTATGTGGTTTCGCAGTGCAGTGCTAGTATTCGAGTTATGATAATTTATTGCTATTTGATTCCTGCCCTCTTAATCTTTCTTTTATTTCGACGGGTATTGTGTGGGACTCTTTCTTCACTGAGAGACAAACCTTACAATGACTTGAAAGGTACCTTGGCTTGCAACTCACTGTTATCATTAGTTGACAATGAATCTTGTTCTCTTGAGCTTTCACGACACACTAGCCACTTGGTTGTTTAAAACTCAAATGGTACCGGCGTTATAAAGCAAGTTATCCTCGATTCACATTGCCAATTTTATAAAGACGTGCACTTCCGTTCAGAAACCTTTGAAACTGGTTTATTATTTGGAACGGTAACGACTTTTGCAAGCTTGACTTAGTTTTTTTTTTTTTTTTTTTTTATTGCAACTTTTAAAAATAACCGAAATGATATGAACATCACTGATTAGCCAATAAAATATCGATCAAGTTTGCTAATGAGGGCAAAATTATGGCCCGTACCGCCCGCTGTTAACGTGTGTTAAGTAGAAAGTCACGTCTTTATGAGTGTATTTACAATAGATTGACCGCAGCCATTTTTCTTAACGACCCCTTCTTCGAATTCCGCTCTATTTCTTTTTTGAGTGATTGCTTCGCGCCTGTTCTACAGATATCTATAGAGATTGAATTCCTTTGTTATTCAAAGTTCAAGGTCGACTGCTTGTTTTGGTAAACAGAGTTGAGCCGGCGGTTTTCGATCGTATGGAAATCGCTGTTTTTGCAGGTGCAAAGACAATAACCTATTTATCATTTTTGTCATTAGTATATTTTATTTACTTTCTTTCGTTTTTCTTTTATTTATGTTTTTTTTTTTTACACTGATTCTCTTCACTGTTTCCTCACTTCTTTTTCGATTTCTTATAGCTTCGTGACGCTTTTTTCACTCTTTTTATGACTTCCTGGTTACACAGTTTTATCCCCGTTGACCCGAAACGAAATTCTCGGGAATCTCTCGCGCGTAAAGGTTCACGTTCACGCGTGTTGACCGCGAATGAGTGATATCTGTTTCATTCCCCTGCCTCTTTTTTTCCTTTTAATGTTCTTATGCTTGAAAAAAATTCTTGTCCGCCAGGAAAGTTGGTTAACAAGTACCCTGTCTTCGCCGTTTAATCTGAAACGGCGGTCATAGGTAATTTACACAACCAAAGAGCATTTTCTAAATTTTCTTTTTCACTCAATATTTATCCAGAGGCATCCAATTTTATAGCAGAGCTAGTTTAAATGGAGCCCTGACACAACACAAAAACATTCAGACATTAAAACTAGAAAATTAATTAAGTTACAAAGGCAACATGTACCGCGGGCGTTACTGTTTAAAATGGCGTTTAAGCTTGATTTTAAATTCGCTGAGCGTCTCTACTTATCTAATGATTCTCGGCAGGGTGTTGTGGGTCCGAGCACAGTTTATTCTGAAGCTACCTTGGTATTTAGTAGTTTTTGCGAAAGGAGGGCGCAGCAAATCACGGCTTCTGGTGTTATAGCCACAAGGGCGGATAAGGTGCGCGTGCCTAAACTCTGTAAGTATGACGGCGCCATTCCGTGAAGACACTTAAGGACCAAGACGTATTTGAGATGATTTCTGCGTGCTTGTAGGCTGGGCCAGCCAAGTGTTGATTTTTACTCCTCAGCCCCGATAGATCGACCTTCAATAATACATGCGGCGCGTCTATTTAGCTTATCTAGATAAGCCTTGCTCCCAACCCCACAACTGTCCCAGACAGGCGAACGGTATCCGAACAATGGTAAGACTATAGTATTGTAAAGCGTCTGACAAGTTGGCTTGGGAAGAACCTAACGCGCTCGACGCAGAATACCTAATCTAGACGAGATCTTATTACCGATATATTCTATGTGGTCCTTCCAAGAACCAAGATAGGGTGTTGACTAGGAGCACCCCAGGATGTTTAAACTTGTTTACTATTTCTAAACGCGTGTTACTAATTTCTATAACTAGATCGTCAGCCTCCGCGATCCTCTGATGGGTGCACACAAGTACGATCTTCGTTTTTTCAAGATTAAATATTAGAAAATTAGCGTGAAGCCAGCTTAGGACATTAGTTAGGACACTGGGGGATTACCGGACGCAATTTAGCGAATGAAACCAACTGGAGAGCCAACCGGGGGCCGAGTAGAGAGGACCCTGGAAACGATGTTGCTGGAGAACAGGCTAATTGCTAGTTTCTAATACAGCTATTTCGCTGAAAGTGCACGCGACAATCCCGAAAGGTATTGTGGGTGGTTTTGAGTTCACCGTTCTTCAAAGAAATTTGAAAGAATGGCACGGGAGGCCATGGATATAATTACGTCTGTGAGTGCTAAAGGAAAGCAACAAAAGTAGGTTCGACAGCTGCAGTCGTCAGGAACAGTGTGTTGGTCATACCCCATATTACCTTTCGAGATTGTCGCGTGCACATTTTTTCCGACAACCTTTCTCGAAATAGCTGTATACACGATGGTGGAAATGAAACAAAAAAATGAAAATGCAACATTATCCGACTTCTCTTGTGGAGGATCAATACTTTAGCGGGGAAGGTGGGGGTAAGGTAAACAGTGGATACACAAAATTTTCCCTGCGTACAGTTTCGTCTTTTTTTATTTTTATGTTGTATATAGACAATCCTGATTTAAAAAAACCCCTAAATAAATGAACACGGTACCAAAACACCGTACCAGAGCTCTAAGAAAAGGGGCCCTCGTCTTATGTTTTTGTTTAGGCTGTAAGACCGGGACAAGAATGGGGACAAGTCAACTTGAGGTCCCGCCTTCTCAGTTCTTTGGTTTTGACAGGATCGACAGATCAAATGTTAATCAATGTCATCAATATCTATCGTCTTCCCATGCGAAGACTTTGAACATTTTTTTTACAGAGACAAAAAGGAAATTACCCTGGAGGAGGAGCGAGAAGGACCATCAAAAAATATTCTTTTACTCAACGACAAAGTATACAAAAAATATCGCTAGGTTTATTAAACGAGTGAAAACATTTCAGGCGCTAATCCTAGGAGGTTTTTGCTCCTTCCTCTAGTGTATGAACACCTGTTCAAAGGCCCCAAACCATCCAATATGAGAAGATCCGCTTACCAGATCGGCGCGGCGCAGCTTCGCAACATTACAGAAACCGCGTTCAAATCGCCGTTTTCATGCATGAACAGATGTCCTATTCGAGATGGTTTTGGTGCTGGCGCAGTTTTAGCCTTGGTACGTACCAACCGGCATTCGACTGGAGCGTATAGGAAGCATAAAATATCAAACAGTGTCTTACGCACGCGCACAGCCTTGTCCCCACCCCCACCCCCTGCGTCAGTGACAACCATGGACAAACAGCTGATTTGCCCTCATTTTAGCCCGTGTACAGACCCCCCTACCCTCAGTAAAAATCGGAGAAGGGGCCAATTCTCCAATTTTTACTGAGGGGAGGGGGGTCTGTACACAGGCTACCCTCATTTGGCCAGCTGAAATATTCTTATGAAAAAACAATACACGCTTTTCTAAATCAGCTTTGCAGTAGTTTTTGAACTTCTCGTTTTTGGTTCTTTATATTTTGGCTGATTAGATCTCTTTTCTAGAGATCAAACGTTTACAACTAGCAGGATCTTCGTCCACGGTTTTTGCAGTTAATTTTACCCTCATTTGGACTCATCAGAATGCCATAGCCGTCAGGCACAGATACCTGCAAGACCAAAGGCCGTGCTTTGGTGCCCTTTCAGCCGACTGGAGGCATGTTACACGTGCCACGCGCAACACCCACGAAGAGACTTTGCAGTCAGACTAATAGACGCATCTCCGGAAATGAAGATTGGTTATTTTCTTATATCGACGAAACCAGAAGACAATTTTTCGGATTTCATTAAATCCGGATTGATATTTGCTAACCGGAAAATTCCACTTGAAATACAAAATCATTTACATGAAACTTCCTCTGTTATTATAGCCAAAGGGAGGAGGCAGAGCTATTAAAAATGTTACGGAGTGTCTGCCTGAACCCGGACGATCATGAATCATGATAAATTCTTGCCTCCAAAAACTACGTTTGTTGTGTCATTCTAACAGCACGAACTGACCAGCCA
Organism: Porites lutea; assembly: GCF_958299795.1. Taxonomy (NCBI): domain Eukaryota; kingdom Metazoa; phylum Cnidaria; class Anthozoa; order Scleractinia; family Poritidae; genus Porites; species Porites lutea. Next base: position 25,243,049 of record NC_133205.1, on the reverse strand, counting down.
CAGGGAATGGTTGGCTGAGAATTGAATTGCTTTATTTTTCTTAGGCTGGTTGACGTGATTAGACGCGAACCTTTCCGTTTCCGTTTGTTTCGAGTCTGATGTTGTGTTTCAGGGCTAGCTTACGTGCTGACGGGCGTCACGTCAATGCAAATCAAGTTTCAAAAGAGGAAGTACATGGATATACGAGATGTCAACAGGAAGTCTTAAATCACGCATAAAGCATTACTTTATAACGAAGCTAATCCGGGAACTGTCTATCAATGTCAAAGTATCTCCGGGTTCAGTCAGTATACTGGCTTGCAAATCACAGCAAGAGAGAAGTGAAGAGATGCATGATACTGAAGTTAGACTTCGAGGATGCGGTCTCTTTTGATTTCAAATTTCCTTATAAGCCAGAGTAAAGCATTTGAAACGGGCGAGCGGCGGGCGACGAACACGCGAGAACAGCTGGAATCGCTAACAATTAGTGCCAATAAAACCGTAGCCTGCGTAGGAGGCGCTTGGAAGTAATGGGCGCAATTAGTAATTCAAGAACGAATGGAGTGCGCGAGGGAGACACGCGAGGGGAGAGGGAAGGTATGATCGCAGGCTATTTCCGTGAGTTTTTTTTTTACCCTCGCGTGTCCCAATCTTTCTTGCGCCCATTACTTTCAAGCGCCTGCTACGCAGGCTAATAAAACCGTTATGTTCAGGGAAAATGGTTTGTGTTATAAAAGCGTATGTGTAGATAAAGTTTCAAACGAGGAAGCATTTTTGCTTCTGTTTTGGAAGCAAGGACCAACGTTATAGAATAGAAGGACCGGATCCTAATAGAGGATCTAATACGCTACAAGACCCTGAAGAAGAAACGCGGTGCTTTTCGAAATATTGGTAACACAAAAAATATATGTTCCCGACTGTAAAATCAGCCTTGCTTCTGTTAAAAGAAGCAGTACTTGGAAATTGCCTATCATATCTACTAGATAGCGGGTATTAGATGTACGTCAATGTAGATAAGTTTAGGAGAAAGTAATTTTGCTGTTAAAAGAAATACGTTTGCAGGAAGTCTGCTGATAGTGTATTTAATGTAAAAGACGTGTACGTTGGTTAAAGTCAAAATCGCTGGATTGGATAACACGGCGCAGCAACGGTCAAAATTACTGAAACGGGTGCGGTCTGGGGCGAGTGAGGAAGAACTGGCCGACCGGATAGGTTTTTGGGGGGAGTTTTCGCCAGGTGATGGGCTCCTGTTTTCGCTAAAAACTTACCACTGCTTTGCATAATCATATAGACTAGAATGATCTGGATGGACAGTTCTGATTAATAGTGGATTCCTCTTCACGAATCTACTGGTCTACTGGATGCTGATGTGCACCCCTAGTTTTGCAGCACAACAAGAATCTGCAGTGCGAGTAAATAAAAATATTAGCGTTATGAAAGCGTCAATGACGCATATAAAGTTTCAAAAAAGGAAATATTTTTGATATTAGCAAACGTCCACATCAAGTCTAACATCGTCCTGGTTTCAGTATTTCCCATGGGCGGATTTGGCGGTTGGCCGAGTGTACCCGCCCTCCCCAACCCCTTTAATGTGAAATTTTGTATTATTTTCTAAGAATCTCAAAATAGCTGGCAAGCGTCCCGGCCGCCCCTTTCTGAATTTTCTGGATCCGTCCCTGTTTCCTAGCTAGCGGAAGCTGTATTAAAAGACGAGTCTATCAAATTACGTCATCTCAGGGTTCAGTTTGCGTTTACCTGTTTCTGGCTTTCATATTCATGCAAAAAAAGCGGAAATAAGATGGAGAGCGATATTAAGCCAGCAACTTGAAATTTCATCGACGAAAGGCGGAAATGATGGAACACGAAACAGTGTAGAACTGGGGCATGTTATCACCAGTGGCCTTCGAATACAGCCGTCTCTCTTCGCTCGTTGCCAAGGAATATAGAAACAGAATAATTCAAAAAACTCACTATTCATTCAAAATATTCACCCGTTTGTAAACCCCCCAGCTAATTCTGCAAGCGACGACCAAATCTGGAAGAAGTTTGTCGACACCAATACAATTGACGTCAACTGTACAGTTATTAACAGAAAGAAGAGACAACAGGAGGCATGGTAACTCAGTGATTTTGACCAAATTTGGAAGAAAAAAGCCGATATCAATACAATTGACGTCAATTATACAGTTATTCGCCACTTGCACATCTCCCATAATGCAACTTATTTGCCCCCCAAATTTTGCATAATCATTGTTTTCAATTTCTCTTGGGACGGCTGTAATACCCAGGAGAGATGAAAAACAAAGGTTATGCAAAATTTTGAGGGGCAAATAAGGTGCATTATGAGAAATGTATAAATAAAAATTGAATTATAATTCCACTGTGGAAAGAGGTTTAACATGAAATTGCTCTTCGCTCCTTTAGTGCTTTCCAATATAGTTCAAGCCTTCAAACAAGCTCCCGGAAGAAGAGTGAGATTCTTCGTTTTTCCGCGCGTCACTCCTGTGCCAAAACCGCCGCGCTACCATGCGTTTTGGCGTCCTCTTAATAACTTGATATATTAAAATTCATACTTGGCTCCGAGGCTTGGGGGAATAAATAAAAAAAATGTATTATTCATTGTCGAGCCTCAAGCCTCGCAACCAAGTATGAATTCTGATATATCGGATTTGGTCTATTTGGTCAAAACCGCTTAGCTACCATGCCTTCTGCTGGTAATGGTTGTCATGAAAGTAAGAATTCATTGAACTGCTCCCAAACAAATTGCGATAAGATTAATACGCATTGGTATCTTGATTTTACATCCAAATATTGTTCCACTCTGTTCTCTGTAAAGTTGTTCAAGTACTATTGGAATCATAATACAGCAACAGAATTCCACGAGTAACAGGTCTATAATCGATATATCTAGTAGTTCCAGCTTCAAAAATTTAACATCTAATTTCAACCTTGATGTTTCCTTCACAAATAAGAAATTTCAAAGCTCTCAGTCATAAACTGATAAATGCAATAAATACTATTCAATAAATTAACCATGCTTGTTAAACTATTTTCCCTTGTACAATAATTATATTATTTTCTCCTAATCTGATGGTACTTTTCTGTAAGCAACCCGCCTTTACGCGTGTTTACGTCAGACGAGCAAATTTCACCACCAAGCCTTGTTTGTGAACAAAATTCTTTGCATTTGCATTCTTTGTGCATGAGTATTCTTTTCAAAACAATTATCGTGGGGATTCATTTACTTAAAACGTTGCAAATTAGAATTCTCAATATGAGGCTTGGTGGTGAAATTTGCCCGTCTTCTAGTAAACATGCGTAAGTGTTTTGAACTATCGAATGAATTAAGTAGAAAAGTGTTTGCCATTTTCACATCGCCCATAACACACCTCATTTAGGGCCTGTTTACATGGAGGTGGGGGACCCCAGGTAGGTGAGGTAGCACGCTTAGGTGGGGTAACCCACCTGTCCTTATAATCTCTTATAAGGTCACCCCACCTATCATGTAAACGTGATCAAATTAAAATGAGAGGTTATATGGACAGGTGGGTTACCCCACATAAGCAGGTTACCTCACCTACCTGGGGTCCCCACTTCCATGTAATCAGGCCCTTACCCGCAAAATTTTGCATTAATGTTGTCTTCAATTCTCTTGGGACAACTGTAAATAACCAAGATAAATTGAAAACAATGGTTATGTTTTTTTTTTTGAGGGGGGGGGGGGGGGGGGGAGGAGGGGTAAACGAGGTGTATAGTGGGCAAAGTGAAAATGTTGAATTAAAAATCATTGAAATAGGCCATTAATAATTTTTGCACTAAGACGTCATGTGACATCATTTTTATGAAAATGAAAGTTTTATGATTTTGCCGTCAAAAAACCATTAGTGGGTCATTTCTTCAACAAAATAATAGTGATTTAGTTTTTCAAACTCGCACTATTTTCTTAAAATGTGTATGTTCGTAGCTGGTCACGTGACCAAAATGTGATTTTTAAAACTACAAATTACCTCTTTCTGAACACAAATTTTGCACTTAAACTTTAAGGAAATTGTTGAAAAGATAATGGGTAACGTTTACAGCACATCCGAGTGTAACTATCAAACGTTTAACAAGTGACAAGCAAAAAGAAGTTTTCGCTGCGGGCAATACAAATCATACTACTTTGTTGAAAAATCAAAGTGCCATAAAATATCTCCCTTAAATGCGTTTTCTCTCAAATTTCGGGTGAAAGATAATTTTTGTTTTCTCTGTCAATTTTTGTCATCAACAGGATTCCAAGTCATTATTTAAAGGAAGCATTGGTCTCGTGACCTCTAGTGCAAGTGGCGTATAGCCTGCGATCACACCCTCCCTTTAACTCTTCTCAAAAGCTAAGGTAAAAAAAACCATGCATGATTGCAGTTCCCTAGTTAATGAGAACATTGTTTTCCTTCTCCTACTAAAGGCAAGACTATCATTTCTACTGGGTCATCTGAGCCAAGCAAAGGTTAAGCTGCTTGTGGCGAAAAAATGGCAGTACCTAGTTAATTTCTCAGTTATTTCACAATCGGAGTGCTGTCCAGCCCCTGGGAGTTGAACACGTGACCTGCTGCACTCTGGAGATAACCAAGCTATCCCTGTAGAAGAAGAACTTCTGGTCTCCCCTAGAGCTGAAGCAATTATTGCACAAATGGACCAACACAGCAAAACCAGAAACAGAAGCAAATATAAAAACCAAGAAAACCACTCTAATCACTTTCTTACTAACAATCAAAACTGAATGTAAATATAGTAATCGGCTCCTGGAAAAACTAACAATTACTTAGGGCACTAAACCATAAAAATATTAAAGAGCAGAAACCAAAAACGAAAATCTCAAATTTGGCTTAGACCACAAACTGAAAATCCCAAATACCCCGCAACCTCCAAGGAACAGAGGAAAGGTACAAAATTGCTCTCAGAAGGTGAACCTAAATCAAGCTTTAAATGAAAAACAACGTACATTATTTGAAAATTTACGCTTAAACCAAACTCTCAAGCCATAAAAAATAACGAAACTAGCAGACTGCAAAACTGAGGCTGTGAAGCCATATTACGGTTGCTCTCTGAATATAGCTATCGGTGAATGTTTTTAACGCTTTGGATTTTCATGTAACAACCTGACTGTCATCAAACAGCTTTAAGAAAATGCAAAGCTCAAAATTGATAGCATCAGAGAGAGAACTGTTAAATTTAAAGACAAGACTACTTTTTTTGTTATAAATTGGGAGAACAAACACATATATCAAACTGGCTTCTTGGAAACCATGGTAATGTTTAAGAAGGGCTCTCAGACCACTTTAGACTGTGATTTCTCGCTTTCTTCTATCATGTACTTCAATGTCTTTTGATGAGTTTTGTAGCACCCAGAACAATATCCCTTATTTTGAGGACTACCAAAGAATGGACAGTTGTCAGTAATACACCTCACCGGGGTGCTAGAGCTCTCACTCTGTGCTGTACTATGACCAGATGTGCTAGAGGGTAAATTCAAGGCCGTGGTTTTACTCAGTTTCATAACTTCCTCATATGAAGGCAGCTCTTTTCCTGTCTCTTTACTTGAATGAGAAGTTCCAGAAGGAAGCGATACATGGGTCGGCTGCTGTGCTCTAACAGTATTCTTTTGCTCGATATTAGAACCTTGTGTTCCGGAGTAGTCACCAAAATAGCCATAAGGAACATATGCAGAGTATGACGGAGGCGGCAAATAACTTTGCACACCACTATTATCATAATTTGTTTGCGGTTCCCTTCCACTGAATGATCCTGCACCAACAAGATAGCGACCAGTTTCACTGTAAGATTTCTGAGTCTTGTAACAGCCTGAACAAAGGTAATTTGTTGCTGAAGTTCCATACAACTGACAACCTGGGTTAATACAGGGTTGAGGCTTCTCACCAGAACTACCTGCACCTTTCGTTGCCTTAGTTTGAACCTTCTTTTCTTCTTCAAACCGCTCTTTGGCCGACTCAATATAGTTTTCAATCATCTTTTCATAGTACTCTGGTTTCTTGTCAGTTTGAAGCCTTGCCACATAAATATTACTGTGCACAACACCACCTACCATCCCAGCCATTGTCCCTACTTTCATAATCTGTGTAGCAATCCAGGATTTTTCCTTCTTCTCTGCAGATTTTGTGGGTGATTTGCTACCAGGCTTGTTTGCTGCATCACTGCTCACTTCGGATTTCTCACCCTTTGTAGCTGTCTTCTTATCTTCTGGATTGTCTTTCTTGCCTGTATTAGGTAGTTTCACATTCTCCACATTTAGGTATTTCTTCAAAAGCTCCAACTTCTTATTCATACTAAGCTCCAACTCTTCTGGAATGGTGGCTTTATCATCCAAACTACTCCACAAGAAATCTTCTCCAGGGTCAACAGCAAATTTAAGTGACAGTAAGTCATAACTTGGTCCAACAAGTGGCACAGCAGCTTTCAAAGAACTAGTTTTACCCCCATTTTTTTCATCAGAGGGAACCAAAGGAGAAAAGTGTGCAGATTCAAAAGCCAGCACCAAGGGGCTCTTAAGACAAGAGGGAGGGTCACATTCTAGAGGGAGATACACTCCTCCAAATGGAATGGGTGCAATTGGTTCACCTCCAAATCCATACAAAAACTGATCAGCTATGATGATAATTGGTCGTCGCAGAACATGAGCAAGCACAAACACATGAATGTCTTCCAGGCTTTCAAAAGCTCCTCTTCCCTCTTCATCAACCTCCTTATCTGACAGCTTCTCATGCTCAGTTGATTTTCCATTACCTTTATCACAATCTTTGGTATCATTCTGCTGGCAATCTGCAGGTGAATGACTAGATTCCTCTTTTACAGGAACATCAGATGCTTCACTTTCAACATATTTTTCTAAAATGGAGGCAAGAGTTGAAATGTTCTCTCCTTCTTTATTTTTCTCTGTAGTTATGTGCTCATGATCCCGCCGCTGAGTAGATGCAATGCGCAACACCTCCAACCATTCTTTCTCCCACTCTTCTTCAGAGTAAAGTAGCCCTCCAGCTTTGATGTTTTTCTGCCACTGCTCCAGTCTCCAGCGTCGCTTGATAGCTCCTTTGGCTAAGTGGCTTGTGAGAGTACAGTACAAAGCTTTGCGCAGAGTTAATAAACGATCGTGGAAACCCCACATACCAAGAGAAGCAGCATGCAACAAGCAGTTACCATCACCCACAGTTGCTAGGGGAACAAGACGTCGACACACACCTGCATCGGCCCACCAGTTTAAATGACCTAGAAACCAGAAAAAACACTCTTAAGAATAATACTATACACAAGGTTGTGCTATAAGAGCAATAATATTGTAGGGAGCCCATCAGGGTGCTAGTCACCCACCAAGCTCTCCTTGATCCCTGCTGAAGAGAAAAGGAAAGTAGTTATGAACAGTAAGCACAAATTTACAATGGCTGGTAATATACCGTAATATTCTGAAAATAACCCCCGGGCTTATATTTTTCAAAAGCCCTTTTTGAGGGCTTATTTTTGGAGGGGCTGATCTATGGAGGGAAGTTTGCGTTTAAAAATTGATTGGGCTAGCCTTATAGTTCGAGGTAAATTTACCATTTTTGCTTTGTTTTACTTTGTATTTGACGGCAATTTTCTAAGTACAAGCCCCCAGGGGATTTTCCAGGGGCGATTTAACAGAGGGTTTTTTGCATCACTGGTTTGGGGGGCTTATATTTGGAGGGGCTTATTTTCGGAATTTTACAGTATACAGGGATGTCGCTAAGAGCCACCTAGATAATTTAACCAGCTGAAAAGAGCTTTAGTATGACTGGCTCAGATTGAAATTGAGAAAAAAGCAACTATGCCTAGCGTTTCCATAGCTTCATCCCTGATGTACATGATTATATTTCTTTGTCTTACATAAGACATAGTTATACAACAGTAATTTGCAACATATTTTTTCTACAAAAATGATGGACCTGCCACCCTCTTATCTCATACGTTGTTTGTAATATCATTAGATTATAGATTCTTATTCACATTAGTTAGGTAAATTCAAATGAACCCACAAGCTCACGTAAGTTTTAACAATACCCATTGTTTTTAAATAAGGGCTATCTATTACATTAGCTCTTGTTACCGGTAATTAGATAATATGTGGCTTGACACCAATCTGACAGTACCTCTGGAGTTTCAAAAGATTCTTTATCTCTCCACTTATGTGACTCAGTTTCCCTCATATAGAGGATCATAACCAATAAATTTGGAGAACTGCA